>NC_089539.1:17807842-18114433 GCF_963924715.1 Thunnus thynnus | reverse complement strand
TCACTCTAGAAAATATAAATTTATTGCTGCTTTTAACATCAGCCTTTTGATCACAGTTTATCATGTTATATCAAATCCACCATTTCAGTATAGAAACATTTCATAGTAGAACATGTTTCTAAGTGTCTCAATCTCTCTTTCCCTTCACAATTAGTTTGTGCCTCAGAGATGTTTTATTTGCCATCTTCTGCTATTTGCTTTTGCTTTCATTCTGTTTGAGTCAAAAAGTGCTTTTTGTTGTTCTTGCTGCCATTTACAGATAATTCGTCCCGTGTCACATTATTGTTTTTATTTGCTTTATCTGCAGTTCAGCTTATAAATGTTTTCTTTCTTCATTTCATTATCCTCTAAAATCTTCCGGATTTGGCTCATATCTCATGATCCGTCATCTTTTTCAGTCTAAAGCATTTTTTTGTTCTCTCGACATTGCAGGTCACTATTCACCCTGGAAGACCCCTAAGCAGGTAACATGCACCGGCCTCCAAAATCTGGACTGTCCCCATTTCTGCTTTTTCAATCATTAATATAGATTTTTAATGGCTGCAGTGTGCATCTGTGCTAATCTGAATGACTCTAATCTTATTTTTTACACTCTCTCTCTCTCGTTTTTTTGTAAGATTTAGAAAATACTGTCAATCCCCTCCTCGCCGTACTAACTATACTGATAATTCACTATATGTTTGTGTCTTTCACCACAGCTAGCCCTTGAAAAACCTTCTTTATAGTTATGAGATGACAAGAAGGCCAAGCGGTGCACTCATGACATCACTAGACTGATTCAGAGCTGATTCATTCACTCATTCAACTTTTATTTACACTTTGAAATATATGGAGGTAGAGACTTCATTTACAATACAGCATGACTCAGTGCCATCAAGGTTGTCCACACTCAAGGCGTTTGAATTCAACTACAGCTATAGTGCTGCTGCTTTGGCATGGCCCAGATGCGTTTTCATTCGTCTTTTATTCTGGTTTTCTTAAAGATTTCTTTTTTTTTTTTAAAAAGTCTTCTTACACTGCAGTTGCTCCCTGGTCATCTTTCACCTTATTTATTTTTTTCACATCAAAGCAAAAGACCTCATATTTGCACTCGGCTTCTTCTGCCACAACAAATCCTCTGCTATAATATCATCTGCTCTCCCTTCGCTCGCTAAAAACTCTATCCACCAAACATCCTCTTAGATCAGATTCACTTTGTCTTTATGTGCATTTGTCACACTCACATGCCTGCACACAAGTGTGTCTGCTCATCTTTCTTTGTTTCTCTTTGTGCGGCTATGTGTGTAATCCATTTCATGCCTGGACATCCTCGCGGCGCTGCTCTGACCAACTCCTGACCCCAGCTCATTGCTACAGTTGTTGTTCCCGTTCCCAGATCACAACTAACAGCAGAGGAAACCTCCATTGTGCTTAACGTGGCAGCTTTTAAGACACTTGTCCCCCGAAATCACCCCCATTGTTCATCATTTTTTGTTGCCTCTCGATTTAATCAATCTCTTCCATCTCCCTCGGAATAATTGTAATTCCGAGCTCCGAGGGAAAAAGGTTGGAATATCACAAAGTTGCAGACGGCATGCAGAGTCTCTCTCTCTCTTGTCTTGTCTGTTCACCATCTCTCTCTCTCTCTCTTTACCCCCCCAGTGTTCATTTATCGGCTGCACCGCCCAGTCCCTCTCCCCCAGCTGCTAACCCCCCCCCCCCTCACCTCCAATTTCAGTCTTGGTTTAATTGGGTATCATTTGTTACAGGAAGACTTCTGCAGGTCTCAGAATGAAATATGGAGAAATTTGACTAATAAGGGAAGAGCAGGGATTGTCATATCGACCTACAGTCGAGTGAAGGCTCCGTCTGCAGCTCCTGAGAGTTATTGTTTGCAAACGAGCTTATTGAGATTTGTCTGTCAAATCCAGACAATACTGTAGGTAACGGCTTCTTAATGTCGGAGCACGCGGCAGGTGTTTTTATTCAATAACACAGTCTTAAAAAGGCGAGTGTGCTTGCTTCTACTGCCTTAATCAAACAGACAAAAAGAGACAGCCAGAGAGTGAAAGAGAGATCAGGATGCAGTAGTCTAATCCCAGCCTTAACAAGGTCCCCAGTCTCAGCAGCCCGGCCTGCGCAGACGTGCTTTACATCAATGGCAGATAACCAAACCACAAAGAGTGGAAACACTTTTGATTCCGGCTCGGCACTTTTCTGAAGCTGATAATTATTCTCGGTACATCTTGAACCAGATGCCCTGTAATTCTCAATATTGAAGCGTGCCATATGCAGCCAGTCTCGCCGTCTCAGTTTCAAAAAGCTTGTTGTTCCCCCTGGAATCCGTCTTCTCACACTTTCTGACATGTCAACATGTCATCTTGGCTATCTGCTTAGTGTCGTGCCGTGACTCAAGCGGCCCGGCGTATCTGACACATCAAGGCTGACACTCTGACTGACTGGTGTCAAAACTGCAGGTGTCACTTCAAACACTTGACTGCACATTTCCAAATGTTTTTTTTTTTGTTGTTTTTTTTGGGGATGCAACATATGTGAATTGGATTTGATATAAAATATTTCAGCATACTTGCATTTTCATTGTAAAAGTAGAGTAGCAGTGGTCATTTTTATGATAGGATAATTTGAAAATGAACATCATTTCATAACAGTAAGGTACCAAATTTGCTATCATCCTCACACTAACCTCCGAAATAGGACCACATTTATCTATTTATCACATTCTTCTATATGTTTTCCTCACTGTTGTTACACACTGTGGTCTAAATGGTTGGTTTTTTCAACTACTAACCTCACTAACTGTCTGGCTTCCCGTCTGTCTAGCTTGAATTGACCTATCTCTAAACCCCGCCCCCTTAACAGCGATTGTCCAATCATAGGTCAGCAACCGTAGCTAGACACAGCAAGCCTGTCAAGCTTAGGGTTTCTCCACATGCTGAAACGGTGTTCTTGGAGCTCTAATTACAACGATACTCTGTATATAAAGAGTTTTAAGGGTTCAACTTAAACAAAAATAAAAAATACAGGAACAAAAGTGTAAGGAATGGATTCAACTTTGTGTTTATCTGCTCTAACATAACACTTAAATGTTACCATGCTTAGCTAACTTACTACCTACCTTCATAATTTAGCATGTCATTCATAGGCAAGGGACATGTCATTAGCTAACTAGCTTATATTACTATGTAAGACTATAAGTTACATAGAAAAATACTTGTTCATGACTGGAAAATTCAATGCAGGGGAGTCAAGGTGTTACTATATCAGAGTTTAGACTAACAATAGCCCTGCTCTTCATTTGGTTTGGGGAAGTTTATACTTCCAAGCAATTCCAGCCAAACATTCATTAGGTAACATTAGCGTCACATTAGCCAATCTTAACCAAACGGTTATTACTCATCTTCAAATCCTTGTTTCTTGTAAAAGTGAAGCACACTACTATAATCCGCTGTGTTTCTTATCCAAGTATGTTTCACCTGAGCTATCACATGCATATCTAAGACACTTTTACAGGTTTTCCACTTTAACACAAATTGCTGGACTACTAAGTTAGCATTAGCTTATGCTAGCTCGCTATCGCAGATAAAATCATGAAATGAGAAGCACATTTGTTTACTTTTGTCTGAAAACAAGACTAATTGTTTCAACAGTTACTAAGAATTCTGGGTTGTAAATCCGTTATCATTGTAAAGTGCAAGGACTGAATGCTTGACAGGCATAGCAACGGTAACTAAGGAGGGCGGGGCTTAGCAAATGGTCAATTCATATGGGGCTTCAAAAAACTCATTAAAGCAAACTCTGCTTCAGTTTTCAGTGTTGTCATCATGGTTAATGAGCTAAAATCAAGCATCAGGAGTGGGCAAGGTGGTAGTGAAATACTGATCCCTCATGCCGCTGTGCTTTACAGGTGCTGGAGCAGTGGGAGTCCCAGCAGGGCCAGAGCAGCCCTGCTCAGACCAGCCTCTCGGCCCCCATTATCCCCCACAGCGCCCCCTTCCCAACCCACCATCTTCACAGGGCCTCAGTCCCAGACTCAGCTTCCGAGGCCTTGGCCCTGGCTAAACCAGACCCCTATGACCTTTATGAGAAGTCCAGGGCTATCTATGAGAGTAGGCGTAAGTACCAGGTGTAGTGCTCTGACAAAACACTCCTCTCTAGCACTGATGAAAGATGGAGTCCTCATTCGAAGGTGAAGTAGTGAAGATTCATCACTCTGTCTCTTTCTCTTACACACACACACACACACACACACAAAGTGATTCATTGTTATAGCTCACTTTTCCTCCTCCAAAGAAAACTTCAAACGTTTTGAAATGGAAATGAACTGACCTCTTTCTATTAAACTGTTCTGATCTGTTGCTGAATTTTTAGCGCAAGCACAATCACCAGAAACTTTGTTATTCCCTCATTAGCATTTGCACCTGATTATCATCATATTATCTAATCTAAAGGTAAAGTCAGCGATTCTAATCCGCTACACTTTTTGTCAAATTCAGTGAATATCTCACAGTACGCTAGCTGTCTGTTCTGTGTGTGCTCTGAAAAAAAAATCCAGTATCCATACACAGCACTGGCTCTGTAAATGGGCATGTAAACACGGTGGCTCAGAGCAAGTCAGCCAATCAGCAGGGGGCGTTCGTGTTCGTGCACAGGACAGGTGGAAGTCATCAGAGCAGCTGTCTGTGTGTGTGAGGACATGACAGTCTCCCGTGTCCAGCACCTGTTGAATGGTGCAAGAGAGAAGTTGTGGCAGCTTTTAAGGTTTCCATTTTATTATATGTATCAATTCACACTGAATCCTAGATGGTCTCACGGACACCCCCTGCGGTTTTTTATGCTCCGATTCTGTTTATGTCACGTTTAGTGAAGCGTAATCCCGCTGTATATGTGTTGAACTTATTAACCGTATCAATGAATCAGTAAACACTGTTGATTTCTTCCCGTGGAGCCGACATGCAAACTATTCTGGTTCAATAAACTTCTGCTGTCAGTCAGCCCGGTGAAGGCAGTTTGGCCGGCTGCTGTCGTCTCAGCTCCCCACGAGCTGCAGCTGACAGACGGCTGCAGAGACGCTGAACGCAGGTCGCGTGAGAAGTGGGGAGGCCGCGGACAGAGTGGCGGACAGTGTGGGTGGACTGTTGTGCTCTCATGAGACAAAAAAAAAAATTCCGCACGTGATAATGTGTGAGGTGAATCTGCCATTAATTTAATTTAGGGGTCGGAGCTTCTGAAGGAGCACGAAGGGGAGAGATGTGTTTGTTTGAATGTTTAATTCAAATATCAACAATCTTTCTTCAGAATGACTGACTCTACCTTTAATCTTCCCTCCTTTACTGCCCACAAATAAATACAATCCAATATACATGAACACATATAAAATAACCCGCTTGATTGTCTCTTTACTGACTGGAAGGATCTTTACATCCAGACATTGACTTTCTGCCAGCTCACATCATAAACTGAGATGTGTTCATGAATAAACACTCTACACAGCAGCTTACTGGTGCTTACCATCGGGACATAACGCTTCAGTGGCAGCAATAATACTGCCCTCTGACTTGTAAAACGTGGAAAAAGTCCTTGTTTTTACCTGTTATTATTTAATGGAAGTACATCACAAGTCTTTTGCCCTGTGGGACTTTTAGGCAGTAAAAAATAGTATATATGCTTTTTTTATGTGTGTATGTGTGTGCAGGGCTGTAGCCAGGATTTTAGACATACTGAGGTCATGGGTCCTCCCAACACACACCCCTTAGATGTTTTTTATTTTTATTTTTTAGTTAAGTTATTTCATTTCATTTTGTCAACTTTTTAATTATATTTACTCTCAATTTTAACTCCCAACGTGGTTTAAATGCTATAATGCTGCTTCATAACCTTCTCTGTTTTGCCTTGAATAAACGTCCAATTCATGTTTATTTATTGACCTTGAATTTCAAATGAGTCTACAAATATTGAACTAAAAATACCAACCATGTGTAAGTCTTTAACTGTTTAATATAAACTCCCCACAGATTGTCAAAATCCCCAATTTCCAGAAAAATACTGAGGACATGACCCAGGGCAGGGTCATAGCTATCCAATGGTACCTAAAAACTAGTCAAATTTGAACAAATGGAGTCTAAAAATGCTGGAATCAACTAATTTAAAATAGGAATGTAGTCGTGTTTTGCATTTATGGTGTGTCAACACAAGTATCTTATCAGTTTCTAAGCTTCCCATGTCTGACATGAGATACATGACTTTTCACAGACTGGATCGGTGTTCATACCCATGTAAGGCACCTGTTATTCAAGAGGACGTGACTGTCAGAAAGTCTCCTGATCAAACCTCTTTTCCATCGTCTTCCTGTGTCTCTCGTCGTTTCCCCCTCCTCCTCAGCGGAGGACACAGAGATCGGTGTAGCGTTCAGTGTTGCCTTCCTTTCAGTAAAGGTCAGGATTTGGGTCTTGTGAGGCTGAGCAGGGAATAGTCACAGACAGTGTTTAGGAATGCTCCATTTGCCCCTCTCGCCGTTGTGAGTGAAGTCGGGTGTCACCTCTCTGGCAGAGTCACAACCTCCCTGAGCTACTGGCCCCCGGGTGGCGCTATGAGCAAACTGCTAATGTTGGTTAATTTTAACGTTCTCTGACCCGTGATAGAGTCAAGTCAGAAATTATGTAAGGTTGGGTTAAAAGGTCACATCACTCAAACTGCAAAAGAAAAAAGAAGATTTCAGTGAAAATACTTTCTACGGAAGAAATAGTCTCTATTAAATTATTGCTCAGTGTGACAAGGACACTGTTTCTGGAACTTTTTAAGACCACAAACTAGATTCTGTTCACCTCCGTTGTACTGGGGTGAAGGTAGAAATTTCAAAGACGTAAGTGAGGAAATATTGTGTGGTTTATTCTAATTTGGGTGAACCAACCGTTTGAATGTTCCCTCATGATGAGAAAGGGATCTGAGAGAGTTGGCAACAGTATCAAGCCAGTCATTTAAACAGTAACAAAACTAGTTAATGCAGAAGCTCAAAAAAGCACTTTGTTAATTTCAGTACATTTATGCTGTGATGGTATTAACAAAAAGTAGAATTTTCCTTTTTCTTTCCTTTTATTTTCCTTTGCACTCAGTGAAATTTCTCGATATGTCTTCAAAAAAACATGTTTACCTTTGTCATTTCATTATCTTTTGATAGAGTGATGTTTTATTAAGAAACAATGTCTTCTTCACCTAATTACCTGGATGGCGGTGTGTGTTTTCTCAAGGTGTTTCAGCCACCAGTTGACCAAAATATCATTAATAATCTATTCAAGATGTGCTTCCCTCCGGCACAGAGTGTGTAGAGGTGTTTTAAGTGTTTTTTTTTAAAGCCAAACATGGAGAAAACAACCTTAAAGTGCAAAGAAAAAGTTTAAAAAATGTGTATCTACAATTCCATGACAACTGAGCAAACTCCATCTGCTAATGAAGATCATGTCATATGATCAAAAGCTCAGAACAGCCACTAAATGGACCTTGAGGTAAGATTGTTATTGTCAAATGTATAAATCTAAAAAATCCCTTCACACGACTTTGCACTGCAAAAAACATGACTTTACTTTGTTCAGAATATTTGCAGGTTCAAGCTCTTTAACAGTGAAACCTGTGATATCTCTATAAGAAGCGCTGGATGTGTTTCCCGTGGTAACCGCTGCATCACTCCTCTTGTCTGTAGTCATGAGCACTGTGATTTTCTTTTCCCGTCATTCCTGCTGAGTCCCAGCAGAGCGCTCCGTGTGAATTAAACAGTTACAATTGGAATCAATTTTTCATTGGCAGCCTCTTGTCTGCGGCGTAGTTCATTTTGCTACTTTGCAGATCATGGCGTTGTGTGAAGCCCCTGATTGCAGATCAGTGCTCGCATCCCACCTCGCACTGTAAATAAGAGACGGGTACATTACACGCTGTAAGCACTTCCTGACTTTTATGGATGATGCTGAAATTCTGCTGTGACATTAACGCAGAGGCAGGGCCTTTCTGCCTCGTTCTCGCCTTTATGGGAGCCTGTGTGTGTTTTCTATTTTGCTGTATGTCTGTTTGTGCATTTATATGTGTCTGTGTATGTACAACATATGTCCATTTGTTATTGTAATAGAGGCTTCTTGCGTCTTTTTCTATGCAGAACCGGGTCAGCCAAGGACTATTTTTCCTGTGGACTCTTCAGGTAAAGTATCTTTGCAGGGACAACACTTAAAAAAACAAACTGTTCTCAAGCTGCAAACATCGCAGGTTAAGGGGATTTGTTTGTTCTCTCTGTTCATGTTGCTAAAGGAGCAGAGTACCAGGACATCGAGGTCCACCTGCGCAGACAGAAGTCCGGGTTCGGTTTCAGGGTCCTGGGCGGGGACGAGGCCGGGCAGCCTGTGAGTCCGGAGACGCGTGAGAAGGCTCGTATGGCGATGGGCGTGGAACCCTGTCATTTTCTCCTCTCTAACCCACTACACACACTACGTACACCTAACCCCTGACCTTTGATCCCTGAGAGAGTGATGGCTCTGGCTGCTTTGGTGTCTTTTGCTGTCTGTTAAAGTAACAAAACAATATTTCTATCACATTATTGAGCTTTTTATGTACAGTATCAGATAACAACCACCTTAACACCCACTGCATGTGACACTCACTGACTGTAGTCTGGCATCTAAACCTATTGGAACTCTACTTCCTGTTTATAACAGTCCATGTTTAATAACAGATCTTGATCGGGGCAATCATAGAGAAGAGTCCGGCTGACTTAGACGGGCGCTTACGGCCCGGTGATGAGCTGTTGTTTGTGGACGGGATCCCAGTGGTGGGGAAGCCACACAGATACGTCATCGACTTAATGCACGGGGCGGCGCGGAACGGCCAGGTGAATCTGGTCATCAGGAGGAGAGTACCAGCAACAGGTAAGAAAAACAAAGGGTTCTCCTTAAAATTATATAACTTTAGTGCTAAAACAATTAGCTAATTAATCAATTAGTTGATCGTCAAACCTTTAATTAAGCCTTTTATCAAGCAGAAAGTCCAAACATTCTCTGATACCAGTTTCTCCAATGTGAAGGTGCTGCTTTTCTTGGGTTTATATCACTGTATATTTAATACAGTCTATGCTATATAATACAGTATATTTGGGATTTTGACTGAACAAGATGTTACTATTTTATAGATTCTGTAGACTGAAAGATTAAATAACTAGAAGAGTGCACTGCAGTAGAGTTCAGATCTCTGCCAGGTGTGTCTGGGGACATGTATAGTCTCAGTTTTCTTTAAGATGCATAGAATAGTGTAATGAATGAATGAACTTTATTTATATGCAGTAGCACCTTTCATGCACAGAATGCAGCAACAGAAAAAACACCAAAAAGACAAGTTTAAAACCATACACATACACAAAGAGGAAGGTGGAAACTGAGTGTTACTATTTATAAATTAGCATTTACACAGTGATAAAGTCATTAAATAGAAATGAGAGAAAATCATAAAAGATTAAAACAGATAGTTGCTAGTTATGGGATATATTAAAAAGATAGATTTTGAGTTGTCATTTAAAACTGTCCACTGAGTCAGCAAGTCTAATATTTAAAGGCAGAGGGTTCAATATTTTTGGGGCGTTGTGGCTAAAAGCAGCATCCCCAAAGGTTTTTGTGGCAACCTTGGGAACAGTTAAAAGAGCAGCTGTAGAGGATCTTCGGGGACATAGAGGATCATAAAACGATAGGGAGTCTGTGATATAAGAGGGAGTGAGGCCATTTAGTGCCTTAAAAACTAAGAGAAAGAAAATTTTATCTAAAAATAGATTCTAAAGGGTACAAGGAGCCAGTGTAGGTTGCATAAAACAGGAGTTATATGATCTCTCATTTTAGTTTTTGTTAAAACCCTGCTGGTACCCTTCTGAATAGGTCAGTATATAGAGTGGTGCAGTAGTCAAGATGACTAGAAACAAAAGCATGAACAAGCTTCTCAGCATCTTGCTGGCTCAGTAGAGGTCTCACCTCAACTATATTTCACAAATGATAAAAGGCAGTTTTGGTCAGTGAATCACAATTGAGGTCAGAATCTAAAATGACGCCGAGGTTTCTTACTTAAGGTCTTTGCACACCAAGTCTGTTTTTTCGTATGCATTTTTTTTAATCCGTCATCCGACAAAAATTGTTATGCACAGATACCTTGCACACTGAGTCCGATGCGTTTTATTATTCTATTCATTGCAAAAATTCACAATACGAGGCAAAATGGAGTCATCAAGCAGTGACTGGATCCGCAGATATTCAGGGCACAGCCTCAAAACACTGAAACTTACAGACAAGATCATGGTCAATAGTTGTCCTGTGATCAGACTGTGTATAACTTTTCTGCTAGAGCTGATAGTATCAGTGTTTCGAGGCTGTGTCGTTTGCGTGTACGGTGGCTCTGAGTGGTCAAACAACTCTGTAAAGGCTTTGGACAGATGTAAAAAAAACGCAGAAAAAAAGAGTCTGTGTGTAAACGTGATTGACACAACATGACATCGTATTTATTTTTTAGCATGTGTCAATGTCGGATGAAAAAAACGGACTTGGTGTGCAAAGACCTTTATAATCATGTCTGCGAGGCCAGATGTCCCAGTTTAGCAAGAACAGGGTCCTTCTTATTTTTTGGGCAAACTAGGAGGATCTCAGTCTCATCTTCATTTAGCTTTAGGAAGTTCGTGCTCATCCATTCATTCATGGCTGACACACAGTCAGTTATATTGGACAGAGTATTTGGGTTATCAGCCTCACAGATACATACAGCTGTGTGTCGTCAGCATAGCTGCGGATATTCACACCACGCGGACGGATTATGGATCCCAGTGGCTGCATGTAAATTGTGAACAGCAAAGGTCCAAGGACACTGCCTTGAGCCACACCATTGTCAATGGTATTGTAACCGAGCGTCCTCCTGGGTTCGCCCAACTGTATAAACTTAGTAAGATAACAATAAACGGGACAATAAGTCCAAACTTCTCAATTTAAACATTGTTATATATGTAGGACATTTTGTTGTAACAGACCACACAAATTAAAACCCCTCCCTCCCCTCTCCCAAACAAAGAAGAGTTGGATCTCATTCAGTTGTCCCTCCTGGCTCCCTTACAGAGAGAGAGCATACAGTCATAAATGTGCACAAAAAATATTAGGCTGATGGGTCCAGTGGTATGCAAGATTAGCTGCGGACAGATACACACACAGGCACACAGACAAAGTGCAAAGACCAAAACCAACAATGAATTTTTATCATACTAACAAGTACTGTCTGTGTAGCTTAAGCCTGATTAAGCTTTTTACTTTTGAGCCATAGAGCTCAATTGTTGTCCTAAAACTATTAAATGAACCACACTGTGCACTGGGTGACACGTTCCTTCATTACAATGAACATGGCCACTGTAATTTATTTTTAATCAATCCCACACACATCACCCTGCTGCTGTATATGCTCACTAGAGCACCAAAGGTCTATAAATCCATGGCTGAAAATAGTCCCCAACAAATACATTGTTTGTTTGTGCACATACACAATCATTCTCGGATTTTTCCAAAGCAATTCTGTGTCACTATGGTTATTTTTAAATATAACTACAACACAGAGCGTGTCAGGAAGGCTTGATTTATAAATGAGAATATGTCGACTGTATTTGATCCCCTAAAAATGCTGCTTGTGATTAACTCTATGTGCAGCAATGGAAAGTAACTGTACATTTATTCAAGTATAATTTTGAGGTAATTACACTTTACTTGAGTATTTCTGTCCTCTGCTACTTTATAGTTCTACTTCACTTCATGCCAGAGGCAAATATTATACTTTTTACTCCACTAAATTAATTTGACAACTCTGTGGCTGAAAATAGTCCCCAACAAATACACTATCTATCTCTGTTTGTGCTACTTTTGCTATAAAAAAAAAACTACAGTGCCCAGCTGTTTCAGGAATCTGCTGAGCCTTTTATAAAAAAGGAGGAGTAGGGAAGTCAGAAAGTAATGAGAGATAGACTAATACATTGTTGGTTTTGGTCTTTTCATTGGATTTGTTGATAAATTGATGATAGTTAAAGCAAGTCAGAAGTTGAGATAAACTGCTCACTCACTGATAAAGTCCGTTTTTTGGTGGACATTTAAAGGACACAGTAAATCCTGCACGGAGCAGCTTTGGGATCCTGGATTATACACTGAATTGATCTCTCACATCTTTGTCCTCTATATCATTGAGATCTTCTGTCATCTTTCTTCCCTCTCTTGTTTCTCTCTCTCACCTCTCGCCTCTCCGTTTCTCTCGCCGCCGTTCTTACCCTTTAATGATTCAGGAAACAGGATTTACTCAGTCAGAAAACTGAAGCACTAATCTATCCGCGTAATTACACTGAAGCCTCCCTAAAAAGCACATTAGCACACTCTTGTTCTTACACACTCCGTTACACTGTTGTCCTTCTTCAAGCTTCTTTACCTTTATACCTTTGAGCCCGGAGACTGCGGATGACACTTCCTCTAGCGAACGCCGGCCTCCCCTGCTCTCATTACGACTGCCTCTCCACACAAACACACGTTCACCCACTCTTTCTCGGCAATCCACTTCTTCCCACTCTATTCCGCCCTCTCTGTCAATTTCTTCTCACCAAAGGCTACTGTCTGACTCATGCCTGGCCTCCTCTGCGGCCCTTACTTCCATCCTAATTGTCTGACTCCCACTGGCACTTTGCAAGGTGTCAGACTATGCTCTCTGCTCTGAGCTCATACTTCTGCCTGCACCACCACATTTTAAACAACTCATATTCTCATTTTTTGAGTATTTCCATTTTTTTTTCTTTTCTCCTTCTCATAAAATAACTATTTGTGTACTTGTTGGCGGTGTAAGATACCACATGTGGGTTTGTATCTTTACAGTGCCAGATCTCGCTATAATGTCATATCTGTAAATTGAAGTTGCAGTTTAAAAAATCCCAACTGTTAAGCTACAGAAAAACCGCAGCGCTGCTTCTCGGTCAGCTATCAAAACAACAACACCGAGTTTGATCACTCAGTGTGCCAGAATGCATACACGCAGAAAAAAAAAAAAAAAAAGCTAGAGGTGCAAGAAGCCTGAATTTCGCTCTGGGTGGATTGACACGATGCTGCATTTTTAATGATGTGTTTTACCACATTGTGACTGTTCTTTTGCTTTCCTGTCTTGCATTTCTGTGTTGTGTTTGCTTCTTGATTCTTCACAGGGATGAGATTCTGCAGCAGCTTGTCCAATTTTTTTGGTGGGGAGGGGAGGTGGGGGCGTAGAGAAGAAAGTATTCTTGCCTGTAAAATTAATTGTTTTTTTGCACATACACAGTCATCCTTGGATTTTTTCAAAGAAATTATTCATCACACTGGTTGTTTTTAATTATAAAGGAAAACACAGAGAATGGCAAGAATCTTAAATTGCCTTGATTTATAAATGAGAAGATTTAATGACTGACAGGCTGTATTTGATCTCCTTAAAAATGCTGCTGGTGTTTTTCCATCAAAGACAACTACCGTATGTGCAGTAGTAGACGTCACTAAGTACATTTACTCAAGTACTGTACTTAATTACACTGTTACATGTTAAATTAGATATTAAAGAAGTAGTTCCATCTTTTTTAGCTTATGACCCTTGTCACTTTTCAGATGTTTATGAGGCATTAGCAGTCTTACCAGAAGTGATTTCCTCTCAAAACTTCTCAAAAGATTTAATTTAAATAGCTTTTTAATGCCTAAAGGGGTCAAATTATCCAATGTTTTACAAAAAGAACAAAGATTAGTCCCACAGCTCCTCAGATTGTGACCCTCTGGACTTAACTACCCAACTATAAATAAAGTTGTACAACAGTAAAATGCTGCTATACATTGATGCATCAGTAATAACAATCTATTAATCTAATGTATATCAATATATCACTCACAGGGGCCATTTCTCAACTTAATAATAATGATTCTGTAATATTTCTTGTACTAAAGTTGCATTTTGAATGCATGACTTACTTTTAGTGGTGTATTCTTACATTGTTGTATTAGTACTTTTATCTTGTGTGTCTTAAGTTGAACAGCCACCTGCTCAGCTCTCTACCTCCCCCTGCAGGTGAGTCCTGTCCGGAGAACGGCCGCAGCCCCGGCTCTGTCTCCACGCAGCACAGCTCCCCACGCAGTGACTTCACGTATGGCAACAGCACCAGCACTACCCAGGCACCCATGGGCAACGCCGCCACTTCAGACGGCACCTCGACCCCCAACGCACAACCCAGTGATGTCATCATTAACCGAAAGGAGAGCGAGGGCTTCGGCTTCGTCATCATCAGCTCGCTCAACCGGCCCGAGGCCGCCGCCACCAACAGTAAGTCCAGTGATTGGATTAATGGTGTTTTATAGAGTCAAGTAGATGCTTATGCATCATCAGTCATCCTCTACTCTACATAACAACTACTTAAAGTGCTTAAATGAAAGCTCTTAGACTCATGTAAACTACCAGGTAATCTTAAAAAGCTTCAAGATAAGAGCCACAATGTGAAGTTAAGTATAAGAACAGGTCACGGCTCAATAAAACGTGAAGCAGCTCTTATTCTGTCGTCTCAATTATACATGCCCTCCCACAGTATGTCAGTCACACACATCTCTGGTATGCTGCCATGAGCATCAGTGTATCGCCCACACACGTGAAAAAACCTAGATGCCTTACATAAGCCCTGGGTGAACAGCAAAATGAGAGAGACAGAGAAATAGTCAGTCAGTCAGTGAGCGGTGCGTGAGCACAGACAGGCGTAATCCTCCAAGCTGCTGCTGCTGCTGAGCGTGTCTTCACCTGCAGCGTGTTGTGTCTGAATCTTCCAACAGCTGTGCCCCATAAAATTGGCCGCATCATCGAGGGCAGCCCGGCAGACCGCTGCGGGAAGCTGAAAGTGGGAGACAGGATACTGGCGGTGAACAGTCAGTCCATCGTCAACATGCCGCACGCCGACATCGTTAAGCTGATCAAGGATGCGGGCCTCAGCGTCACCCTGAGGATCATACCGCAGGACGGTGAGAAAACACGTGGACTTACACACTACATGTGGACATGACAGACGAGGACTTGAAGGTGCAATACTGCGGGTAGACAATGATTTATGACAGTAATTGAATTGGCTTTATTAAATGAAAGTTGTAATATGAGGTTTGCATAATGTGATTCTTTTTAGATTAACTGTCACTTTCTGTCATATTCATGAGTTTGTGTTCAGCTGGTTTTCAAATTCTGTTCGCTGAGTCTGTTTCCATAACATTTCTGCATGCAAATGCTTAACAGAGCTGCTGTCTCTTATTATAGTTACAATAACACAAAATAGACTCTTACTATAGTATTTAAAAATGCTGTACTCCATTTAATTTCTGTACTACAGTGATTGTCCTTGTATGCCTCTGGGGCCTGGTCTCTCTTGAAAAACAACATTTTTAATCTTGTGAGACTCTCAGCTGGTCTCTAACAACAGATGATTGAAATTATTAAAGATAATTCATGATATGAAAAGCTTCATTTGATTACTAAAACTGACTAAACTGACTAAAGCTGTTATATTTGTTTGAAAAATGACAATTGTGGCTGGTTTGCCTCCTTAACTTTACCTCCTTTTTCCTCTTTATCATTATCTAGAGCTACATAAACAACTTGTTTTGCCTCTGTCCTTGCTTTCAATGATTGTGATGTGGATGTAATAGTGCCTGGCAATCTTTTAAAAAAAATTAAAGCTGCACTAATCAATATTTTTATACTAACAATCGATCAAATAACTACATGTAATGTGAAAGGGGTTACTTATTTTGAGAAACTTGCAGAGAATTATTACCAGATTCTGCAGTTTCCCCTCAGCTTTACTGAGCCTTTTACTGTCTTTCAGCTCATTGTTTTGGTTTTACGTTGCACAACTTAACTGTTTTGGTTCACTCTCACTGCTCCGATCAACACCGTTTTCAGAAGCAACAAGTAGCTGTTTTCAGCAAAAAAAGCTCTGATAGACTCACTGTGCACTACCTGCCCAGCATCTGACAGCAGACAAAGTTAGCAACAAGCTCATGAGGACAGTGGAGCATTTAAAAAGCCAGATATTTTCCATTGGAGTTGGTGGAAACCAAACCAGAACTAAAAGCAGGATGAATATTGAGCTGCATAACAATTATTTTTATTATTGATTAATCATTTCATCTATAAAATGTCAGAAAATTTTGAAAAAATGAATTATAATTACTCAAAGCCCACGATGACATCTTAAAATGTCTTGTTTTATTTGT
Source organism: Thunnus thynnus (assembly GCF_963924715.1). Taxonomy (NCBI): domain Eukaryota; kingdom Metazoa; phylum Chordata; class Actinopteri; order Scombriformes; family Scombridae; genus Thunnus; species Thunnus thynnus. Next base: position 18,098,156 of record NC_089539.1, on the reverse strand, counting down.
TGTTGAGTTATATTAAACAGTAAATAACATTAAATGGTATTAAATCCTTCAATGATCAAAACAGTTGCACATGAATTTTCTGTCAATCAAGTAATCAATCAATTGACTAGTCATTGCAGCTCCATTGGCCTTGCATTCATTGGTTGGACAGAAACACAACTAATTTTAAGCACCAACCTTACCTGGTTAGATAAAGGTTAAAAGTACTCGTCGTGCTTGTATTTTTCTCATGCTCTGTCCTTCCTTCTTAATCCCAGAGATCAGCAACCCCCCTTCAGCCCCCAGCTCAGAGAAGCAGAGCCCCATGGCCCAGCAGCACAGCCCCAAGACCCAGCCCAGCGTCTCTGCCTCCCTGCCCACCTCAGCAGTCTCGGAGCCCAGCCCGCCCGTCTCCCAGCCCAACCCGGTGCCCCACCAGAGCCCCGTGACCCAGCTGCCCGCCCCTCCGCCTCAGACCTACACCCATGAGAGCAGGTAAGACGGAGTTTATAAGGGGTTAAGAGCAAGACTGCTTTATGTTTATTTTATTTAAGAAGGGACAATGCACATTAATTAACATGAGCACTTGGTTCCATCATGTAAATGTGCCAGATTTAGCCATACAGGATCATTTTCATTGACCATTTACCATATAAAAAACATTAAAAGAAAACATACAAGAGCACATAAGCACAGACAAGTAGTAAAACAATGACATAACCCATACACCAGTTTATGAAAGCATGATTGATTGTCCACTGTTTTATAGATGTGGAGATACTTTGTGATAGTGGAATGGGTATAATGTTCCAGGTATGTGCTGCTTGATAGGAAAAGGCTTGACGACCCAAAGGTACTTTTTTTCTATGTGGTATTTTACAGTCCCCTCTGGTAGTAGAGCTCTGATAGATGAGTTTTGATTTTGTTAAATGAATTCATTGAGTGGAGGAGGGGAGGCGAGGGGGGGGGGGGGCAGACCATGAAGTGGCAGCAAACAGTTGACTTATAATGAAAGCCGTTTCGTCCTCATGCTGTTACATAGTGATTTGTGGCTGTCTTGACTTTCTGATGCAGCAAAGTATTTATTATAGACTAGCCCCTCTATCTGTCTCTGGGGCAAAACACTGTTCCTCTGAGAATGCAGGTATGAGTGAATCAGATGCTTTCATCCCCAATCGTCCCCCATTCTTCTTATTCCCTTCACACTTTTTCATCTTCTTCATCTTTTCTTACAGTTTCTTCCTCCTCCTTCTACCTTTTTGTCTCTCTCTGTCTCCCTCCGATAGTGTCTTTTTCCTCACTATTTCATCTCCTCTCTCTATTCATCTCTCACTCATTCTCCCCCCCCCCCCCCCCCCCCCCCCCTCCCCCCCACTTTGTTGTATAACATCACTTAACTCTTATGGACTGCTAAATTATTTACATAAATTGCGTCTTTATAGAGATCTGTTGAATATTTCACCAAGAACTACAGGGGTCCAAAATCTACAGTGTCATTGGCTTTTCCCTACTCAGCATTACCTGCCTCTGAGAGAACTTGTTTCTATTATAAAGATTTTATGTGATGCGGGAGGAAAAACTGTGTAATTTTTCCACTTAGGTCATTTTTAATGGTTGTCAGTGAAAACCAAAACAAGACATCTTTGTCAGTAGTTGAGGAGCCAGAAAATCGTCAGAAACCATTATTCTCACAGCATCCTAAGTGCACCGAAACATAACACAAGTAATGTGCCACATCCGAAGGTAATGATGGAAGTAATAGAAATCCTCCGAGAAGTTCTTCTTTCATTCTGATTGGTCTGTTAGTTACAGGTCAGAGGTGAAGGCGAGACAAGACGTTAAACCAGACATCCGACAGCCGCCGTTCACAGACTACCGTCAGCCACCGGTGGACTACCGGCACCCTCCTGTGGCAGACTATCGGCAGCCACCCACGCTTGACTACAGACACCCGCCGCTGCTGGACTACAGACCACTAGCTCCTGATGCCAGACAGTTCGCAATCCCAGACTACAGAATGCCTCCAGTTCAAGTAAGGATGTTTTCCACAACAAAAAATTGCCACAGATCCTATCGCTGACTCTTATCTAGAGCCCGACTGGTACTGTATTTTTGAAGCAGATAACGTTTTTTTCTATCAGAATCAGCTTTATTGGCCAGATATGTTTGGATGCACAAGGAATTTGACTCCAGTTTCCAGTGGCTCTCACATACTCACATACAAAAGACATACAGATAAAAGACAGACAGATTAGGTGTCCATAATCACTCAGTATTTACTATACAGTGCAGTATATTTACCTTTTGCCATTTTATCTGAGTGTCTGAATTCTGAATGTGAAATTTATGCACTATGTCATGCCCTCAAAGTAGTGCAAAATGATTCGTAAATGTCCAAAATCTGAATTTATTGCTTTACTAAAAGTAAACCAGTTAGTGTTTAGCCTTAGACATGTTTAGAAGATATGTATATACATACATGTATGAAAAAAAACATGTAAATTCTCGCTCCTGGACAATGATGTAATGGTGACATTGTATTTAATTACTGCAGACATTTATTTGGGTTATTTGGCGTTTCTGCACTGCAGTGTCTTGTTACTTAGCGGACAACATTAAATGCCACTAATGAAGTTGCTATCTATAACCCATACATATATACATATATATATGTAAAGCCAGTGCTTCCATTTGTTACTGATTTTGTGTAATTTAGAGCTGATTCCTTCATATCTTCATTGTGTTTTTTAGGATATTTGGATAAATTGGGCTACATTCTACCTCTGTTTGTGTTCCTTCACAAATGCTGCAATTCTTTCTCTGTATAAATGTATTCATGTATTTCTAATTAAAGCTGATGTTGGCTTTCTGTCTGAATAAATACCAGCAATGTTTTCACACTAGATAATGTTAGAGCTTTTGTCATTTGTATTGAGAGTCATGTCGTGGTCAAGTTGGTAATACTGAGCAGACTGTGTGCAGAGTACACAGCTAGCTGACATAGACATGTTTTCAGGGTATTTTAAGCAAATATACTTGAAGAGCTCCCTTGTTTATCAGTAATACCTTTAATTTAATTGTTGGTTGCATTATGTTTACCGGGCATTTACTCCATTCTTCCTCACTTGTTTTTCTTACTTACAGAGACCATTTCCTGCTGTTTTCTCCACTGAATCTAATCATATCTGATCTTTGCTTGTCTCAGCTTTCACAGGACTTTGACTTCTTCACAGTGGAGCTGGAGAAAAGCGTAAAAGGCTTCGGTTTTAGCATCCGCGGAGGACGGGAGTACAAGATGGACCTGTTTGTCCTACGGCTGGCAGAGGACGGACCGGCTATCCGCAACGGGAGGATGAGGGTAGGTCGCTAGCTCATTGCCCCCCCCCCCAACTTTACTCTCCTTCTACATTCTTTTTAAGTCACGAATCACTGTGTCCCCTCAAACGCTCCTATATTATAACACTTTCAGTAAAAAGACACAGCAGGTTTTCTATGATTCTCATTTGTGTAAACAGAAACATTTAAAACAGCAGCTGTGAGCGCGTTGCCGTCCTGTAGGTCCTGTGCCGAGCCCCGCATATCTCTGCTCCTCAAAACTGGTATTTTAATGTAACAGAATGGAAATTAAAATGGAGCAACAGCGGGAGGGGGGAGAAATATGATGCTGCACATAACAAGATGCATACAGGCCATGGACGAATCACAGACAGGAAAGATACTGTGAGCGGAGCAGTTTCCAGTGTTTCATGCTTTTCTCCACATGTCAGCGCCGAGATTGGTCCATAATGAAAACTGCAGAGAGCACAAAAGCCTCAAATTGTATGACTTTAATTAGCAGAGCTGTGCACACACTGAGCTCTCCACAACCACCAACCAATTTCCATGTATTTTGTTTCTTTTACTTCTCTAGTATTTCACCCAAATGTCTACAGCTATAGTATTAATGTGACTCAGGCAGATCTGAAACGTGTTAGATTAGTGTCTGAATTTTACATTAATGTTGTTCAGGTGTCACTGAAGGTAATCCGGGATGTTGCAGAAACATCTGTACTGATTTTCTGTTTGTTGCCCACAGCTGCTGTGTGTCAGATTCTTTCCTTTGACTTAATGAAATAACTGCAGCATCACACAGCAGCTGAAATGATAAGCGCCTTTACATCGAGAGAGTGAGAGAGTGAACTGCAACCCCTAAAAAGTATGAATGGAACCGCGTGTGCATCCACAGCTGTCCGCGGTCGCAGAACACGGAGAGTACACACACACACACACACTGAAGAAACAGTATTTTACACCTCTCTCTTCGGTTTAAAGTTTCAAGTATCGCTGCTGGATGTGATGTGTTGTGGTTGTGGAGTACACTTTCTACATCGCCGCAGCAAGGTGAGAAGTTAAACCACTGGAGGTCAGCAGAAACGAGATTTTCAGGAGGTGTTAAGTTGCTCTTTAAGGAAGCTATTACATCCTCTCAGAAGGTTAAGCTGTTTTCTATCTTTCTGGATTACATAGCAAACGCTCACTGTAATTGTCTGATGTTATCAAAGCTGCAACAGCAACTCTTAACATTCGATTAAAAAAATAATCTGTCAAAATAACTCGGAGATGGTTCCCTTTTTTTTTTTCCCAGACGTTTGTCTCCTCCCAAATTGCTGCTCCTCAACTCTCAGCTGTTATTTAGCGCCAGATGATATTAAACAGAAGATAAAGATAGATAAAACATATAAACGTGTGAACTTAAATGATACCTTGGTGTTTGCATAGCTGCACAGTTCCTCCTCTAACTATAGTTGCTACTGTGTTATTCTGTCAGAGAAAACAAACACATATTTTCTGAATTTATGATGTAATAAAAATAAAATGCAAATCCCAAACTCTTTCCTGCCAGCAACACCACAACACACATTGCAACTTAAACAGTAACTTTTTTTCTTCCTTTATTTGTAGACGCAGATTTAATCCAGCAACCAACACGTCTCTCTTTTTTCTTATTCCTCTTTTTCCTCCTTCTTGCATGTTCTCCAATCTTTACGTCTGGCGCTGATAGCCTCCGTCTGCTCTAGATTCCTTATCTGTAATGAACCTGTCAAAGATAATGTGTGCAAAATGCTCTTGGGGGAGGTATTACTTACCCTCCACGGAGGTGTAATCGATAGAGGTCCGATGGGCCCAGACTCAGGTGGGGGAGAGGAGGAGGAGGGAATCTTGAGCTTCACTTGAAGTCAGCGATCATAAGCTGCCATGAATTTGTCTTGAACGGCCAGAGAGTAACACTCCCGGTAAGATATCGAAAGAGACTCAACGCTCTGCTCTTGAATAGATTTCAGGAAAACAAAGCGTACAGTACTCTGATCCTTCCTCCAACAAACTTAGATCCATACCTCCGGGTGCAGAGAGGAATCAATCTGTATTTAAGTAAATGTGAGACATTGGTTAAAAAGCATTTGACATGCCTGTCACTTTGGATTTCATTTGTGCTTTGAAACGTATTGAGGTGCAAGAACCAAAAAGCCCTGCTGCACCGCAACTCCCTGCAGTTACTCTGACATTTTGAGTTTAAGCCAAGTCATTTCTCCTCAATAGGCACTTTGTCACATTTTTAAAAAGGAGTAAAAAAAAAAAAATCTATTTTGACCCTAGTAGCCACAAACTCTTCAGGGACACCGAACAATAAGAAACTCTCCCTTTTTTTGTGGTTCAAGTGCCACTGCGGAAGCTTTTAAGAAAATTATACAAAGTGATTGGTTATTAAAGATAATCATTCAGCACATGTAATTACCTCTCTAAGCTTTAAACGTCAATAAAAAGACTGAAATGTGCGAATTGTAGAAGCAACTCCTGCTTCAGTTCCACCGCAGGCTCCCATCAGCATTCACGTGCCGTCTCATTCAACTTTTGTTCCCTCTTTATTAAAGATGAAAATGGACATCGCTCTCCTCTGCTGTTAAGAGGTGAGGATTAATGAGCAAACCGTCTTGCCTTCCACCTCTCATCAGACCACCGTAATGACACCTAATGACTCCCCCCTCTCTTGACTCGAGTCCGTTCCTGACTTTCAAATTACCCCAGCCATTACTGAAGGACTTCTCCATTTGTTAGCGTAATTGGCCGGCACGTTTTTTTGTCCTGTTCCCGGTGAATCCTCCCCATTAGTCAACCTCGGAGACGTCTCTTGAAGGGCTGAGAAGTGAGAGACTTGAAGGAGGGAGGATTGACATTTTGACCCGTCCTCGTGTTCATCGGGGATTGGTCACAACCGCGGTGTAGTGCTTTAAAAAAAAAGATAGTCCAGTTAATATTTACACTGGCTGTTAACCTAGCTGTCACAGTTATGGTTGTTTTAAATGGGTCGGACATTGGTATTCATCGGTGTGTCCTGATACGTTCCTCAACCACCCCATGAGAAGTGGACTACCATAATTCTATCCAAATGACACGTCCAAATTACTGCAGAAATTAATTATAACTGACACCAGTTCATGGCTGGTAATGCTTATTAATGCTTATGGAAGCTCATGGGGAAGCCAATGCATTATAGATCCATAAATCAATACTAAAAGAGGCTTGTTAATATTATGTTTTATGCGTAGTGTGCTCATTTCCAAACCTGCCACATCATAATTGATTCAATCTTAGGTTTGCAAACATCATCAGTAATTTGCTCATCCGATTTTCACCTTTGTGAACTTGATTAGGACGTTTATATAACACGATGGCACCTCATTTGTTTTTAATTTAGTGTTTCTGTCATCTAATTCTAGTTAATACAATATTCATTATTCAAATAGTAAATTGCACAGAATATATTAATCTTTGTCATGTTCTAGATGTGAAACTCCTCATGGCACGTTAGACCTTTCATTTTGCTTTTGTTATGCTTCACTGTAACTGGTGATTGAGCTTTAATTGCACTCTAGAAATCTATAAATGTAGCCTCAGTCCTGATCCAGTGCTTGTTGTGTTTGGCTAATCTGAACTCACAGTGTTTATCAGTCAAGTTGGCAACTAAACAACGACCTCCTTCCTTTGAGACATGGCTATCTGAAATGGTTTCTACCATAAAGGCGATAGAATAGATACTCTTATGTTGTTTTATTTGAAAAATATTTCTCCTTGCTATGTGTAGCAAGATTAATAAATAATGTCCAACATACTTAATTATAATGACTGTGTGACATTATATCTAATGTATGAAGGTGTTATGAAATTGCTTCCCTTATTTATTAAGAAAAAGCCTGAGATGGAAGGCATGAAATTCAATAAAATAATGAGTCATTATATTGAATTATATCTGGCTTTATTGTGTTTTCATACTATAGGGTCAAAAGTATGCGGACACCCAAACATTACATCCATACAGCAGTTCATTAAAACATACAGAATAGTAATAGAGAACAAATTACAATGCACAAGTGAAAAATAAACAAAAAAAAACACCTCAGGAGAGTAAGAAATGTGGCCACACCGAGTTGAACTCACTCATCCAGGTCAGTGAGGGCGGACGCTGATGTTGGACGATAAGGCTTGGATCGCAGTCGGCTTTCCAGTTCATCCCAAAGGTGTTGGATGGCTTCGAGGTCAGGGCTCCGTGCAGTTTTTTCCACACCAAACTGGGAAAACCACTTCTTCATGGGCCCGGCTTTGTGCAGGGAGGGGGGGGAGGCATGCATTTTCTCTCTGACACATGTTTACAACTTCTTTTATTCTCTGTCACACACTTCCTGACATCCAGGTAGGGGACCAGATCATTGAGATCAATGGAGAAACAACCCGTGACATGACCCACGCCAGGGCCATCGAGCTGATCAAGTCCGGAGGCAGGCGTGTTCGTCTGCTCCTAAAAAGGGGCACAGGGCAGGTCCCAGAGTACGGTAAGTATCGATGTATTTCACTTCTACGGCAACTTTCTTTGTCTTTTGGGATCATTTCTTACCTCTTTTCTTAACTATATTCTCTTCAGTGTCTTATCTAATATCACTTCAACTCTTGATAACATTTTTTCTGGCATGCATTATATTCATGTTATATCTTCTGACTTTAAATACTCGCTGTATTCTTTATACTCTTTATTCTGTATTCCTACACTGTAAAAAACTAATTTTTGTCTTTTCTAACATCAGTTTATCTTCTGTCCATTTCAGTGATCTATCACTAATTGATTGGTCTAGGTTGTTACTTCCCCTTCTATAGGAATGGTATCTTCCAGTCTCTCCATGTGCATGAAAAGTGACAAGCATGGCTCCCCCTATTTCTTCCTAATGGGCCACTCTAAAGACACGGTTTGTGACCATACGAATGTTTTTCTCTTCACTTAACCCTGGCTTTCTGTGCTGTGGTTTTGCATGTTGTGTGATTTTAATTCTTTTTATTCTTTTCGGCACTTTTATATTAAAACAACTTGTTATATAAGCACGGAGAGCCCGAACGGTCGAAGATCCTACCTTTTTGGTTGATGAAATAATCAACAAATATTGCTGCAAGCTGCAGGATGTTGTGAAATTAGTGAACATAACTCTCCTCCCCAACAAAAGATAAATCAGCAGCTACCTACAGGCCCAAAAATACAGCAATATGAGCGTTCACCCTGAGTCAGCCAGAGGAGATGAACGTGAAATATTGCGGCAGATTATTTACCCAGTGAAATCTCAGCGCAGCGTGAATTGAGCCTGGGAGGGGACATTTATTTGTGTGACACCGCGGGTAATAAAACTCCAATGCGCCACTCACTCCTGTGGCTCCTGCAGCAGCACGACGCTCACTTTTCCACACCCTCCCACTTCAGAGAAAGTCACTTTAAGGGAGCCCCGCAGCACTAAAACCACCCCGTGACATGCATTCATCAGGCCTTGGTGGTCACCCTCCAGCCCTTAAACACAGGAAATAGAGGGTGATGTCATTTCCCCCCCCTCCTATGTCAACCCTTTTTCTGCCAGCCCTCTTCCAGGCGGGGATTTAATATGCACACAGACACAGGGAGTCTTACTGCGGTCAGCCAGAAGACACAGTGCTCCATCATTAAGAGATCTGCGCTCTTTCTGAGTTACCCTGCTGCCTAAAAGTAGCAGCAGCCACATGTTCTGCTCTGTGTGGGCTCAATTCAGCATTTATCATCAGTAGTTTACCGTATTTGCATACTGGAAGGTTATGCGAATCATTTATGGTGATCAATTCAGCTATTTAAAACATTAGCATGCAAATGTGCAAAGGAGCAAGTTATTTTTGTTTTAGGGTCCTGTGCTGTGCTTTTTAGGAACAGCTAAATGCAAAACGAAGATCAGAAAAACAAGAATATAAGCAGCGTATTGTCGGGATAAAACCATACGGTTGTGGGCATGTGCATGAATATTATTGTGCGCTTGTCTGTGTTTGGTATTGTGTGTGTTTTTGTGCCTCTATCTACAGTAGCATGAGCTCAGACTTCTGAGAATTACGCTTTTAAAATCGCTCTAAAAAGCCCAAATAGGAATAAAAATGTGGAAAAATAAGACTTATCTTTAGGAGCAGCTCACAAGTGTTTATTTAGGACATCTGTCACTGCTGCAAAGCAAACATTCACATCACATGGTTAATCACGTTTATGCTCAGAGAGGAAAAGCAAATCAGACACAAGGATTTCAGAATCATCCGCCCTTCTGTTTATTTCTTTTAAACATACATTTTCTCAGTGAGAGGACGTTCTGCAAAATCTTAAATGACTGTAATGTTTTTAAGTTAATTTCATTTGTGTGAAACCATGGATATCTCAAGTAGCAATTAAAGAGTACTCCTGTGATTTCATAATGCAGAGAGTGAAGATATGGGTCAAATTCCAAAAACACTGGATCCTAAACTTCCCATAATGCAACTTCAGTTTTTCGTTAGACTTTAGATTACTCAAGGATGTGATTTTCTCAGACTAATTAACATGTGAAAATGTATGAAATAGGTCAAAACGGAAACAAAAACAACTTGGACAATATACTACTCAGTTCAAGACACCTCCTGAGCTCTCTTAAATCTCAAGTTAAATAAGATAATTGCTTCTATTCTTGCATTTGTACTGCATTTATTTTGCAGTTTGACAAATACATGGTCTGTACTTTTGTGCTACTCTTAAATAGAACATACATACAAATTATGTTATTTCTCTTTCTTGAATAAATACAACATATAATCATATAGTCAGAGTCTCTTTTTAAACTTAATATTCCCACTAATAAGTGAATTCGACACCTACTGAGGACCATACATATTTTAGTTTAACCAAAAAAAACAATCTTAAAGATGCCCTCTAGGCCAGTTTTAACATGCATATAAAATACTCCACTTTGAATAATAATTTGTGTCTGATATGATTTTTTCCACACAAAAAAAGTTCAATTATCTCGTTAAAATCCTTAAAATTACATGAATATGCAAATATAATTCATTTCAAAAGGTTAACCGCTGGACATGAGATGTTTCCTACTTCACTGTAAAGTTCATTCTCAGCGTTTGTGCACTGGAGGCTCCAAGTTTCCACATCACACTTGTGTAAGTTGAATAGCGGACCAGGATCGCGCTCAAATCGTAGGTACTCACAGATGAATGTGAAAACAGTCTTCTAGTGTTAAACTCTGCACGTACATCATTCTGCACAATGAAGCTCAAACATCCAAATGAAGGAACAAGAAGCAAAATTCATTTTTGAGTGGAGGGAGACTTTAATTCAAGGTCCACTTACAAGCTTTTTCATGGCTTTCAACCACATCTTGAACTTTAGATTAATGTTTCCAAGGTCAAGAATGAATTTTCCACCTCAAATACTGTACATGCTGTAGTTTATATAATGTGAAACGCTAACTTAGCAGAAATATAAGGAGACTGGAGCCTTAAGAGAGCTGACAAAAGACATTAGTGCAGCGGGTGATAACCACAGGTTGCTTGAAGTCATGCTGGTACACACACACAGATACTGTAGGGCCATTTATGAGCCTGATGTCACTTCATTGTACCAGGTAAAAGTAAAAGACTGTTACGTTCCAGAGTACTCACAAGTGACCAGGTACTGCTCTTAGCTCTGCATCTAATATGCTCCAGCGCTGCATGAGATTCTCTTTATAATTGGGCCTCATGGCGCTTGTGTAGCTAACCTAGCCTCTGCCCCCCTGCCTAGCCCGCTGAAAATGACTGATGGCTGAGGGACGGAGACTCATCGGTGCAGAAACAGAAGCTAACAGTCTGTGAGAGTAGAGAGTTTTGGAGGAGCGCGGTGTAGATTCACTGCAGCTGCTACTCTGGATACAGAGTTCTTCAGGCTTAAAAGAGGGAGAGAGCGAGAGGCACTCAGCCCCTGAGGTTTTCATTCTCACTAAAGCACCACCCTATTGGGCACATCATCCATTTCATTAAACCTGTTTTCGATTTTCCGCCAAGGTTTTAGATTGGCCGGGGCTTTAAAGAGAGCGAGGGGAGGCAGATTGATGTTGCCTAAAAGTAGAGTTGCCCTGTGACACGATGGGAAGTAGGTTGTAGAGCCGCTGTGATGTTTACTTTAATGCTTTCAGCTTGTAGAGTAGGAATGATTGCTGTGATAATTATTTTTGTTTTGATTTAGTGTTTTGCGTTTTTTTGGTTGTGCGGTGGCATGTGTGCAAGCTTTTAAGCAGAGTGAAAGAGCGCGTTTGTGTTTTACATTATTGACTCTGTGAATGTGTGTTCCAGACAATGCCGCCTCATGGGATGCTTGCCCTTCAGCCTCCCCAAGCCTGTCGGAAGTAGCCCCTCCCATCGACAGCCTTTCCATGTCATCGCCTTCATCTCATCTGGCCCCAGCCCCCGACCCACCTCACCTGCCGCCTCTGGACGTCCCTCGAGACCCGGTGACACGAGACAGCAGGACAGAGCGTTCGAAGAGCCCCCAGAAGTCCGAGCTGCTAAATCCGGATCCGATCAGCCAGGGGAGGAGAGTGGCTACAACCGGCGGGAGCGGCAGAGCAAAGAAAGAGGGTGGCAGGTCCACCCACAAGGGGCACAGGGTGCAGCCCACTACTGAGGGGGAAGGGGGCAAAGAGGGGCAGAGCGGGGAGCACAAACCTTCCAGAAGCACCAGAGGGAGGTCCAAGGAGAGAAATACTGGGGACAGCAGCTTTCCCGGTGGGAAAAGAGAAACCACCCAGTCTCCCAGCGGCTCCATGCTTCCGCATACTAACGGGAACAGCAGGGACGATGTGGAGCGTTACAGCAGCGGGCAGCAGCAGCAGCAGGTGGAGCTGGAGCAGAGCAAGCCCAGGCCCAGGGAACTGGACAGGGACCTGGGAGAGAGCCGGCCCAGCCTGCCCATCAAGAGCACCAGCAGCAGCGGCAGCGCAGCAGGGAGGAAGGCCACGGTCTCTCCTGGGCCTTGGAAGATCCCTGGATCAGACAAGCTGCCCAGCACGCTACGCACAGGCACGTCCACGCTGAGCAGATAACACCGCAGCTCCAGCACGGTGGTCCAGAGCGCAGTGGCCACACTCATCTGAACTAAACCACCCCCATCTGGATGAAAATACCATCCTCACGCCTTCCTGTGCCCTTGCTCCTTCCCTTTATTTCCCCTCCGCGTAACTCGTTCTCCCATAAAGTCAAAACCAAGGGGGGGCAGGGTGATCTGGACCACGTATTTTTAGAGTTTTATTTATGATACTGTACTCTAAATTATTTTGAGAAATATTTTACACCCACCACCTTAAGAACTGGAAAAATCACCCACTTTTTAAAAAAAAAAAAAAACGGAAGAGCAAGCAAGAATGTGTGTGTGTAGCGTGACGGGGAATCATTTGGGAGGTACAAACATTGAAGAACTCCATTTCAAGTCCCCCCAGCCCCCCCCAAATTTCCGCAGCAGCAGAACCAGGGGACGAACATTGAGATATAAACAACTGACAGGAAGCAACTGTCGGTTACCAATGGATTTTTTTTTATATATATCTACGCAATGGAGTCTATTTTATGAAATGGAATGTTTAAAAGAGGGTTTGCCTGTTTTTGACAAGAGCGAATGGGACAAAGAGTGACAGCAAAGATGAAATTTACTCATCAACAGAACTTTGCCTTAACAGAGACTGAATGGGCCTGAATCTGTCTTGAATAATCTATCAGATGATTATAGACATAGATATATTATAATGAATATGAATATGTGGGATCATTTTGTAAATAAGATCATCTTTAAGTGAAAAGAACCTTAGTTGAGCCGATGGAAATTCTAGTCCACGCTTGGTTGAGCAGAGCGGCGCAAAAATATGGACGAGAACTTTCACCACACCAACTTCTCCCTCTTCTACACTCCCGTTCAGCCCTGTGATTGCAGTTCGGGGTCTCGGCAGGGCCTGCTGCGGTCGGCTGCACGGTCTATTTGGGAGTTCAGCGGGGATGTCGTGTCAATCCATTTTTCTCATTTCTGTGCTTAACGAACAAAGCAATCCACAACGGTGGTGTCCAGCCGGACGCTGAGAGAAGGAGCTTGCTTGATACCGAGGGGCAGAGTGCCTTAGACTGACAAGAGAGGTTGGCTTTTTAGTCAAAGGTTCAACTCCAAAATACTTGAGAGGGTTCAAAACAGGCTGCTATACAACTCCAACTTTACAGAATATAAATAATAAACTGTATTTTTTCAGATGCGAGTGTGATACGGTGAAATATCATTTATTTCACAAGCTTGTGTATGAAAATAAGTCCATTACCAGAGGTGTTGATGGTCCATATTTGTGCAAGTGGTTCATTTTGGGTCATGATAGTTTTCATTGCTGATTTCTTAATGAGGTCTGACATTAGTAATTTCCATGAAGAACTGCTTATATAAGATTGTGTAATCAAAACCAAAAACAAACTAAACTAGTAAAATCTGATGGTGAGTCACAAGAGAATTAATCTCACTTGTCAAAAGCTCACTCGCGTAACCATCCGTAACCTGACTGATCGCCCTCAATTTGAAAAGGAAACATTTCTATCATTTCCAGGCCCGGCTGAGGAGAGTTTGCACCCGTCACAGCCGCCGTCTGTTGATTTGTTTTGGGTCGATTTGGTCTATGATATTAAGACGTGCATCTGCACCCCAAAGCTCCCTGTAGGTTTTCTTTGAAAGCTACGCTCTTGTACATTTTTTTTATACAATAAGCTGATCATTTTAAGAGCTACAAATCTTATACTAGCATCTGTATCTTCTGTGCAGAAGTGGTAATTTTTCCTCTGAATGAGCCAATATTATTAGAAGAAAAAAAAAAAAGAATAGAACAAAAGTTTCTTCTCCTTCCGCTGGTGAGGGAAGTGCAAACTGTTGAAAGAATGATAGAGCAAAGGGAGACAAGTAATTATGTTTGCCATTGTAATCTGTAATTACACAAGGAATAAGGGGACTGACTTTAAAGCACAACCTCACACAGAGGGGTTTTAGGATATGAATTATTGTGTCAGGGAACAGAGAAAATCATCAGCCAGGCACCAACGGCTCAGCTCTTCAATCACTTGTAGATGGTACAATGTCCCAAAAAAAAAAGCCCCAAAACTAAATTTAACATTTGTCAGAGAAAAGGTAGCAAAAAAAAGCTGCTTAAATACTGAATCTTCATGCCCATTTGACCGGACTGCTCCTTTATTTTGTGACTTCTGTTTGACGCAAAAACAAACAAACAAACAAAAAAAATAATATGTGTGTACGTTTGCTCAGCCTTTGCACAACTCACTGCTTTCCACGTTTGAACTGTGTCCATCGAGCCAAATTGTAAGTAGTTTTCTACGGGAAGCGAAAAAGAACAAAAAAAAATCAAAAAAAAAAAAAAAAAAGAAGAAGAAGACATCTAGAGTTGTATTTGCAAAAATGTGTGTGCTGAATTAACAACACACGCTGCACCATAAACCCCGAGCGGCTCAGTATCACTGTGTAGTGTTATAGCAGTGTGTAGACCCTGAACAAATATCTCTATAAATATGACTCAGTGTACTGTTGATGGTCACAAAGACTGTAAGTGGAGCAACTATTTTTATGAAATGCAACACTATGGATATATTAACTTTTGCAAAAATCTTGTTTACCTGTATGATATTCTGAAACGCTGTCAAATAAAAAGAAAATCTTGACACATGAAAGATTCATTTAGGATATGCTGCTGTGTGATTTATTATGGTTGTCTGTTTTTATTATTATTATTATTATTATTATTTACTCCCCTGTTTAGCATTTATAAGCTGCGTACTTCCATAAAGTTGAAGAAATGGCCAAAATCAAAGCAGCAGAAGCAGAGATAACCTGACTTTTAGTGTTTAGTAAGCTGTAGGTCAAGCCCCTAAAACACTAGATCCTACATTTCCCACAATGCAACTTAACAGTGTTTTTTCATGAGACAAAACCTTACATGTCTTCTAAATGCCCACTTCTTTCAAAAACCTCCCCCTCTCCAAAAATTGTAACACAGGCTTTCAGTTTATTCAGATTTGATGCCTCGAGCCTGAGCCCATAACCCTGATGACATCACAGTGACATCATCGTGGTTATTTTTCCACATGTACACAGCCGCACAACCATTTTCACAGGCTCATGATGAGTAAACTGAACTTCATGTGTAAAAAAATGTGCCTCTTTACCTCAAGGTCCACTTACTAGATTTCTCCTGCAGCTGCGCCTCATGATCTTCATCAGCTGCAGCTCATGGTCTTCATCAGCAGATGGAGGTTTGTCACATACTTCATGAAGGAAGCCTAATAAATAAATATAATAAATCCAATTAATATATAAACACTGTGTAAGCTTCCTCCTCAAATGTTTTACTGTTGCAGTGTCTCCATTTGGCCACATGGAGGCATCTGATAAGCGAGTTGAGATTCTGCAGATATAATACTAAAAGGAAAAAAAAGGGGGATTTGTCCCTCATGATTGTACTTGATCATGTGGATTGTGGTTTTAAATACACAATATATAATCACTGAACGTTTCCTGTTTACCTCGAGCTGGTTGATTTGAACATCTGGTGGGTTTTAATGCCTTGTGTGCACGTGTCCCACATGTCCACTAGAGGTCAGTGCAGACCAGGCTTATATTTTTCTGCTGCTTGGTTTCATAATTGTTGAACTTACATAAAGTTATTAGTCAGGCCTTCCCCTCTAATAAAATGTTATAGGGATTTTACAAGCCAGCGTGCCATGGTGATTTCATAAGCTACAGAACATCGTATGATATTTGCATACATGCATATTGAATAACATTATGTAACACACATTTTTATTCCTGGCTAGTGTTGTGTGTTACTTCCTAGTTGCTTATGCATGAAACGTATTTTTTTTAAAAAAAGGCTTTTATTCCCTTCAAATGCTGCTTTTGTGACCTTCCTCCACCACACTCCCTTAAACTGATATTGTGGTTTTTACTCATACATCATGTTGCAATCCACATGAAATAATTGCATTTAGTGACATCATTCATTTAAGACTGGATTAGACATCTTAGCACTCATTAGACCTGATTTAACATGTCCACAGGTGTGACTCTGCTCCTGTTTTGCCTTAACTAATCTACTGTCATGAACAAAAGGTCAAATATCCTTCACGTGCTTTGGCATTAGTAAGGTGTCGACACATGTATACAGAGGTCTGTGCATCGAGCTGAAAGGAGGCACAAAAGCAGCACAGAGTGAGCGATGAAGCACCGCAGGAGAAGGACAACGAGCTCTCCCGCAGAGGCAGCGCCGGTCGAGGCTGCCTGCTGCCGGCTGGAAGCTGCTGGCTGGTGGTGTCTGTGTTCTCCACAGGAACAAATCAATCCAGAGCTGTAGGTACTCATGTCTCCTCTGGGAGAACGACAAGCTTAGCGCAGGCCTTAACAGACTGCTCTGCTCTCTCTGAAGAGACACAGAGGACGTTAAGGTTGAAGGACCACCTTCGACGTGTTTATCAAACGGCACAAAGGCAACCAGTAGCATTTTAGACAATGTGAGGCTCAAATTATTGGTAATATTCAGCAGCTGATATGCAGACAGATGATGAAAAGGGTGTTTTATAGTTGTTCCATGGGTTAAAGCTGCTCATTTAAAGCTGCAGCTCATATCTCTAAATCTCAGTTGCATCTGACAGCACCACACACTGTCCTAATGTATCATCCAAACACACATACTAATATAATTGACAGTAGGTATGACTCAGATTTTCACAGCAGTGTTTGATGGATGGCTTTACTCCCTCCGCTGACATCTCTGGTGTTCTCCCTCACTGAATTGCTTTATTCTGTAGCATCTCATCAACACTAAACACACTGCCAGTGAAATAACTGCAGTGCAGAGATAACACAAAGTACAATGAGTTCACCCTCCAACAAGACTTCTCTGTACTGCACAAAAAAAAAAAAAAAAAAATCTTAAACAGCATCTGCACTGATCAAGAGTTTCAATATCTAGGTCTGTGACTGTCTCACTTTAGCCCGGAGCAACTTAATAGATGCTTTCATCTGAGGTGAGCCAGGAATTGTTTTGCTGCATGAAAAGCGGATTCCTCCTTATCTCCACGTCACCTCATTTGCAAGGGCTTTGTGTGTGAAGCCGGTGAAGCTGCGCAGGTTTACAAAACAAGGAGGGGGTCTGTTCCCTCCTCATTAGTTAGCCAGATTTTCTGAGAGTTGCAGGAAAATTAATTAACTTGCAGTTGCTCATATGGCAGAAAAACACAGACTCTAGAAAGTCCTGAGCGTGCAGCATTTCATGCTCAGTGAGTGATCAGCACTCGGAGTGTATAAGCCATGACTTTCTGTGTTAAACATTTCAGCAATCTGCAAAAAAAAAAGATATCCTGGATCATGGTGCAGTGGTTAAATGCTTCTGAGGAAAACAAACACATAAGGGACAACAAATAATAAGTTGCACAACGAGGATTACCTGCAGAAAAGGTGGAGGGTTGTCCTGTTCCTGTGCAACTTTTATTAAAAAAAAGAGACAGCAACAGCACATCCTGTCAGCAGCCAATGGCCACTTTGAGGTTTGTGGGGGGAGTAAAAGCCACTAGACTTGTCCTGAGCAGACATTTTTATACCTCACAAGCACACTCATGCATGCACACGCACACATTTATTCGCCAGGACCTTTCTGCCACGTGCAGCCGTGTGTCCTCTCCAATGAATAGTGATCTATTTTGTCAATTATATTAAAGTTATGGCGCAGTTACGGCTAAAAGCAAAATCTGTGCCCTTCAGCTAAGTGCAGTGAATGAATTGTGAATGATAATCAAAGCTGTAAGATGAGGAATAATGGCACCAAGTGGAGTTATAAGTGTTCTCCAGGCAACAGGATGGCTGTAATAACGGATGGAGGTATTTGATGCCTGATATTTGATAACTTTAATTATACATGAGTGTTTTGTAACCAGGGCAGTGAATGATGGGTCTTGCATGTTTTATGTGGGCGTCAATAGAAATGTCCTGTAAGGACATAATGTTTTAGCTGCAAAATGAACAATCGCTTCAGTTTAAGAGCGATCAATGGATCATTTTAGGAGATGAGTGGCATAATTTTTCAAATTATTTAGAGACACTCAAAGTTTATTAGATCATTGACTGAACATGGATGTGTTTCATTGTTATCTTATTGTATTGATTGTGTCGATAAATGGTCAACGTGGGAGTCACAATATATTTTGAAAAGTGCTAAATCCGAGTAAAAACTCAAGAGATTATTCACAAGCTGCCATCATTTCCTTTGTCAAGGACCCACAAATACATCTACATAAGATCATAGATCCATGTGATACTTGAGGAAACCTAATATGACACAATAAAAAAAAAAAAAATAGCCTATCACTCAACTCATATTCCCTCAGGCTTTGCTTTGTGAAATAATAACTGATCAATCACCCAAATGAGCGTGATGAGAGAAATAATCTCCTCGCCTTTGATAATTATCAACACAACTGCCTACTTCAATGAAATTATGTGTTGCTATTTTTTTTTTGTTTTGCAAATGCTGAATTGAACACTGATAATTCAGAAAAAAAGATTTCACTTGTTTTCTTTCCAACCAGATTTAGTGATATGGAGGCCCCAGCAGGTCCTGCTTCATTTTCACCCTTTCTCTTACTGGTAATGCTGGTATTGGAAGAAATACTCAAAACTTTCATCCTAAGTAAAACTATTAATACAACAGTATAAATACTGTAAAAGTCCTGCATTCAAATTTGAATTGAAAGAGAGGTGAGGTGGAGCTTTTAATTCTTACATAACGCTGGGTAGTTTAATCAATAATAATGCATCATATTTATTTGTTATATTTTGTGAGTAAAATCTGCAACGTAATCAATAACATTTATCTGTCAGGTAGAAATGGGCAATATATTGATAAAGACTCTTCTAGCTGTTCTGTTAGTTGTCTTTACCTGCTTATTAATTATATCCACATTACTGATGATTATTTATCAAAAAATAAAATGTGTAAACATTTTGTGAAAGCACCAGTTGTCATCCTTACAATATTGTTGCAATATGGATATCGAGGTATTTGGTCAAAAATATCGTGATGTGATTTTGTCTGCATCGCTCAGCCTTACTGTCAAGTAAACGTTGTAGTGGTGGTGAAGTAGAAGTATACAGATGCATATTTTTAAGTGCTTTGGGGGCCTTTTGAAAGTTATTTCAGGGTAAAATGAGTTAGAATAGTAACTTAATTCAACATTTTTCATATCTAAACATCATAATAAATCTATAGCTGTTTGGGGCTTCATTAGTTGGGGGTCCCTAATGGTAAAGTCCGCCCCTGTTTCCAACTAACAACGAATCTATATGAAGAAAGTCACATTAACTTCCCGGATTTTTTGAATGAAATTTGGCGTCGGTCTGCATACGACAGCACGGCGTGCACCGGCGAGACGGGCGGGGTGACACGCCCTGCCCACTCACTCACTATCTCATATTTGTGTAGCAGTCTGTCTTACTGCTGTAGTCTGCAGACGGACAGACAGACAGACAGGCAGTCGGCGGGGCCGAACCGGTGGAAGTATCCCAGCAGCCAGAGCCCTGGGGCGGCCGGTGGGAGGAGGCAGAGAGTCCGCAGCTGCCGCACCGCACAGCCTCTTTGACAGCCGCAAGAGGAAGGAACCACCCGCACCGACCCATGTCTACGGTAGGAAGCGTTTTATCTCCTTTTTTTTTAAATTTAATAAGGGGAGTGTTTTGTTTATTGGGATTTGAGTGGGAATTTTGGTGTCGTGGAGCTGCTTTCATTGGTTTCGTCGGCTGTGTGGTCGGGAGCAAGCGGGACTGAGCATCAACACGCCGGGGCTGAAAATATCTCCGAGCTCAGCCACTCGGCGGTAACATTCACAGTTTCGTATTTGGTTTGTGTGACTTTCGTTTGTTCCTGTTTTAAAACGCTGGTGGTTTAGTTAAGGAGAGAGCGCGCAGTTGGCTCGAGGCTGTAGCCGCCTCCGACAGCAGGGCGGCGGGCAGCGGAACAGTCAGAGCCGCAGTCAGCGTGGAGCAGCTGCGTCAAGGCAGCAGCGACAGCACGGGAAGTACGGAGGGTGGCCTTCAGACGAAAACCCAAACACAACACACGGTTTAACTACTTATTTGCTGTTTTTTTTTTTTGGCTCAAGTGGTTTTACAAGTGGAGCCATGCTGAATCCACAAGTTGCTTTTGCATGCATGAACGTTGAAGTCATCCTATGGCCAGTAACTGAATAGGCCTTTTAGTTTGAAGAAAGGAAATCAAAGTTGGTGTAAAATCCCACATGATGTACAAGTTATGGAGGATTTCTGCACTCAAGTTAATCTCAAGTGAGCTATTTTACAATTGCAACCCTTGAAATTTCACCTGGAGCTTAATTGCCTCCAACACCCACGTGGGCCAATTAGCTAATGAAAGCCTAAGTGGCTTGAAAGTAGCTGTGGGTGGTGGATCACGTGATTTTTGCCACATGTGTAGCCTATGAGTGCTTTCACATCATGGAAGTAAGAAGTTATCCAGACTTTGTCACTATTTGTGGTGGAAAGTAACTAAGTACGCAAGTATTGTACTTAAGTACAGTTTTGAAATACTTGTACTTTACTTGAGTATTTCCATTTGATGCTACTTTACATTTCCACTCCACTACATTTCAGAGGGAAATATTGTACTTCCTACTCCACTACATTTATTTAACAGCTTTAGTTACTTTTCAGATGAAGATTTGACACAATGGATAATATAACAAGCTTTTAAAATACAACACATAATTAAAGATGAAACCAGTGGTTTCCAACCTTTTTGGCTCATGACGTCTTACAAAAAGCAGTGTGTAGTCGGGGTCACATTTGACATGTCTATGAGTTGTTAACAGCTCCACCAAATAGTGATTTTTTTTTTCCCTCTAAACTTCTCACATGGTTTCATTTCAATAAATGTTCAAATGATCCAATATTTCACCAAAAATCAAAGATTAGAGAAAAAGTCCAAAAACTGAAAACAGATTTGTGTATCAGAGTTTTTCTTCTTTTCTCTCCCATTAATCATCTCATGACCCCTCAGATTTATCCGGTGACCCTTTGGAAGGGCACGACCCCTAGGTTGGGAACCACTGTACTAATTAGCTCCGCCTCCAGCAGCTACAACAGTAACATGCTGCTCTAACACTGATGCTTCACTATTAATCATCTAATGATGTCATATATAATAATATATCAGTCAGAGGGACCAAACCACTACTTTTACTGCAATACTTTAACTACATTTGCTGCTAATACTCATGTACTTTTACTTAAAGGGGAATTTCACCACATTTTATCTGGATGTCCAATCAGTGTTGATGATAAATGTCGTCAATTGAAGCAATAAATTCCTCAGTGGTTGCTATATTGACCAAGAAAGCCAAGTTTTCCTGCTCATGAAGCCGTGCCGGCAGTGCCTACATGTACCAGGATGCATTGCAGCTAATGCAGTCGCACCCTCGGCCTCTGCGTTTCCTTGGCTGTATAATCAGGCTCAAATAAATACGGCTGAATATCCAAGTCAGCCAACACACTGTAAGATGTATCCTCGTCCATATCATCCTCTGCGCTCATATTTATCATGCCAGAGACAGAGACTAGAAATCCAAGCTGAAACAGCCTGTAGTTCTTCCTTTCCCCCAACTACGTCACTGTACATGTCGAATGATGGTGCTGGTGTCGGAAGAACAACAGATTTTGCAGCTGCGCCCCAGAAACACAGATAACATTGGCAACAACTGCAGATGTTTTTGTTTTTGACACTATACTTCTAATGTGGATTGCTAGAGATAAGGTTGAAAATTGGCGAAATGGTCCTTTAAAGGGGACCTGATATGCTTTTCCTTATTTTCAGATATATATATATAATGTGACAATGTTGGATATTCATATTAAACGAAGCCAAAGTGTCAAATAATGAGGTAAACGTATGTAGAAGTAATCCCTGTGAGCAAAAAGCACCGGCTTCAGACTGCTCTGAACGCTCTGTTTCTGACGGTTTTTTCTACTTTCAGCCCGAACTTTCATCGCCTCGTGACGCATTTCTTTATATGGCGAGTTCACTGCTCCACTCGGCTAACATTATTACATTTTTCCATCGTTTTGGGCGAAGCCATGCCGAGCCATGACTTGAGTCGAGCTGACACGCTGGGAGTCAGTTAACAGCCTCTGCTTCCACCTTTTCATATGGATTCGTTGCTTTTATATCTTTGAGTTTTTCGGTATGTTTGTTGAACGAAACAAGCAAATCATTCGGGTAAACTGTCGACCGCCGTTCTTCCATCACATCTGTTTTATTTTGAAAGTGGTACTGGAAGTGGCGTTTTAACAACGCGCCTGTCTTTACACTTTCTCTTGGAGAATCTTGGCACAGATTTGTGGAAATACTCATTTCATTACATGGCCTTCTAACATTCACAGCAACAACCGAGCTTGTGTGTAAATAAAAGGTATTGTTACAGAGCAGAAACACGAGGACGTTTTCTCTGTGTGTGTGTGCGCGTGTGTGTGTGTGTGTGTGTGTGTGTGTGTGTGGGTGCTTTGCCATGTGGAGGCATTGCCGTCTGACTTAATGGTCATGAGATGACAGACAGCCCAGCTGACTCTCTTGACCGTGAATGTGCGACCGAGCAGCAGCTTGTGCCCACATCAGGCGTTAGCTTGTTTTTTCCGTGTTGATGGAGACTCCCCTCATATGGATGCACATCACACCACAGACACCAATTTTAATAATGATTTCCTCACAGAACACACGACACGGGGTGTTTTTTAGATTTAGACAACTTTCCACTTTACAGAAAGCTGGGAGGAGAGCGTTATCTTTGGTATGAGTCCTGTTATACATTTTAAAACAGGGAGAAGGTGAACTCCCACGACTGGTTTCTCTGTATAAACAGCCAGACTAGCCAGCTCTACAGTCTATTATAGTCTGTTACATGCTTCTGTGTGCATTATCATGATAAAAGGCTGCGTTTCTGTTGCAGCCCCCTCCCCTCCCTATAGCCTACAGTGCAAGAGCATCATGTTCATTCAAATAAAGTGAGCATATTCCCCCCGAAAATGAGATTTCTTCTTGTTTTTATTTGGTGGTGGGAAAAAGCACACTGGTAAACTCTCAGGTCAGTGAAGATCTAAGTGATTATAGCCAACAGTGTAAGGTTTTATGTGGATTATTTTCCTGATGAATCGATTAGTTGTCCAGAAAATGGTGAAAAATGCTGATCGCTGTTTCCCAAAGCCCAAGGTGACGTCTTCTAACGTCTTGTTTTGTCCACGACCCAAAGATAATAAGAAACTGTTTAGATTTGAGAAGCTTGAATCAGAGAATTTGGACAATAAATAGTTCATCAAAACGAATAATCGATTATTAAGATGGGCGATTAATTTAATTGTTTGGTTGTCAACTAATCGTTCTGCTCTACCGTTATGTATCATTTTATTATCTGCAGGAAACACTGCTAACGAGCTGAGAACAGTTAAAAGTTGCATTTGTTGTTTTTTCAGGACTCTAGAGTGCATATCATCATCATCATCATCATCAAAACAATCATATCGTAACTGAATTTGAACCTTCAATAAACCTGCCAGTTTATGGACTCAAACCAGTTTAATTCACACACAATAAAACAACATAGTTTCCATCCAGATCAATAGTAGATGTGGTATCTTGTGGAGTAAACTGACTGATGAGGTAAAAGATACAAGACATTATGTGCTATTATGTTAAAAGGAAAACAATGCCATCACAGGGTGTAGAAATGAAGCGTACCTTCAATTAAACAACAACTGTTCCTCTTTATTAGGTATAAAAAGGCTAAAATAAACTATGATGCAGAGATGTTTTTATTATGAGATCAAGATCTTATCATAAATGTTGCTCGGTTAAAAGGAGGGAAAAAGAGAAAAGTGTCTTGCGCTGATTTCTAATTGAGGAACACAAAAAGAGCTTTAATTATCATCAGAGGATGACCTATATTTGTTCTTAGATAAGTGTCAGGTACTTGTGCACGCGTGTTTGTAAACGTGCACTCATTTATATATTTATAGCCGCAGGAAGTATGATCAGATGCTGTCAGGGAGCAGTTTATTCCCAGCTTGGCTTCACATCACACCGTGTAACAGATATTTACTTGTGTTTTGTTCCTGGGTAGTAAGTGTTACTTCCTAATGTGCACATTTTCATTCACACAAAGTCATATGAATCACCAGGAGACTATATTTGGTGGTTGATTTGTGTGTTTGACAGTATAATCGTAAATCTTGTAGAAAAAAACATGTTAATATTGATTCATATGTTGTTTTTTTCTGACTTTATGTGAATGAAAACGTGCAAGTACATTTCAAAATATCATTGTCCAGCTCACAAAAGTGAAGTCTGAAGGGAATAATAGCTGTTTTCTCGACTTTTTAGGCATAAGGAAATAACACTTTACTATCTAGGAACAATGATTATGTTACATAGTGAATGGATTTAGAAAAACATGTTGCTGTTGTCTGAAAGTTGACATAGTGGGATTTTGTAACAAAGCACTCAGGAAGGCAGATTTATAAACTCCCTCTTTTGTCTTCCGAGTTCGTAACCCGTCCCCGTGTTTGTACTCCGTCACCTCTCACCACAACCTGTTTCTGCAAACTCTCTCCGCCGCCGCCGCCGCCGCTGCCGTCGTTGTTGTCATCCTCCTCCTCCTCCTCTTTCTCTGCAGCCCTTCCATGTTTTTAAGCCTCCTCTTGCTCTATGCGCTTCCTTTCCTCTCTCCATCTCCTGTTGCAGGGCTCCATAAATATTTAAATGCTAGCTAGACGTGTTTCTGCTCTCTCCGATCCTCCTCCTCCTCCCTCCGTGCATTTCCATGCCACTGAGAGTATGGGTACAGTAAGTGCAGAGCGGCGTGGGAGCCGTTCCCTCCTTGCATCTCCGCAGTTTGAGAAGGCTGTGATGAAAAAACATGTGGTCTGAAAGGAGGAGGAAGAGGAGGAGGAGGAGGGGGGGGGGGGGGGATTGCAGTGTGTTTCCTCTTTAGTGTTCAGCAGATAAACAATCACTGCAAGGATGTAAATCTCTTTATAGAGTCGACAGCGTCGGTCAGGGGCGGTGAGAATTAGAGAGTGAATTACGTCGCATTATTGATTTTTCTTGATGAATCATTTTGTTTATATCATATAAAATAGCAAACAATGTCCATCACAGTAGGGCTGCAACTAATTATTGTTTTCATTATCATATAGTCTGCAGAATGTTTTTGTGTTTAATTGATTAGTTGTTTAGTCTATTAAATGTCAGAAAATAGTGAAAAACAGCCTTTTATCATTTCCTACTTCTTCAGATGTGTCCGACCGACAGTCCAAAATCCAAAGATATTCCTTTTACCATCACAGAAGACAAAGAAAACTATAAAATTCCCACATTTGAAAATCAAACATTTGGTATTTATGCTTTAAAAATGTCTAAAATGATTGATTCATTTTCTGTTAACCATCTAATTGTTGCATCTCTACATAATGATTCCAAAAGCCCAATGAGACGTCTTCAAATGTCTCGTTTAGTCTGACCGTGAAAAAGAGAAACAGCTGCTGCTTGATCATCGGTTCTCCTGATTAGTATTATTTTTTCTTTCAAATTAATCGTTTTGGTCCATAAAACATCAAAATTCCCATCACAGTTTCCTAGAGCCAAAAGTGACATCATCAAACGTCTTTTATTTCAATGTACTATAACGTAAGATGAGGAAAAGCAGCACATTCTTCTGTTTGAGAATCTGAAACCATCAAATGTATTTTTTTTTTCCTTTTTAAAAAGTTTCCTAATCGATAAAATAGTTGCAGGTTTTTTTTGTTTGTTTTTTTTTAATCTGTTGATCGACTAATCGTTTCAGTCTTGTGATTAGTCTAATGAGCCCAAAGTTTATGTTACGGGTGTTTGTAATGGTTTCAGACCTTTGCCAGAGCTTGATTCTATCTGTGTTCACATTAAGAGCCCAGACTGACATTTCATGCCAACAACAACATGGAACAACTTCACAAACACACACTAGACGCTTCCGTTTCGTTGTAACTTGAAAGTTTGGAAAGTTAAACATCGCTCTTCCTTGATCTGTCTTCTCTTACACAAGATGTTTGTGGTTACCATGTAGTCATACCAGTCAAACCAGTGTCAGAGCTCCTATAGAGTCGCTCTTATACAGAAATGTTAAATGTTGCAATTCAAGAGGAGCTTGTAAGATAAACAGTAGAAAGTGCAGGTGTTGGAAACTAAATCAGCTAAAAGTAGCACAGAGCGTAGCTGTCGGCTGTGTCGTTTTCTTCAGAGCGAGGCCGGGCGGTAATGAAGGAACGGCGTCCCCTGCACCTGTGGTCGGCTGTTTCTCGTGGGAGGATCCAGATCAGCAGCGTTCGGTGCAAAGGAAAGATGGTGGAGGATAAACGAGCGAGAGAAAGAGGCCACAAAGAGGCCACGAAGGTCCCACGTTCACCTTGAGGAAAGTCCTTAAAGAGCCAGCTACATTCAGCAACAGTTTAAAGTACCTACCGGTGTGTTTTCAAGTTTTAGCTCCTTTAAATATAAATGATCATGTATACTTTTACATTTTTACTGACCTTTTTCAAATGCTTGATGCAGAGTTTTTAGAATTTAAAGTGTTTTTCCTGCTGTTCAAGGCATCAGTTGGTTTCCATTGATTTCTGGATGGTATTAAAATTGATTTGCAGACTCTTTTTAAAAATAATGTAACAAAAATGAATGCAAACTTGTTGACTGCGGTGGATTATATCAGTGGTTCCCAGCCTTTTTTTTTTTTTTTTTTGGCTTGTGACCCATGTTGTGACAAGTTCAACCAAAACCAGTCTTTCTTGGATCGCTGTATTTAAATAATTTTTAGAGGCCTGAATAAATACAGTTATTCAATGATTCAAAAGAGGGAAAAAAGTAAAGATTAGTGGAAAGTCTCATGACCCCCCTCATGATTTATCTTGTGACCCCTTGGTGGGTTCTGGACCTTCAGTTTGGGAATCAGTGGTTTACATTTTAAGAGTAGTCCTTTTTTGGTTCTGTCCAAAAGGTTTCTGTAGAAACAAAGAATGGAAAGCTGCCATCAAATGTCTCGTCAGATTAATAATGCAGTTTCCTTCTTCTTTCATCAAGTAGTTTTAGACTGTATTCACTACAGCTGCTCGTGTTTAGATACTTGTGTCAAATTGTTGGAAAGAAGTTTGAAGAAAATATTATTTTCAAAATAAGATGTCCAAAAAATGTTGGTATCTGTACCAAAAATTAGCTACAGACATTTTCAAACAGCCCTGTTTAATTAATTTCAATTGATTAATTTTCATATCTAACTATAAAAATTATTGGAAAGCAAAACGTCTGCCTGGAAAAACTGAATCAAAATTTCTAAAACACAGCAGCTCGTTTCGCAAGATAGTTAACTGTGAAGAAAAGTACACGTGATTTGTAGTAATTGTAAATTAACATCAGTCACCTTCCGTCTACGCTTCCTGTAAGCTTCTCGATATCCTCACGGGGGGATATCTCAGTGGTCCGTTTGACATTGAGCCCCACGTGGACATGGGTGCTCTGTTAACAGCATGTCACTGAAGGGTAATGGAGAGGATTTAGAGCCACTCTCTGGCAGCGAGTGGCGGACCAGTGTTGATTTAATAGAGCCAGGCTTTCTGAACACTACGCAGAGATCATAGTCAACTGCATCTAAGTGAAATTATAATAACAACTTTTCAGAAACAAGCTACAAACAGACAGAAAGAAATAAATGCATAGTGCAGGGTGAGTATGTTTGACATCAAACAACAGTCGCATTGTGAGAGAATGTAAATGGTTGTTACTAAAAGCCTGTCTGACCTTGTTTGCTGATAGCTCGACTGAAGGGAGGGAACATTCTTCACCTCCACTTATGGTACTTACACTTACAAATTATATTCCAGCCTAAGAAGTGAGTTTTTGTGTTGAGCAGGCAGGTGTTGCGACATTCACTCTCTCAGCTACACTAATCTGTCGTCGTGGGCGTTGTTGAGTGACTCCTACAGAAATGTGATACTGCAGGCGGCGCGGGGCCAGTCGAACCCAACCCTTCCCTTCCCATGATTACACGTTTTTCACGTGAGTTAACGCCACTCACCGCCCTCGCAAGGTAGATCCGTACCGCGGCCCCCCCCCGAGAGCTGCAATTTGTGTTCACACATGTCCAAACAACTCGACTACACAAAAGTTGATTTGTATAAGAGACGGTTCAGCTGTTGAGAAACGGGCCACCCATGAGTGAACCGCAAGTTTATGATCCAATAACCTCTCAGCACTCATCAGAGGAGGCAAAAACATCAATTTCATCTGCAAAAACAACTGTTTTCACATAGTTTGAGAGCTGGTTTTGGCAGCTTAAGTCATACACAGTAGTCTGGACATTGTCAGGTTGTGCAAACACAAGAACATCAACAATTCCTGGTAGAAATTTTATCCAAACACTACAGATTTGCCCCATTGAATAGGTGATCTGATTTGATATTGAAGCTTAAAAAAAAAAGAAGTAATTAAAGGCCTCATGTGATGGTGTGTGTACTTCCTTTTATGTGAGGAATTTCCTGTCATGGTTTAGAGATAAAAACAACAAAGGTTCTAATCTGTAAACCAGTTTGGTGCCAGTTACAGTGAGGACAGAGAAGTTGTTTGGATTGGTAGAAGCTAATGGATGATAACGGCCACTAATGCAGAATGAAAGGAGGAGATATTTATAAGAGTGTCACTCCAAGAAAGGACCATTTTCTTGAAACCATCGTCGTCATCAGCTGGTAGAAACGTTCATTAGAAGCTTTTAGAGTGATGTTCACACAAGGTTTGTATGAACTGAAGCCAAATGCTTCAAAGGAACTGAAGTTGTTTGCATGATGATGTTGATATATTAATGTTCAATCAATCAGTCTAATCGATGCCACTGAGATGTTTTTACCTCCTTGTGATGACGGTTTTAAAGTCAAAGTGAAAGACTGAAACGCTAAATATAGATCTGAGTTATGAGTAACTTGATTTACAGGATGTTTCATTTGATGTTTTTTCTTAGAGGGTGTTGTAATGTTTTTGAAATGAGATTTTTGGCTGTATTGATTACCTAACTGCTGTTAAAAGTATTTCTGCAACCAACAATTACTTTCATTATTGATTAATCTGCCGATCACTTTCTTGCCTTTTATAAAAGGTTAGAATTGTATAAAAATGCCCACAAGTCCCTGAAGTTGTTTCTCCATCAGTCTAAAACCCAAACATACTGAGTTTACTATGACAGAAGAAGAGCGTCTCACATTCGAGAAGCTGGAATCAGAACAGTTTACGTTTTTGCTTAAAAATTCATTCAATTATCAAAAGAGTTTTGGATCATTTAGCTGTCAGTCGACTGATCGGTTAATTGACTAATTTTCCTCAGCTCTAGTTTAGTTTTCTACTTTTCAGGAAGGTGAAGTCCCTTTTTTGTGAAGCAGAAGAGATTTTTAAATTAAATTCACTACATAATGCTGCAGGTGCTGCAGACGTTATAATTACCTTCATATATTAGGTGAAGAATAGTACCATGACACATTATCATACAGTATATAATCTTAATCATTGGCCTTGTTCTGAAGGGACTTTTTTAAGTTTACGTTGCTAAGTTTACTTCCTGTTTATATCTGTTGTGGATGCTCACAAACACTTGCGTAATTCACCTGAACAGCAAGAAGTTCCTCATTTTGAGCCGTACGACGGTTGGATTTACATGCATCTTTATTTATCTCCTCAAGACCAGATTCTCCATCATATGAAGCTGCAACTGGACTGACAACACGCTCACGTTTGAGGCTATTCAGCTGCTGTAAGAGTGAAAAGTTTCTTCTCTAAATTGACTCTCATTACACAGTGTCTTTCCCCGGTTAGTGTTATATATGTTTTTAAAGGAGTAGAAAGGATATGCTCCTGGGGCTAATTTGGTGTTGATGCTTGTCTCAGACCCCATTAGGGATGTCTGTGGCAGAGGTGGCCCAACCTTATTGTCTGTTTCTGGGATTTTTTTGGATGTACGCCCAATGCACGGGCAGTATGGCCGACAGCCAACGCAACGCATAGCTTCCTCTTACACTTAGTTTACAGTCTTGTCTTTCACTCAGACCTGGGCATATATATATATATATATCAAACTGTGCATCTCCTCTCACTCGCCTGCTGATTAGTCGAACGTAATTGAGGAAGCAGCAGCTTATTGCGGTTGTATCTTCCGCACAGGCAACACAATGAATTACAGTATCGGCAGGGTGCAGGGGAGATAAAGGCAGCCACTCCCAGCGCCGCTTTGAAGTAAACCATAAAGCAGTTTGTTAAAATGAGAATGCAGGCGGATCAAAGACGGTAAATAGCCCCGTTTCTCTGGTATTTAATAAAGGCCTTTGGCAAGTTGTTATTGACTGTGTGGCCTTTTTTTTAATTCTCCGCATGTGTCTGATGTGCATGTCAAAGCTCTCAATTCTTGCTTTTAGTTTAATGTGATAGCGAAACAATTAGAGCAACAATTTAAACGACTGATCCCTCTTTTTCAGCTGCTGTTTTTTTTTTTTTTTTTTTAAATTAATTTATTTTTTAAGCCACTGTAGCAAGTTGGGAAACAGCTGCTTATTTACACATCCAGCAGACACAGAGCGGCATTAGCACGAGTCGTGTTTCTGGCCACCTGATGAATGTGAGACCAGTATTCACGCTCCTGTTTAGCTGCTAAATGCTCCATCATGTTGCTAGTAAACCAAAACAATGAGCTGAAAGATGCTAAAATGCTTCTTAGAGCTGAAGGGAACTGCAGAGTCGGGTGATGATTCTCAGTGGGGAGATCACTGCAAGAGATGTTTGAGAATGTAAATTAAAGTGAGATACTTTAAGTTTTAATGGACAGTTAGGTACAATAAGAACTAGAGTTGCAACAAGTAGTCGATCAATCAATGAGTTGATTGACAGAATAGAATAATCTCTGGTTTCAGCTTCTCAGATGTGAGGGGTTGCAGCTTTTCTTTGTCATTTGTGACAATAAATCAAAAATCTTTAGGTTTTGGACTGTTGGTCGGACAAAGTGAGCAAATTGAAGACATCGCCCTGGGCTCAGAGAAATTGTGAATGCCATTTTTTTCATATTTTACAGACAAAAATATTAAGAAAATAATCAGATGAATCAATAATGAAGATAATCATCAGGTGCAGCTCTAATAAGAACACTCTTGTATTCTCTTCCTGTTCAAACGCAGCATAAGATCATCTCGAACCCCGAAACAGACGTCACATTTCCCAAACGAGAAGTCAAACCTCACTACCTCACTGTTGGACCACATCAGTCGGGATGGCAAGAAGGTCTGGCTCTAAGTGGCCCCTCCGAAACCACATCCTCTGTCAAATCCCAGGAATAGAGCAGCGTTTCTTTTAATCTCACTGCCCAGTCTTGTACCCAGCAGACAGCCAAAGCTGATTGCATCCTCTTTTCCTTGAAATACACACACACACACACACACACACATGCAAACACACACTCTTCTCCCGCATCATCAACAACAACAACAACTCTGTCCCTCTGGCCCAGATTCATTTGTCTTCTATTCACCAAAATTGGCAACAACTACTGCGCAGTGTTTACATGTTTTAAACGGTGGCTCATCATGTCTAGGAAGAAGTAATGAGTCCGTCGTGTGCTCTTCAGATATTATCACACCTTTTTGTGTTTATTTTAGGAGGGTGATCCCCTTGTGTCACATTTACCCAAAGATAAAAAGATTACGATGGTATGGCGTTGAAATCCTGTTGCATTAATGTATCGTAATCTGTCCACTAGCGGCGTTTAAATCTGAAATAATCTGGATGTTCATGCACTCGTGTTCAAAACCATCAGTGTTTATTGTGGTGTTTTTCCACGTCGGAACCTAATCTGCATACTGAGTGGAAGAACGGATGGATGGATGGATGGATGGATGGATGGATGGATGAGATGCTCTGATGGCTCACCAGTTGACGCCAGAGCTCCCTCGTCATTAATTATAAACCTGGCTGGCGGCAACGAGAGGTGAAGCTATCGGATATGCGTGTAAAGTAGTGCATTACTCGTAGCGTTCACTGGAATCTGTCTTTGCAGCAGTCAGCTGATCGGTCACAGATACATGTTTCCATGCAAGCGAGCTGGTTGTTGTTCAAAAACTTCCAGTCATGAAGTAGAGGATGTATAAGGCTTCAGTTTTATGTGTAACCTCGTGCATGTAAATGCGACGCACACGTCTCAGAAGAGAGAAGATTAAGAGTGCAGAGAGTTTTTCTAATATATCACATGTCACACTGGCAGGTGGAGATAAAATATGTTGTCCAAAACTTTGAACCTGATCTGAAACACATCAAGGAAAAAAAACAACAAAACACTTGATCGCAATGTGAGTTTAAAAAAAGATTAGTCTCTTTTCACTCTGCCTCGCCTCAAAAAACACATTTTTCTCTTCTGATGGGATTGATTATGACACACTGCTGTGTAATCAGAGCTGATAGTGAGTCAGTAGAGATTCACTTTCGTTTTGGACGTATTGACACACTGACTTGAGACTCGCAGCAATAAAACGGGAACCATCTGATATGATTCATTATAAACATAATTTGGCCCTGGGTCAATGTCATGACAGGAAACAGGAACAGGAAATTAATCGCCAACTATTTTTATAATCGATTAAGTAATTTTTTAAAGAAAAATAGCCCAAATTCTCTGGTTTCAGCGTCTTAAATGTGAACATCTTCTGGTTTCTTTAGTCTTCTATGATAGTAAACTAGATATCTTTGGGTTGTGGACTGTTGGTGAGGACAAAAGAAGACATTTGAGGGCTTTGGGAAACGGTGATTGACATTTTTCACAATATTCTGACATTTATAGACTTTGTAACCATGCACACCAACCAGTCAACCAACAGCTCAGTATCTTCAGTCATACTGTATTTAAATAGGATGTGAGCACACATGACAAAGGAAATTAATCCACAGATGTATTATGTTTTGTTAAATTGTTACATTTATCATTATCGAGGTAAATCTGATGATCTATCTTGATCACCTTCAATACAAGGTGACGTCTCCTTAAATCTCTTGTTCTTGTCTTCTGTCCAAAATCCAAAGATATTCAGTTTATGATGATTAAAAACAGAGAAAAAGCAGCAAACTCTCATGAAGCCGGAGCCAAAAAAAGTTCAGAATTTTTTCTCAATAAATGACTTAAAAGATTGATCGATGATTAAAATAATTGCAGTTTCAGCTCCGAGTCAAAGCCGTAGTCATTAATTACAGTTTGCTCGAAATAATTTGGATTACGCCGCTGAAAGCAGGTAAACGACGACATGTTTCCCACTTCCTGCCCCACAGCTAACAGCTAACATGTTACATGGAGCAGGGAAGGCGGCTTCATGGAATCTCTCGCTGACCTTCAATGATATCCTGACCTATCCCTC
The DNA here is from genome assembly GCF_963924715.1 of Thunnus thynnus. Lineage (NCBI taxonomy): Eukaryota > Metazoa > Chordata > Actinopteri > Scombriformes > Scombridae > Thunnus > Thunnus thynnus. Next base: position 18,064,270 of record NC_089539.1, on the reverse strand, counting down.
TTTCCACATTAGGGAAAAGGAGCCTGCAGCGTAAGTGACAGGGCAGCTGTGGCCTGAGTCTGTTTCTGTTTGCATGATAAGAGGCTGAAACTGCCACACCAATTAAGGCCTGTCCCTGTCATCATGGCACGTCTACATATGTGTTACTGTCAGGCTGCTGAAAGCGAGGGCCTTTTGTCAGCCGTCGCGATAATGACCGCCTCGAATGGATCGTCAGCGGCCACCGGGCTCGCCACAGCTGGGCTCCGTGCGGGTGTTTCTATGTCATTTTAAAGAGGTGTGTACCGTCACGTCCGAGGGACAAGACGGCACAGAGAAAATGCATTTTCATCTGTTATTTGCAGGTGTGTGATGATGGAGATCAAATCTTTATCGTGTTTGTTTGTTTTCAAATGTTGCGTCAAATGTAGAGCTGCAACAGTTGACAGAAATTAACTTTTTTAAGGAAAAATGACCCAATTCTCAGTTTCTCAAATATCAATATATTTTCTGGTTTATTTAGTTGTCTATGATAATAAACTAAATATCTTTTGGGTTGTGGACTGTTTCTCAGGACAGAAGAAGACATTGGAGGGCTTTGGGAAACAGCGATTGACATTTTTCACCATTTTTGGACATTTTATAGACCAAATGAATCGTTTTTTACAGCCCTAGTCACATGAGAGTTTGGGCGGCTGCAGCTCAGGAGGTAGAGCGGCTCGTCCACAAACAGCAGAGTTGTCGGCTCTTCCTGTCCAGATGTATCTGAGTGTCCACCTTGCATGGCAGCTCCGCCGCCATCGGTGTCTGAAGGTGTGTGTGTGTGTGTGTGTGTGTGTGTGTGTGTGTGTGTGAATGAGAGCCAAAAAAACTGTAAAGCACTTTGTCTGTTAAGGTAGAAAAGCACTATATAAGTACAGTCCATTTACCATTTGACAGTAGGGCTGCAACTAACGTTTTTTTTCTTGATTTAATCATTCGGCCCACAAAACATCAGAAAACAACAAAAAAATAATCTTATCAACTTCATAGAGTCCAAGATGATGTCATCAAAAGTCTTGTTTCATCCAATTAAAACTACAGAACCCGAAAATGTTTAATTACTACAGTTTTAAGATGCAAATTTTCACATTTGAGAAGCATAAACAAGAGACTGTTTGGACTTTTTACTTAAAATTTACTGGATTAATTAATTATGAAAATAGTTGCTGATTTAAATGTCTGTCAATCATCGTTGAAGCTCTACATGACAAACACTAAACATCTCAGTGAGCAATAATACTATTTTAACACGAGTCTCTTTGACATATTTTCACCAGCATTTCTCTTGAGGGGAAGTAGAGTCCAATACAACATATTCAGTTTGTGTATCTAAAACAACTTCCTTGATAAACAATCATATCATCTCGTTACTTCCTCCTCTGCTTTATCATCATTTGTTCATTGTATGTCATCGCTGGTATTGTGTAATGCGTTTCCTGTAAATGCCTTGACACTGAGCCAGTACACCTGCTATATGTGGATCTTTTGATAGCGCTGGTGCAGCGTTCGCCACAGGAGCATTTAGTGAAGTGATGTAATTTGTTGTTAATCAGGTAACGAAGCCATTTGAACAGTTTTCCATGTAAAAGGATATTTAAATAATTCGCTTTTGATAGTGAAATTACAGCCGTATCTACTGGCAGCCCTCAGGGAAGCCATTCAGAAGGGTGAGCAGGTTTTCATATTGGATGAGCTAATGTAAACTTCCTGTGGACTGGACAGTGTTTCATAAAGGCTGTTAAGATTGGAAGAGTTTGTAGAAATAAGCTGCTGAAGATCATATGTTCAAGCCCTGCATGTACAGACTGTTTTCAATCAAAATTTCAATTTGTTTCGGTCTGTAAAAAGTCAGAAGATTAAAATTCTGTTTCCCAAAATCCAAGGTGACATCTTCAAATTGCTTATTTTGTCTTATCAATCATCCAAAACCAAAAAGATTCAATTTATTATCATAGAAAACCATTAAATATTCACAAATGAGCAGTCGTAACCAGTGAATTTTTGGCACTTCTTTTAAGGAAGCACCTAAACGATTCATTGACTAACAAAATAGTTGCCAAGTAATGTCCTGTGGATCAACTAATGACTAATCAACTAATGGTTTCAGCTCTAGTTGACTTGATATGTTATTAATCAGGCAGTAAATGGTAAATAAATATAGTTTTGTGTGTTTTATGTTGGTAAAACCACATTTGAGGCCCAAGTTATCACTTTAACAGATCAGTTCAGTTACTTTTCACACTCCTGCTGCAGCTGCAGTGTTTTATAATTCAACGCTTCACTGTTTTAATGCTGAACACTTAACAGCCTTCTTGGAAGTTCTCTGTATATTGAATAGGCGGCAGGACGGTTCGTTCTCAAGACTTTTTATTCTTAATCTCACTGTGTTTCTTCAGGGAAAAGTTGAAATCACACACACACAGACTAGAAAATGATAGGCTACCACCTGATCCCTAATTACATCCAAAGTAGGCAGACGGTGTGGTTTGCCGCTCGAAAGAAGCGCGTCGGATTTGCAGTGACCACACGGCGCAGGATCATGACCTCTCGGCCCCGCTGCAGCACTCAGCAGAGTACAGAGCAGCAGTCTGGGTCTGAGCCAGGCGTAAACTGACACCGCAGCGCTGACAGGCTCCGTCACTCAGGGACGGCCGCTGTGATTACAGCAGAGTCCCTCTGACATCAGACATAATGTAGACAATACACTGATGCACGCGTATGCAAACACGCAGAAACATCAGCTCTCAGACACACTACTCAATCTCCCGTGGTCAGATATCTGATAGAGCAACGACCTTCATGTGTAGATGTGAAACTGGCTCATGCTTTAAAAAAAAAAAAAATCAAATTAAAGAGACACTGCTTATAAACCCTTGAAGCCCACAGCTAATATAATTAATTCTAATTAGATTAGCCTTTAGCTCCCTCGGAAAAAAATGAAGTGGAGAAGAAGACCTGCCGGTTTTCGTGCGGTAATGCAATCTTAGGAAAAGTGCTGTGCAATTACGTGGGTTTGTTTTAAGGGGCAATTTCACAACCTTGTATACTGGAGCGGGGGAGTCCAGCTGGAGGATGCAGCAAAAGATGTTTAATGATGCATCATGATGGGAATAGTGTATGTGACTGGTTTATATCTGAGGCCTCAAACTTTGACTTAAAAAGTTTGTTTGCCACGCTACGCTAGCAGCACGACTTTAGAGACGGCAGCTTCCTTTAGTCCACTTTGCCCCAGACTTACTGTACAAACCATCCAACAGTTGTTGAGACTTTTTTAGATATTTCTCTGCATATCTCCCAGCAGCTACTGGATGTAACATCATCAGCTTCCCAAACATTTCTTTCAGTGCCACAATGATATTAACACTCTCTAAACAACCACAACTATTGGATGGATTCCCATATTCCCAAATTCAGTGCAGATGTCCATGATACTCAGTAGATGAACTGTAAGAACTTTGGTTTGACCAAATACCTGCAAACATCATATAATGACACATGTTTTTAGTGCTAATTAGCGAGAGTTAGCATGCTAACACGCTAAAATAAGAACATGGTAAACATTACATTTTCTGGTTTCTTTAGTCTTCTGTGATAATAAACTGAATATATTTGGGTTGTGGACTGTTTTGTAAGGTTTTGTATTAGTTTCAGCCCTAACTAGAATAGGACCAAGGATGGGGAATGCAGTACATTGGCGAAAGAGATCAGAAGCATTGATGAGGATATAATTAAAGCATGAAGTACATCATCACAAGTGGACATCTCTGACTGATGGTTATAATAAAGTCACTCAGCTTTGTGACATTTTTTTTTTTTTTTTTTTTTTACAGGAGCTAATTCATTTTTTCTAATCTTATCATCAGGTCATTACCCCACCCTCTTCCACTCCCTGTGGGTGAAGAGAAAGACAGGACCGGCTCATTTCCTCTCTACTTGAGCCTGTCACAAAGACACGAAACAGAAGACGTTTAAGCACGACTCAGCTAAAGCTCAGACACATAATATCATCCTGCAGTCATTACAGGTGATCCTAATACCTTCTTTGTCGCTCGAGACCCGCTGTGGGGTGGGTGAAGTCTGTACCTGAAGACGCAGGACGTGCCAGCTCCTGTGTTAGTTGTGGTTTCTGTTCTGGGCGTCTCGGATGCTGGATAAGGATGAAGCTCATTCCTGAAATGCTCCACAGTCCGCCAGTCGGACCTGTTTTTGTTCAGAGGTCCTCATGTTGGCACTGGGATGTGAAAACAACTGCCCACAGTGTTAGTACACTTAACTGAGCTTTTCAGAGGGGGTTTTTTCTACACTTTTGGCACTGTGTTATTTACTGAAAGGGACTGACTCTTCCTTTGTGTTGCTAGAAACTGGCATTCAAGTTGACTAACGCTGCCTTAATTATTGGCTGCGTTTTGCAGCATTTTGCTCTTTCTATTTTTCCAACACTCCCCCCCCCCCCCCCCCCCTCCTCCTGCCTCTGTCGGCTTTTGTCCATTTTTAATGGTCTTAACCAGCGTGCAGCTGTAGAGCTCGATTTTTGCCTGTTTCTCCGGCAGCACTCAGCTGACCCACTAATGGAGGGGTTGTGTGAGGAAAGGCCGGAGGCAGCAGAAGGACCGCTGAGCTGCGGCTTAAAACAACCCGCCTCCGACAAACAGCATGGACCTCCTGGGGAGAGAAGCTTTGACTGTAAAAAAAAAAAAAAAAATAGAAAACCTTAAGTCAGAAGAAAAGGGAAACATGAAATAAGGGCAGAGTGCAGCAGTGAGGAAGCTCTGCAGCTTTATACCGCGAGCATCTCTAAACTTTATTTTTGAAATGACCCTGAGTGACTTTGGACATGACACGGTGCTTTTTCAAGATGGCATCATAACCTTAGAAGCACTGGTCCCTTAAGGTTTTATTTCTCGTCCGTGCTGCTCAATTCTTTGACTTTTCCTTTCAAGACGTTATACAGACTCTAAAGACGATGCGCCCTTTATTCATCGCTGATGACACAACGAGGTTAATGCTGTCAGACAGCAAACTGACCTTTGCTCCGCTTGTCTTTTACTATCCGTCTGATTGACGAGGACGAGTTGAGAAATTTACGAGACTGTAAGTTTAGTTGTTTTTCTCATATTGGGAACAATAAACAGTTTTAAAGTTTGTCGCTTATGTAATTTATAACATGATAAAGATAAACATGCTGGCAGCCTCAGGAAGCAGAATGTTAAAGTGTGCATTCATGCGTGTCAGGATACTGTAGTGTGTGTCTGATGTTGCCCTGAACGCTGTTTTCTCCTCTTCATGATTTCTTAAATGGCCGCAGTCTACCTTAGTGGTTCCCAACCTTTTATTACATGTTATGTAAAGAATAAAGCATAAATTAGAGAAAAATCTGTAAAATAAAAATAATTTTTTGTATTTTTTTATTGTGTTTCACCATGTTAATCATCTCATAACCCTTTAGATTAATCTTGCAAACCCTTGTGGTGGATTTCACCCTCAATTTTAGAAAACGGTGGACTAAATGATGTAAAAATAATAATATTTTCATCACAACACTGTGTATTTAACCTGTATACTTATTGATAACTGATCAATAAGTGTGTCAGAGAATGAAACACATCTACTAATGGCACTTTGTCAGGTCATGTTTACATATTCATTGATCAGATATTTCCTAATTTAAGTGATTTCTGCAAAGTTTTTGTTCTGCTGCTTGTTAAGACATCAGAAACCACTTCTGTGTTTAAGAAGCGAGTCAGAAATTAATAAGGAACAATTTTGATAATTAAATCATTTTTCTTTAAGCAAAAATCCAATAGTTCCAGGTTCTAAAATGTGAATAATTTCTGTTATTTTTACGTATCCGATGACAGTCAACGGAATATCTTGAACTGCTGTTTGAACCAAACTTCATCAGGATGGACACTTCTCATTATATTCTGACCTTCTATATTCTGACTTAACGATGAATCATGAAAGCAAGCAGCATAATAATCAATACTGAAATGTATTACTGTTACTTGCAGCTCTAATCATTTATGCAGGATATAGGAGATACTGTATTGACACCAGTATTAAAACATTTCAAACAACACCCAGCCCTTATAATCACATTTGTATTCCTCTGGATGCCTCGACGTAACCAGTTTATCTTCCGTTTCCATGTTTGCTGGTAGCAGAAGGTGACTGGACATCATCAGCCTGACTGACGCGCATCTGAAGAGGCAGGAGGTGGGGTTGTCCGACTTTAAGAAGAATACAGTAGTGTGTGTGTGTGTTTTGAGTATTGCGGATCTTGGATGTGCACGTCCATTCCAACACTTTTCCAGCTGCTGGAACATTTCCATTGTCAGGCGGTAATCTGTAGTGACTCTCAGCCCCCCCCCCGCCCGCCCTCGTCCTCGTGTCTTAGAATTTAATGCTATCGTCCTGTGTGTTGCGCTCCGAAGCACAGAGCAGGAATGTCAGGGGCCTCAGCAGAGGACCTTGACTGTGACCTCCTTTTTTTTTTTTTTTTTTTTTTTATCTGGCTGCCTGTGCATACAGAGTAGCAAATCTGTAGATATTACCTTGTCTGTGATATATAGAAAAAAGGATTAAGATAATCTCTGTTGGAAACGAGTCCATATTTTGAACAATTGTGGATAAATTTATGTAACTCCTCTCAACTTGGCTTCTTTGCTCGAAACCCAGGCTTTAGTTTCTGTTATGCCTCCTTTCCCACTGCAAACCAGTAGAAGAATAAATCAAAAACACACACAACTCTTTCTCTCTGTGTGTGTGTGTGTGTGTAAGGGGGTGTAATTCAATATTTCATGCACAGACGGCAGAATGGAAGGAAAGCAAGTAAATACGAGATAGTTTTGTTATCTGGGCCACGTTTTGACTCATGAGGATTTGTTTTTTTTCTGTCTTCTGTCTTTGGGCAGACTTTGTCGGGAATCCGCAGCCCAGGAGAGAGGATGAAAGAAGCAGAGGAGGGAAAAAAAAAAAGAAAACGCATCTTGTGTACAAATCATGAATCACTAAAAGTGCTGATGAAGCGTCGGTCTTGGCTAAACGTCGCGCTGTTGTTGCCAAGTGCAAAAAAAAAATCTTACAAGTAGGCATCCCATCAAGCCCGCATTTTAACAGGCTCGTTGGCAAAGGTTAGACAGGACCGAGCACGTCTCGTTTCTGTGATTGGATTGGAGAAGAGGATGATGCCAGCCGGAGACAGGAAGATGTCATCCACTCTTCTTTTTTTGCATCGCTCCATCGTTGTCGTGGTTGCACACAAATAAACAGCAACACTGGCAGCGTGGCTGTGAGCTTTTTAGCCCACACGATCCAACACAATGCTTTGATCAGAGACGCGTAGCTGCAGCCGTCCTCGCTCTGAGTCACTGAGGAAACACTGTTGAGGTCACGTGACAGCTTAGACGGCTGTCCGTTATTCTCAGTTATTGTTTGATGGGAATAGGCTCAAAGTCTAAAACAGCCGCCATATAAACTGAAAGAGCAATAAAACCCACAGTGGTGTCATCATTTTCTCCCATGTGGATTATACATAAAGCAAAGCAGTAAAAGATGTTGCTTGTCTTCAAAAAGCTTGCAGCTTCTCTTAATCTGGCTTTCCAACCACAAACCAAAGTGGCCTCGTTGGTTTCTAAGTTCACTTTTTTAGTGTCACTGCCCCAAATCTTGACTTATAAACCATCCAAACGTTGCTTTTCACTTCCACAGAAGCTGCTAGAAGCACAAATATTTGAGAGCTGAAATTCACTGGAATTTAGTTTGTGTATTTAATTCTGCACTAACTCGATGATAAAGTTCTTGTGTGTGTCTGTGTGTGTGTCGGCCACACACTCCCGTTAGTACTCATGTGAATACCACGTCCATGCGCATAAGGAGTTTCTGCAGCCATTGTCCCGCTGGAATAAACACACACTCTCATTTCCTCCAGCGCTGCTAAAAAACCCGCTGTAGTATTGTTGTCTAAGTGGGTTTTGACAGGCCTCGTACACACAACGTTCACCACGTCAGATCAAAGCACTAAAGTGCATCAGTCAACTCGAACTGTTGCAGGAAACTTACCAGGGATGATAAAAAGTCGACATCACATGTTTCAAGTTAATATGAAGTGTATTTTAGATGTTATAAGAGCTGCTATAAAGGAATAGTCCACCAAAAATCTGTCTTTTGAGTATCAAATACCTCACCACCAGCAGAGATAAATACACAGCCTATGTGCTACATCACTGCCTGCTCACGGCACTAAAGCATCACCAGAAATGCTCTATCTCTGCATCTTTGTTGCAGTCCTCCAGAGTAGCGAGCATGCTACCAGCTTTTCAGAGCTGACTTTTCAGAGCCCACAGGAGGGTGAACGTCTGAGACTCAAAAAGATTTTTCACAGTCAATCTGGTGGAGAAGTCTTGACCAAGTTGGCTGGAAAACTAAATTTACATTTAAATGTGTTTTATTTGGCAGTTCAAGCCACAGCAGATCAAGGAGAACCCCCCCAAGTGCCCAGTTTTGTTTTTAAGTATGTACTCTTGGATGAAGTAGGTCCTTTTTAGGCAGTTTTTTAAGACGGGGAAAGGATTCAGTCAACTGAATAGAGTACGCAACTCATTCCAAAACCGAGGGACCACAGGAGAAGCGCCTCGGTTGACAAATTTCTCCATAAGCCAGCTGCTGCTGCTTCTGCTGTTGCCTCAATTCAGCGCCGGGGACGGGGCCCGGTCACGAATCAGTCGACCAGTAGCTGAGCCCGCTGAATGTGGGTACCCGCATCAGTCTCCATCTGTCGTCTTTTTGGAGTAATCAGGAGGACTCCAAACGACCTGGCCTCCCGCCACTGATAAAGCAGCAGACGCAGCTCCTGATTTATTGTATTGAGTTGGCCCAAATAAGCAGACACAGTCCATTACACAACCGCCATTAGAGTAGAAATTGATCCAATTAGGTCGCCATAGAATGAGGGCGGCTGGACATCCAGAAACACGTCAAAAATCACTGAAAGAGTGACAGAGGGCAAGTCTGGGTCACCTTATCTTGAGTAAATGTGTGTCTTTGGAGGGTGAAGCAGGTGTGTGTGTGTGTGTGTCTACGTTTCAGTGTGTAAAAGTCATGGCTGACCGGGGCTTCCGGCTAATGTGGGCTTTAATGTGTCGCCGTGTAAATCTCATCGTGCGAAGGATAACCCTGAGTCAACAAGACAAGCTGCATTCTGAGAAAACTCCCTTCGCACACAACTAAGACCTTGTGGAACGAGAGAGATTACACAAAAAAAAACACAAGTGATAGCCGGTGATGTCAAGCAACGTCTCCACAACAAGATTAACGTGTTCTTAAAGTAACTTTGGGAGCAGCTAATCCAGTTCATTGTGATATTTGGTGATTCACTTGTACATCTACTTGTACATCTTGTACCGAGTTGTCTGATTGAGGGCGATGGTAGGGGCGTAAAGTCTCGGTGTCTCACCCCAGAGGAGTGTATGTGTGTTCATGTTGTGGTGGCTTCAGATGGTTACGTTTCAGTAAAAATGACTTCACTGAAGGGCTTGAAATCAAATTACCCATAAAATACTCAGTGATTTGTGTTTCACTGTCATGTGTGACTTCTTTTGTTAGTTATTTAACTACAATTTGCCTGAAATCTTTTGTTTGGGCAACAGAACAAATCGATTAGTGCTGCAACTAATGATTACTTTTATCTGCCGATTAGATTCTCGATTAATCATTTGGTTTGTATAACATCACAAAACAAAAAAAAATGTCAGAAATATTCAATTTACTATAATTAAGACAAGCAAAGCAAATCAAAGTTGTCAGACATTTAGACTGTAAGTGAGACTAAACAAGCAAATTGAAGATACCACTGTGTCCTCTGAGACACTTTAACACTTCATAGACTAAACAAAGAATCGACCAAGAGAGAAAATAATCATCAGATAATCAATTGAATTGATAATGGAAATAATAGTTAGTTGCAGCCTTGATATAAACATTTGTGCTTTCAGATCAGTCTCTTGGGTATATGGGTTGTATAGTGCTGAAATGAAAATTTAGATGAATAATTTGAAGCAATTTATCAAACACACATGTCAAACAAATATAAAAAAAAAAAAGATTTCCTGTTTTAATCTGTCATCATGATCGGAATATCTTTGATTCACCGTTTGGTTTTCCTCGACAATTAATCAAAAAAAAACAGGCGCGTTTTTAATCTAATGGAAACGGTCATTAGTCGCTGCCCTCACTGCACGCAGACGTTAGATTTCACTACTTGTTTAGAGCACAGCTTGTGCTTGTGGACTCATCACCAGACACACACACACACACACACACACACACAGACGCACGCACACACACGAGCTGATGTCAGCCTGCCCCTGAACGTCGCCCCCTCTCTATCTCCCTCTATGAATATTCATATCATTTGCATACTAGTTGCATGCGTCTTCCAACGCGTTGAAGGTCAGAACAGAGAGATATCGCCCCCATTCCACACTTTGAATTTGTTGAAATGTGTTTTTCTGGCCATAATATATCAAACTGAAGCAATTAGAAGCCGCATACTCACGCATCTTCCTCTTGTTTGTCATCACATCAGTGTGATTCTAGATCACTTCATTACTTGTACTCAGCACTTGCACACAAGCTTCACAAGCACTTCCTGATACAGTATTAAAAGTTTGTGGCTGCCAGCCCTCACATTCATATCCTCCTCCTCCTCCTCTTCCCTCTCACAGGAGCTGTCTGAAGGCCGGGACCTGGACGGGTTAGGAGAGCAGGCAACAGACGGACAGACCAGACTGACGGACATCTGCAGCGGCACAGCGGGCAGCAGCATGGCGTCCGTAGCAGAGTACTACGCTGGCAAGAACGTGCTGATCACAGGAGCCACGGGCTTCATGGGAAAAGTGCTGGTAGAGAAGCTGCTGAGGTCCTGCCCCGAGGTCAAAGCCCTCTACCTCCTGGTCAGACCCAAAGCCGGGCAGTCCATGCAGCAGAGGGTCAGCGACATGATGAAGTGCAAGGTAAGGAATTATTGTGCATTGTTGAATAATGTTTTTACAGTGTTATATGAAGCATATTATAACCTTTTACCATCTGCTGTGTTTGACAAACTACTAGTGATATCAAAAATGAGTATGAACGTAGAAGTATTGATAGATTAAATAATACAGGAACAATATACATCAGTGTGTACGAGGGTAACCTTGAAAATAGGAGGGATGAGGCTCAAGATTAAGATTAAATCTATCATTTTTATTAATGAATTATTATGATTACTGTATGATTACTTAAAACAGTGCATTTACTGTTATTCATACAGTACTAGTGAGTAATGTCGATTAGGTTTGCCTCAATAACGACATGAAAACACATCACACATGTGAGGTTTAGTGCTGCCTCTGAAGGGTTAATGATTGACATCATTTGATGAGCTTCCTATTTGAATCTTATGCTTTCAGGTGAATCATCAGATTATTTTCGCGTCAGAACAACACAAGATAAGAGCATGGCAGACGTTGTTTTGTCTCAAAATAGAGACGAGGAGTTATTTTTAGGCAGCAGGGGTTCCGAATGCAAAAGTTATTTTCTTCATAGACGATGTTACGTGAGTGGCAGTCGCAGCACTTCAAGGGCTCGGGCGGGTATGAAATAGTCCTGGTTGAATCGTCAGGGCGTAAGACCCTGCGTTAGGAAACATCTGGTTATCAGAAAAGTCTACCAAGCTCGAGAACAGAAAAACACAAGCAGACGAGTAATTAGGACTCTCAAGGTGCGTTTTGGTAGGAAACACTGAGCTTAATTCTCACTGACAGTGACAAACAGAGGCTAAAGATCACGTTCAGCAGAAAACTGATAATACAATCAGCAGCTTAAATTAACTCACTCTCAGATCCTCGGTCAGTCCTGGGTAAATTTGGCAGCACGACAGCCTGCGACAACAAAGCATTTCGAGTTTTCTACAGCTGTGATTCACACCTCTGACAGCAGCTGAAGCTCACGGGTATGGAAGTATTTAGAGCCTTTGCAACCCCGTCACATACCTGTACCCTGTGGATCAGATTCAACGTGGGTTCAGGTACAGCCCTCGTGATATCTGTCATCTTCTCTGCAGTTTGAACATGTGCGCAGTGACACATTGAAGCACCCGTGATCTCTGTTAAAACCATTTATCAGTTTAATACAGCCATCAACCCGGGAGACACACATCAGGACATTTGACTAGCAGGCTGTTGATTCATATCGCCATTCAAAACCAGAGCTGTTAAAATGGGATTCCTGTTGTAAGTGTGTTTATAGAGTAGTAAAAATTTGCCTATGAATTATAGCAGCAGCTGTCGTTACCATGGCAGAGTGAACTTCGTGACCCCAGAAGAGTCCGATAGTTCATCCCTGAGCCTCGGGCGAGCCACAAAGAGAGAGAGTCAGAGAGCAAAACGAGGACTCTGATGAAGAATACTAGAAGGTTAACTGAACTAGAAGATATCTCATTGAGCATTTCTAGTGTGTATGAGGAGGAGGAGGAGGAGGGTGGGTGGATAATGAAGAGGGGAAGGTTTAAGGGCAGCGAGGAGGTGAAGAGAGGACATAGAGACGGAGAAAGTAGAAAAAGCAAGGAGGTTGAGGAGAGGAGAGGAGAGGAGATGTAGGAAGGGGGAATGAACTCCAAATATGTGGCGTCAGCTGTATCAGGCTGAGCAGCAAAGCATGACTCAACAAAATCCGCCAAACTATGTCAGGACTTAATGAGGATCGACACCGGGCGCGTATTGATGTGCGCAGAAACAGCTGCTGCGTGCCCCCCCGTGCTTCTGCTCTGTTTTGGTGTTGTTGGCCTCAAACTGTCAGTGCACTTAAGAAAATCACACTTTCTCTGTATTCCCCTCTTTTCTTTTTTCCCCCCGTCTCCCTCTAATAGCGTCTATTTTTACCGCTCTCGTTGAACCTTCCTACTGCATTCATTATTCCGTTCGCTGCTGTGATAGCAGCGGAGCAGCAGTTTGAAATTTGCTCCTTAATTTAGTAATAATAAATACTAATAATTGTAATAATAAGATTTGCCGTGTGTGTGTTTTCCTTTTCTGTTATTTCCCTCTCCTTCTGTTAAGGTGAGCGTGATGCTAGCCCCGTCCGCCATTCACAGAATACCTCTCAACGTGTAATTAGTTCACACTGACACAACAGTAAAAGTGTCACAGCACCCTGTAATTTCTGCACAGTAGAGACTGGGAGACGAGGTGACAGAGAGGAACAAGCAGGATGATTTATTTATTTTCATAGGCACGTTCCTCCTCTGCTGTGGCTTTTAAGGAAGAAAAGAATGAGCGATACTCAAACATTTCCTTGTGTATTTGCCAAACAATACATGATACTGTTCTTCACACCTGGGTTAAGTCAGTTAAGCCTGACTTAATGCAAAAACAAACCTGCAAAAGTGCAATTTTTAAAAGACTTGAACATGCTGTATTAAGTAATTTACAGATACAAACGTCTCTCTTTCTTATAGGTATGATGAAAAATTAAAAACTAAAAGTTTCTAACTTATATCAGACCAATGGAATCAGAAAATGTGGCTTTTAACAATATTTATGATGAAGATTTTTCATTTCAACATCAAAACTTATGAAATGTATTTACATCATCTTGTGCCCTGCGAGTACAGACTGTAAATCATTAACTTTGCTGAAAATTAGCCACATAATTCATGACTGAAACTAATGATCCTTTGCATTAACAATTAGTCTGAGGATGAAGTATTTTAGGCTTTAATATATATATAATAATATACATATATATATCAAAGAAGAGCAGCAAATTATCTCAATTCAGAAGTTAAAACTAGTGAATGTTTGGTATTTTTGCTTTTAAGAGAATAATATAATGATTGATAGAAGTAGTTGCAGATTATTTTTCTGCCAATCGACTCATCGATTGATGATTGAACTAATTGTTTTGGCTCTAATATTATTTAGATTAGATACACAATCAAATCTAATTATTTCATTTTTAGAGGTATATTTGTAATGTAAGATAATGTGAAAGAACCCAGGCAGAGAACATGATGAGGTTTACTTCAACAAAACTACTTCAATATGTATTTACATGAGATTCAACCTCACTAACTGTGTGCATTCACTCTTAATAACTAATTGTATGGAAGTGTGGAAACAATGTGGAGCACAATAACACCTGTAACAATAGAAATAAAATCAGACTTAAGTCCATGAGTCATATGATCAGCTCTCAGCCAATCATATATATCAATTGTTGATCATGGTTTTGATTCCCTACTCGTTGCTTTTATTTCCAAGATAAGCGCGCACTGTAATTCAATACAACTTCATCTAAGATTAACAAATGGGTCCTCAAACCAGGTTCAAAGAACCAAATGATCCGGATGAGAGCTGAGGATGATTTTAGCCTAATGACATGTTCGTCTGGTGTAAAGGGAGTTATTGTTGAGCCAGATGAAGCCAAAACAGAACAAAAGGTGATATCAGCATCTCCGCATCCCACCTCAGTGCCACGTAGATGAGGAAAAATCAGTAAACCTGACATTGCTCCATTTTAATAAAAAAAAATATTATCATAGATACCAACATATCATTTATCGTCCACTAACGTTGGCAGTGTTTCCCCCTCAACAATTTTCCATCGGATTTGTCATCACTCTAATAGTGTCCGCTATCAGGACAATGCTTGATACGCTGCCAAGTACAGACTCACTCATGCTCGGGCCGCATTCAGAAGAGATGTCATTAAATTTCCATGACCGAGCCTCAAGTACCAATTGGTATTCATGCGAGTCCTCGCTCCAGGATTATTCTATTCAGAATCGGGATAATTATTGAAGGAGGACAGTGGTTTTGTCTCTCGAGTATCCTCTTCCTCTCCTCCTCCTCCAAGCCGGGCCGGTATCTTTCTTACCACCTGTTGCTAGGTAACGACCAGAGATATGTCCGTGGTGTTTTTTTTTTCAAAGGATGCAATCAGGGGAGCTGCCCTGAGCAGGAAAAGGACAAACCGATAGGAATCTCATTGTCTCTGTGCATCTCCACCGCACTGACTTTGACATTTAAGCTGAGTCTGTCTGTGCGGAGGATACTTTTTGATTCGGTGGAAATGTTTAGATGCCTGCAGTCCTCGGCTGCGGTGCCAGGCACTCGATGGCATGTCAGGCACTTGATGCAAGTAGGCCTCTGGGTACACAGAGCCTCTCTTCCTGCTCAGTGGCGTGCTTTTTTCCCGCCCACTAGCCGGCTGTTGATCCCAGTAACAGTCTTGTGTTCCACCTCTGAGGCTGTGCAGCATCTTCATAGCTGCGACCGCGAGAGATTGGCTCAAATGAGAGGTGGGAGGTGGAATGCTCTGGGTTGGAGGGAGGTCTTGCGGAATTTTTGCCTACAAGGCAGGATCCAGGATCGGGGGTGGATGCTCAGTATTACTGTAGAATGACTATTGATCATTGCTTTAAAAGCTATTCACTGATCAGTGTGGGAGGTGCAACACAGATGGCTCTAAATGCTTTGAGTGCATTAGGATCATCTGGAGATGTAGTGCTCACATCATTAGTTTATTGACGTTGAAATGTATCCTCAATAATCATTGTAAATTAATTATAATTAAGGATTTGTGTTAACCTTTCCAACACATAAAGATCAAAATGTAGCACAACATATTATAGTAAATCACTGAAGAACACATAATAACACATAAGACAAACCAATGAACTATGGCTGCAATGATTAGTTGATTTTAATTAGTCGATTTGACAGAAAATTCACTGTTTTGATAATCAAGTAATTGTTTGAGTCCTTTTTTTAAAACCAACAATGACAAACATTTGCTGGTTCCAGCTTCTGCAGTTAGAGTCAGTTGTTTATCTCTGTTTTTATATCATTATAAGCTGAATAGTTTTGGGTTTTGCTGTTGGTTGGACAAAACCAGACATCCGAGGACGTCATCTTAAGCCAAACAACTAATCGATGAAAATAATGGTTAGTTGCAGTCCTCCAATGAACATAAAAAACATAAATATAACAAAAATGGGCATTTTTGATTGATAAATGCTTGTGCTGCCCTAATATCTGCTGATTCCAGCTTCTATGAATGTGATGATCAGCTAATTATCTGTTTTTTAGATCATTTAAAAATATGAAATGTGGTTAAAATAGCAAGTAGGTGAACATTTTGAGTTCAGATTTTGTTCACGTAAATACAACAAAATGCGTCACTTTGGGTTCTTGGAAATTGTGATGTGCATTTTTACACTTTTTTTTTTCTGACATTCCAGTAGAGTAAACAATAAAAGTGATGGATCTTTGTTAGTTGCAGCCTTTAGAAACAATACTTCAGCCCAGATTTCCTCTCCAAACAAAGGTGGCAATTCGAGGAGGATTCTGATTTGCTGTCAGGACTGAAATTTATAGCAGCGCTGCAAGATTCCTTCCACCCTCAGCCCGTCTCCTTTCACAACATTCTCTGTTTAAACAAAGCCTACCTGTTTTACTTTGTATTACTGATGTACTGTCACTGGTTGCCAGTTAGCGAATTTGGCCGAGTGTTTGCTCAGCGTATTTGTTCAAACATGTCATTTAATTGGCTGCAGCTGCGAAGAGCAGGCGAGATGTTGAACAAGTTGCCTATTGAGCAGATGTTGTGTTGGTGCTTTGGCAAATAAGAGTCGGCTCCACTTTTCCCCGCATTCATTTCGGGTCACTGTGGTGTTATTGTGCACAAGAAAGGATCAAGAAAATGGAGCCGAGGACCATTTTTATGCAAAACCTGTTGAAGTTTTTATTTTAAGTTCTTTCACAGCACATACAACACATAATAAAAGATGAAAAATGGACGTTTAATAATATAATTTCAATTTAAAACATCAGTTCCCCATCTTGCTTTATTGTGGTGACCAGTGTCGGTTTGATCTTCTTGCTTCCCCTTTGATTTCCTGATGTTGTTGTAATGTCAGCGCACCCTTGGCAGACTGCAAGACAGAAGAGATGTCTCATGATTACTTTGTTTAAACATGCACCCACCTCAACTTTGCCTCATCTATCTCAATGGCATCCTGTAAAGCAGTCGAGCTTCATACCGAACATGCCTGAAATACCAGAGTTCAGCTGAAGCCGCGTCATAGTGATGTCACTCTGATGTAAAGGAAATAAGTCTCACCTGTATTATTTATCTTTTATGGAGGTTTGGTATGAGTTAAAAAAATAAGGGCATGTTCATGAATATGTTTACTTAAATAAAAGAGCCACAACCTGTAAACTTAATACACAGACGATACTGTTATGTCATGCTGAGCATAATCACACTAATGAATTATCACTTCCTTACTGAGAAGGATGCTGTCAGTATCTTGATAAAGTGCAGCTGTTGATCTTAAACACTTTGTCACTTCTGAATTGAGCAACGTCTTCCTTCTTTTTTTTTCTGCTAAAGATCGTGCTAAGAGATGTTTCTAAGAGGTTCAGTATTGCAACTAAATTATTGATGGCGGTGCATCTTTAGAGCCACATGAATGCACAGTAACGTCAGAACAAGGAGGTTTTTGTACATATTTATGCACAATTTCTGCAGTTGTTGCTGGTAAAATTGACACTACAAACATCCTTTCTTTCTTTCCCATTATTATAGACCATTAATGAGTTCACAGAGGATGTTTGCACCAGACTGTGCTAGCCCCCCTGCTGTGTGGTTTTCAGTCCTTTTGCTCATTATCACACTCTGATTCAGCATGACTACATTGTTGTAGTGATTCCCTCTTCTTTGCATCCAGAGCCCGTGCTGATCTTTTTAGCCATATAAATATTCAGGATGTATTGATTCCCGCTGGCCCCTAACAGTCAGCTCTGCGTTACCACTTGTGGAGCTGATGAAATTCCAGCCTGAATTGTTAATGTCAGCGCAGGCACACCTGAAGCATCCCCCCCTCTCAATCCTGAAGCAAGAACGGACTATTCTTAACTTGCTCCCTGCTGACTGTGCATTCATGATTTAGGCAGGTAATGTGATAATGTGCCATTGTGCACGGTGATGTGTCAAGCTCTGTTAACACAACAACATTCAGGGATGAGAGCGAGCAGGGTGACTTGCAGCATTTGCCGTGTTGAGTCCTGCTCAAACAGGGACTCAGAGGGGGGAGAGGTTGCGGCTGCCAGCCTGGCTCAGCGCTAGACATTTGCTGCTCATCTACGGTCGGTTGGCATGCGATGCAGCAGGCAGGCAAGCAGGCCGAGAGGCAACCAATAGCGCTACAACTCCTCCCCAGAGAGAGGGGCAAGGGGGAACCAATGCTTTTGCGTATAATTAGGCCGCAAATTAACTCCGGTTTATGAAACAAATTAGCACATTAAACGTCGCTGGTGAAGTCATTAAGGCATTGCAGTCATGCGTAGTGAGGACTCTCTTCTTTCAGGGGACTGTCGCAGCCTAGCTCAGCGCCTCCAGAGTGTGTGGAGCGTCTGCCAGCCATCTTTCTCTCTTTCTCCACATCCATATGTTTCCACAGATATCTGTGGCAGAAGGCCCCCTGAGATGCAATCTAATGGTTTTATCACATCACTGCAGGCACAGTGCCCTAATCATCATCACCACGCAATTAATACAGTACTCTTCTATATCTGAAATGTCAATCTTCATAATAATGTACATAAAATCACGCTTCTATTCTTCTGTTTCTACACACCTCTGAATCTGTGCAGCATCATGTATGCTTGAGTCTCAATATCTGTAAAGACTGTCACCTCATGAGCTATTTTGTATAGGGGAGAAAGAGCACTGGGCCAACTATGGAGCCCTGGGGAACACCAAATGGCATTTTCAATAAAGGTTGACCAAACCTAAAGGGCAGAGCAACTTAAAAGGGCCCTTATTTTTTTCTTTTGACATTGTGGTATTAGATTTAATTTTAAAACATTGTCAGTACTGCGTAAACAGCTGGAGGAAAGCAAAGGATCTTAATGAGACGTGGAAAATGTCCATATTTCCTTTTCCCTTAATGCCTTTTAGTTGGGTTTGTGTGTGCAGTGTGTGGGTGTTATTAATCAGGTCAAGACACATGAATCCCTGCCTCATTTCCAAGAACAAGCCCAAGGTTAAGAGAGACTTAGAGTCTGGTGGCAGGACAGATGAGAAGCTGCTCTCCATATCAGAGAGGATCATGTTCATCAAGATTACAACCCGCAGCAGCTCCGTCTTCAGATAAACTCTGAAACCAATCTGATACAGAGTCTTTTTTATGGTGTTACCTTTGAGACATGTTGTTCTTGTTAGGGCTGAATGACGAAATGGTTTGACACTTGCTGGTGGGTGAACTGCAAGATGTTTGCAGAAACACCACATGGTTCTCTGTGGTTTTAGCAGAGCATATTTTATCACAGCTTTTTTGTCTATTCTGTGGTTTGCTGGCTGCAGCACTTTACCTTGTGGCTCTTGTTATTTTTTTATCTTGTTATTCTCACCCCTTCGTAGCTCTGTTCAAAGGGCCTGATGTGCACTTTAGAGAAGAACTGGAACAGTTTAAGTCTGGCTGATTATCTTCATAGCTCCTAATGATGAACATAACTAGCAGCGCTGAAGACTGGAGTCAGACTTCAGTCTCAGAGGCGATGACTTGAAACTGGACAGGGACTTTGATGCTTTGATACTTGACTTGGGGGGGGGAAAATGGACTTGGTAAATTCCCAGAACAATAAAAAGTGAGAAATGATGTCAGGACGGTCTCTCACAATCACAAAGCTTGAATATTTAATTATTAGACCCCTGCATTGAGAGGTCTTGGTGTCAATCATTTAAAAACACACCGTTTTCAGGCAGATTTAAAGAAAAATTGACTATTTGATGGTCAGCATTCAGTGACCTTGAAGGACTCGAGACTTCTCTCAGATGACTTAAAGTGGCCATAATCAATATTTTGTATGAACGACTAGACCAGAGCTAAAAAGAGAACGTATATTGGATAGAAACTTGACTCCAGATGAATGCTAATGTTGCTAAATGTCCGTTAGGTATCTATATAGGCAACTGTTTACTGACAATTTCTCCATAGCAACTTAAAATAGTGATGTTGTTCACAGCTTGTGTCCGCTGCCCTCAATCTGCCAACGAATCAGTCATTGCAGGTTTAGGACTAAGGTTTCAAAACGACTCTGGCTTCCTGTCACCGCATCATGATCGAAGACGCAAATTGCTGATTTCACTTTCAATTCCAGCTAATTCTTTGTGGTATATTTTATAAGTGCACAAAAGCCTACTGGCACATCATAAAAAAAAGATTTTCTTTCTTTCAGTTCGCTCTTGGCAGGTAATGAAATTCATCTTGGCTCAGCATGAGGTCAGTGTCTGAAAGGCTGGAATGTGATGCCACCGGCATACCGAACACCAAGTCCAGAAATCCTCCATTTGCTGTCACTGTAAACCTTATTACTCTGCTCATATTGATCTTCTCAATTGAGTTGTGTACAGTGATAGCCGAGAGCCAGACTTGAGAAAACCTCCATTTTCATTAGTTGGCTTTGATGAGCTGTCCCCTGCAATCCTCGATCACTCCCCCTAAGCTCCGGAGAAGCCGCGGGATTTGGGTTTGAGAGAGTAAAGTCGACCACTCAGGAAATATAATGCTGTCGGAGAAAGTGTTTAAGATAAACCAGCACACATTTAAATCAAGTTGATGGCTTTTTAATTGGCCCTTTTCTCCCTCAAAAAGAATTATAAAGGTTTACTTGGCATCCAGATGCATCCCAGTGCATCATGAAGACTCAACATTTCAAAGGTAATTACTATTAAATCAGTGTTTCAGCTGGCAGAGAGTTTCCAGCTCAAACTGCGAAGGTTTGGGGAATTTGCTCAGGAGCAATGTTAAAAATGTGCAGAGACAGGGCTTGTTAAATCTGTTTTTATGCCACTGGGAGGCTGCAAGGACAGGGGTGGATTTAAGACAGGGTGAAGAGAACCCTGTTTCTCCTTAATATGCTGACAGCCCCAGGGGTTACTGCTTTCTGTCTACTCCCTAGGCTTAGCATCTCATTCTCAGTGTGGGGCCTTGTCAGTTCGGCAGATGGGGAAAGAGAACCCTGCACGGGTATCTGAGAAATAATGATGGCTGCCCACATCTACCACCATGTAGAGCCTTTTGTGAAAACACTCACTGTTGGAGGAGTTTTGTTGACTGTAATATCTTCCACAAAACTGCACATTTTTCTCTTTTTGCCAGTAATCCTGCCTATGTCCTATTATTTGACTAATTTAGACGGTGCATGTCAGGAAATGGAGGTCAGCGCTGAGGGTGCAGCCATTAATTGCTTCTGTCTGACACACTTTGGCAGACCTTCCCTGGCTACAGTAAATTTTCCGGCCCGTTCGTCTTCCGAATGGCGAGGTCCGGCTCTCTCACCAGAGAAAGGACCAACAATGGCAGACAGAAGCTACCTTTCATTGTTGTAGAGACGCTATAAAGGAACAAGAAGAGGGAAATTGATGATGTTGGTGTTTTTCAAAGCTCGAGTGTCTCAGAATCTACCAGGACACACTTTCTGTGTGCCCATCTGATAACCACATCTTAAGGTTAAAGTGTTTATAGCTGTTTAGAATCGTCACACTCAAAGGCGGGCTACGAAAAGACTGCCATCATAGCGAATCACAAGAGACGATAACTGTTAAAATTGGGGTATATGTGCACCCTTTTCTGTCAGTCCATCCTTGAAAGCGTTTGTGGTATTGCACTCTTTTGTACATGTGAAAAATGAAAAAGTAGTTTTGTGAAGAAGTAAAACTGCAGCCCCTTCAACAAGCACTTCATTTGAAGTGTACTGTCCCCTTAAGAGTCTGGAGTCTACATCTATGGCCAGAGGTCTGTCAAAGGAGTTATGCTACACCTCTAAATGTGTGAACAGCATGGCCTTCATTAGTTCTGCCCTACTGTGACCCTCCATACACGAGGACCTCCTTATGGTACCATAACCTTCTCGGACAATGCTAAAAATAAAAATAAAAAAGAAAACACTTTCCTTGCAATTTTTCTTCCTCTTCTACTCTTTCTTTCTCAACGTCACCCCTTTGCTCCAGGGGATGGGTCTGCACGAAGGAGATTGTGAAAAGACTGGAGCCCAGTAAAGGGCAGTTAGTGAGAAGAGAGGCTGTTTAAATGGCATCTCGGGTTGCTGGTCTGAAAGGAAAGTGCCATTAGTGTTGGGTTTCTGTGAAAGTCCACTGAGCGGCTGCTTCAAGCACTCTTGATGGAAGATTTACTGCCCTCAAGGTCTTAAAAGTGGCAGTGTCCAGGGCAGAGAGAGGACAAATTGTGGCTACATGTACAAAACACCTCTACCACTTAAACAAACGAAAAGTCGTTCACATAACTGACTTTATAGATGACCTTGATGGTTGTTTGCTCAAGGCTTAAAGTATGATTGCATTTGTCTGACCACAAGATGTACTACTAAAACGCTTGTGGTTACATTGCAGGAATGGCTTTGGTGATGTTTTCACCCTCTCGCAGCGTTTAGGAAATGCAAACTGATGGACTATTGTCTCCCTGTACAAGGCAGTTTTGCTCATTGACGCTCGTGGGTCGGGAGAGGGGCGCGATGGTAAATGCGAGCAGTGGAAGGCTGGCACAAGACCACTTCTCAACCAAAGAGCCTTTTTTTTACAAAAGAACGCCACAATCCCACAATGTCATTCTCTCTCTGCGCCCATAACAAAGAGCGCTCTGAAGCCCACATTCTACGTCCTCATTCACCCCCTCTGACCCTCATGCACTTTCTCCCTTCTGTGTCTTTCTTTAATTTAACTTTGGCTTCACAAATATTGTTTTGTCTCAGTGTACGCTGGTAGATAGTCACGCTACTATTTTAGTATGAGTAATAGTCCTGGATCAAGAATGTGCACCAGAAAAGTTGTTTAATTTTTATCTTTCATGTTTACAGTAAGTGATATCACTATGAATAGTGAATGAGGGGTGTATTTCTTTGTGTGGCACCACGAGTAGTTTTGCACAACCTACAGTAGCTGCGCTGATAAGAGTGAAGTGAGCAGCTGGGAAAGAAATGAGAAGCCACTCGCTCAGAGCTGCACATGTGGCCTCGTCCACCACAGAGCAAAAGTTTAAAGGCAAAACAGCCCAAATTCAGACTACTAAGCAAATATCTTTAAGGTAAAGTTTTAGGCTATGTACAGTTTAAATTAGTAGGAATGTTAGCAGCTATGTAAGCTGTTGAACTACAGCGCAAACACGTTGCAGCTCTTAGTTTAAAATTCTACATTTTGCACGTAGCCTTTCAGTTGCTAAATTGCTGCTATTGAGTAAAATGCAGCTAAACTTCTCGAATTTTGGTCATGCCCGAAATAAAGAGATGTTTGTTTACAGTGACACCATTATCTAGGAAAGATGTGATGCAGGTTCTATTTTTAATGCAGAGCTGGATGTCAAAATTGGACTGGCTCTATTCAGTTTAATGTGACATAAGGGAAGGTTTGCACTGTGCTGTAGCATTTTGTAAGAAACTATAAATATCAGATACTCTTGGTAATGGCAGATAAGAGATCATCATTTGTGTTTGGTTCCTTATTTTTCAATATAGTAACCTCATGACAAC
Organism: Thunnus thynnus; assembly: GCF_963924715.1. NCBI lineage: Eukaryota > Metazoa > Chordata > Actinopteri > Scombriformes > Scombridae > Thunnus > Thunnus thynnus. The sequence continues at coordinate 18,040,658 of NC_089539.1, read as the reverse complement.
ACTGAGCGGTTTCCTCAAAGTTTGAGCAAGAACATAACATATTGTGGTGAAGATTTCCTCCTCAGTTAAACCAACTCTTCCTGTTGCAGTGTTGAGGTTCTTCTATCTGTTGTTTTCTGGTGTTGACTTTCTAAAGTGGCTGTTTTTCTCAATAGCTGTTTCAGAACTTATGAATGACAGCAAGTGTTTTTGCTGTTTAGGGACTTTCACACTTGTGAGTCTTTCTGATCTGGTTTATCCTAGATAGCATTCTTCTTTTTTGACTGACAGTGTTCTGCATAACACACTCTATTTGCCAGACATGCCTTCCCCCTACAGGTACAACATGTAACAAGAAGAGTTTGGGTTTGTTTTTAGGGTAAACTTTAAGACTTCCTGGTCACATCACCCACAAACCCTTGTGGGTGATGGGCCGCTGCCAACAATCTGGGTGGTTTGTTTACGTTGCCAAGCAACACACCCTCGAGAGGAAGTTGAACTGAGGTCATCGCATGACATCAACAGCTCCGTGAATCATACAGTAAAAGAGGGAATGTTCTGCGCAGTAAAACGCACACCAATATGGTATTTATGGAAGGATTTTTGTGAGAAAGCTGCACACTGAAGCTCTTCTACTACTGCCACTCTCTGCAGACTGTAAGTCTCTGTTTCTGCCAGCTGTTGGCCTAAAGCAGAGTGAGGGCAAACACTAATATTTTTTGCATTACATAATAAATGCAATGCTACACTATCATGCAGAAAGTATCGCATGCACCCTCCTCCCCCAGTTGGCAGTGTTTCTGGGTTATGACATTACATACTGTATATCGAGAGTTGTCCCTAATATGGGCAACGCAGGGTATTTGGAAGAAGAGCAGGGTAGAAGACTGATGGGGATACAGAACATGAATATAAACAGCTGTTTGAAGCTGTTTAATTCAACATCTGTCCTCTTCAGCAAGAGTGTTCTGCTTACTAGGACAGCTGACACACAGATACACACAGCAGCAATTTCATAACAGAGAAGGCACGCCTCTGATCCCAATCCCCCCCCCCCCTTCTCTCCCCGTCTTTCACTCACCCAGTTTCTCTTCTCCATTTCTGTTTCAAGATGATATGACATCTAACCGACTTTCTCGCCAGCTCTCTGAGAGAACAAAACCGAACAAAAAAACACAGCGGTTTTATGTACAGTCGTGCAGCAACCGTGATGCAGCGCTCAGCAGGGTGCCCCCGGGGTGTCAGGCAGCATGAGACAAGAGCTGGTACAGTAAATCTAGACAAGAGTTCACTTAATCCCCCCTTCCATGTTGCAATGTCGTCTGCAGCACTCATTGAGCGAACAGCAGTGTAAACAGGTGGAATAATATCACACAAGCTGGCCTTCGTGTCGGATTACACGTGCCGAATATTTACTGCATGAGTGTACATGTCTGCACGCAGTTGTCGTCATCAGTGAGGCAGTCGGGACCCTCTCGAAAAACAAGATGATACATGTCGAGCGGTTTATACTGATATGATACATTTGTTATAAGTTGAAGGCAGCCGTTGAGTGCTAGTGGTAGAAAACGTTTGCTTTATCGGGTAAAAAGGCCAAATACTTGCCGTTTCATGACGTATAACGCAAAAGAAAAGCAGCAGATGTTTACATTTGAGTCGTTGTAAGTTCAGTATCTTTTGGTTTTGGACTGTTGGTCGGACAGCCAAGTCAATTTGAAGACATCACCCTGGGCTCTTGGGGAAATATTATAGTTAATATTAAAGTCTTATAGATGCTTATTTAATCGATTTTAATTGAAAAAAGAATCAGTCCTTGTAGCACTACTGTTCACTGCCAAAACATCCCTCATGCTTTTCCTCTCAGACTCTGCTGAACAGAGGGGACAAAAGTTCAGTATTACATCCTGAGATATGTTTGGTATGTGCTGATAGTGTTGTGTATACAACAGGGAGTGCATTTGTTGAATTGGGGGGGGCACTGACCTGTGTGTGTGTGTGTGTGTGTGTGTGTGTGTGTGTGTGTGCGCGGTCCAGATATTCCTCACATTGTGGGGACATAAATCTGTTCACACAGTCATAATGTGGGGACTCGCCTCCCTTATAAATCATTAATTTTAGGGTGAAGCGTGGTTTAAATGAAGGTAAGTTTAGGATTAGGTTAATGGTGGTAGTGGTTATGGTTAGAGTTAGGATAAGTCTCCAGGAAATGAATGAAAGTCAATGTAATGTCCTCTGAAGTGATGGAAACACGACTCTGTGTGTGTGTGTGTGTGTGTGTGTGTGTGTGTGTGTGTCTGTGTGTGTGTGCCTACAGCCTACCGGACCCAAGTAGTCATCATATTAAAGTACAAATATTGGCACAGTCGTATTTCCTTTGAACCAAGTGAATTAAAATGCAGCCAATTGGCACCAACTCTGCTCTAATGAAGACTTTGATCAATATGTGTTTGTCATTAATTGACTTATCGTCTTGGTTTTAAGGAGATGCAACAAATGTTTTTCTTAACCAGAGTGCTCCGACCTTCTGTTGGAAGTTAATTCCCTGAAAAGCATTTTGTGTGTTTTTTATCGTTAATACAGTGATAACTCTCCTTTTAAAACTGTCGAGTGAATCACAACGTTTTGGGCAACGTGTCTATGAGGAGGACACTAACTCTGAGTCTCTATAGCACTAACTGATTTAAAGGTTTTGTGTCAATGTCAAGTTAATTTATATATTCATAGATTTATACAAAAACATAATTGACCAAAATGATTTACAGAGAAGTTTAAGATACACTTATATTAAAACAAACAAATCAATAGATAAATAACTGTAACAGAGAAAGTTAAATTAATTTTATCATGATTGTAATTAAAAATAAAGGTGAATTAAAACATTATTTTATAAAGGTTTGTCTTGTCTTGAAACACATTCCTGTCTGTTATTTTCCAGAAATATACTTTATTATAGTATAATGTATATCAGTACCATAATATAGAATCACATATATGATGACAGCTTCATTTTATCAATGTATTGTCTGTAAAACGTCAGATGATGATAAATGATCAACCCAGAAAGCTTAAACGAGCTGATTTTATACGACTCACACTCATAAATAAATTGTAAGAAATGCAGGAAAAGCAAGTGAATCCCTCATGTGACGTTTGTAACAGCGAACATCTTGTATTTTATTTGAAATGCTGATTTTTTTTATTTAACTTTACATCGACCGACTAATCACTAATCAACCGAACGTATCAGCACTACAACCAGTTTATTAATAGCCGTCAGCGTGGACGCTCGTTTGTCAGATACAGTGTCCTTGTACGTGAAGGTCACACGTTCTCATTACCACGAAGCATCTCTGACAAGACACTCAGCCAGCAGCAGGAGCGCCGCTGCAGATCCTCCTGTCTGACCCGTCTCTCATTGCATCCTCGCTTGCATCCATGTTCAGTGTTGTTTTCATTAAACAAAACAGGACACACGCTACGCATCAGAAACAAATCTGGCGGTGATATCGAAACTCTACGGGGACACATGGATGCTTTTTCAACCTGAGGGGAATCATGCAAAGTAACACATTTGCTGGCATGAAATCATTTGCAGTCCTTGTCGTGCTATTTTAGCGTACATCCTCCGTGCAGTCGGTTAAACAGCTGAGCCGCCCTCCAGCTCTCGTGCAACATGTCAATTTAAATCGGCCGCTCTATTTGTTGTCATGCTTAATGTGAACGCCGCTGATAACGAAGTTGGCGTGTAAACTTCTCTTTTTGTTTTTCTGTCTGGCAGCTTTTCGACCGAGTGCGGGAGGACAACCCGGACTTCCACCAGAAGATCATCCCCATCAGCAGCGAGCTGATGCAGCCGGGCCTCGCCATCAGCCCGGAGGACGTGGAGAAACTCACCGCCTGCATCAACATCGTCTTCCACTGCGCCGCCACCATCCGCTTCGACGAGCCGCTCAAGTGAGGATGCATGGATTTAAATACACACAAATCTGCTCTTTACTAACCCTCTTTCACACATAGACACACACACACACACACATTCTGCTTCGTACTGCCAATTGCTTGCAACTTTCAAAAAAACCATTTAATGACAAACTGCCATAAGATATTTGGTTCAGTGGCACAACGTTTCCTTATTGTTGGGTAAATGTTCGTTGTAGCAGGAAGTTCCTGTTGTGAGGTGTCACTCCAGTGGATATGCAGCTCACTGAACTGGCTGCATGTTTTCATTTAAAGTGAAGAAAGAGGAAGTTGAGCTGTTTTTATACAGGAGGATGTGGAGAAATCAACCGTTCTGTCACACTGTAGGTGACTTTTTTACAATCTGTAGTAGAGATGGTTCCTTCTTTACTCAAGGAGTGAAACTGTGCCACAAATATATATATTGCAAATATAATAACATGAAGGGGGACTTTAGTCTCCCAGGAAAGAGAGCGCTGTGATCTTAATTAACGCGATGGCGGTGACGTGGGAGATGATTCACATCTCCAGTTGTCGTCATAATTGTCTCAGCTACAGTAGCCAGTGGGGTTATTTATAGATGTAAACATGTAGTTTGTGAAAATTGATTGATTACTGAGGGTTATCTGCGGGACACACGGTCTCTCTCTATATGGCCAGAACAAAGCGATGACGTCCTGCTTCGTTATACGAGCAGTGCGGATGTTGCCGCAGCTTCAGGCTACTGTACAGTTATTCAATCCTGATGTAACGTTTCGCCGTATAATCAGCGCTGCCTCATCCTGCTGACGCAAGGATCCTGCTTATACATGAGTATATAAATATAGAACAGCAGTAATAACTGTTCCTAGCCTGGTTGTTTGTGGTTCTTATTCTTTCATTAAAAGTGTAGAGTAGAGCTGCAATGATTTATCAATTAGTTGACTGAAAAATACAAAAATTCTTTCATTCTAGCTCCTTAAATGTGTATATTTTCTGTTTTTTTTTAGTCTTCTTTGATAGTAAACTGAAGATCTTTAGGTTATGGATTGTTGTTCGGGGCAAATTAAGACATTAGAGGTTGCATCTTGGGCTCTAGGAAACAGTGATCAACATTTTATAGACCAAACTACCAATCGATAATGAAAATAATTAGTTAGTTGCAGCCCTAGAAGAGTCTTACACTACACTGCTTGTTTCACAACCTGTTTTTGTCAAAGCCACACACAGTTATATTCCTAAAACTACAGCTCAAGACAAAAAGAAGGTTGTTTTTTATCATCTGCATCGGATTAAAAGAAAAAAAAAAAACAGATCAGATGTGGAATTGGTGCACCAATATGTGGAAAAATGGGGATATAATTCAGAAAAGAAAAATGTAGAGTGAGTTGTGAATGTTTTGTTTAATCTGATATATAGTTTGGTTAAAAAATTAAATATTCTATACATTTGTTTGAGGAATTAGTCTTGGTAAGTGTGTGTTTGGTGTCTGGAGTATGTGTATGCATGTGTGGAGGTAGATTACTGTTAGTTTTGAGTGACAGCTCAGTGAGGCTAAAGCTGCCGGACTGCTCTGCTCACAGCTTTGTATTGATCTCTCTCTCTCTCTCTCTCTCTCGCTCTCTCTCTCTCTCTCTCTCTCTGTTGCTTCACCCTCCATCTTTCTCTCTGAGTGGCCTTCACCTTTTTCCTCTTTTCTTTCCACCCCTCTCTTCATCTAGCTTTCACTCCCACGTCCACTTTTTTCTCTCTCTCTCTTCCCTCCCATCTCTGTCATCTCTCAGAGCCATTCCTCTTTCTGTAGCAGCCAGCAGCCTTGTAAGCAGCGCAGGGACATAAATCATAAGACTCGGGTGTGTCTGTTTAAGATTTGAGACTCGATCCAGGGTTTTTCAGGCTGACACATCGACTGGTATTTATCCTCTGAACGTCTTTATCCACACTTAACGGATAAACTCCCGCTATTAAAACTCGGATCCTATTTTGGTAGTTTTGGCCGTCATTTGTATGTGTGATATGTGTAATCATAACATTTTCCTCTCCAAAGTAGTCGCCAACATCTGTAAACGCAGCGGCATTGCTAAAAAGAAATCCAACAGGGCGAGAAACACGAGTGTTCAGACAGTCAGGCAGGTTTTAAACAAACCAGGTTGTGATTAATTTGCTTATTATTGTCTTGATTAATTGATTAAATGTTTAGTCTGTGAAATATCAGAAAGAAGTGGCCATTATATGACTTATTTAGTCTGACCAAGAGTCCAAAACCCAAAGATATTAGTTTTCTATCACAGAAGACAAAGAAAAGCATAAAATCTCACAAATTAAGAAGCTGCAACTGGGAAAACTTTCTGTAGTTGTGCACACACAGTTTTGTGCTGTAAGGGATGATGTCGGAGCAATAAAACAGTTATTGTCGTTATCCAGTAATGAGGCTATTATATTTCAAATTTCTGGTTATGTGTTTTATTTAATTTACTATCACATGATACAAAGAAAAGCAGCGCATCTTCACAGTTTAGAAACTAGCGAGGAAGCAAAGTTAACTTGTGACCTCTTGTCAAAGGTCGCATAGTTTTATAAGTTATGATCACTCGGAGCGAAAAGTGATATTATTTTCTCAAGATTGTTATTTTGAATGCAGGTTTTGTAGGCCTGAAGAGGCCAACTTGTCCAATATTCTACAGTTTTTGTAGCAGATATGATTTTTGTCATATTTCCTAATTTGGTAATCTTCTCGCAACGCTGTCTGATCATCTAACAACTCGTGTTTCTCGTCCTACTTGACTTTGTTGTAGCGATGTCTGTGTGTTCCCAGATCTCAGCAGTTTCTCTGAGTAGATGCTGTCATGAGAAATGACGGCCAAAGCTACAAAAATGAGGATTATCCTTTTTAAGATGGCACCTTGGAGTTCAGATCTGAGCTGAACAGTTCTCTATTCACTGTATCCAAATCATAACAGCAAAAACAGATGGCTGATGAGTCAGATGCAGGAAGGGGCACAGCAGTGCGTCCGTCTTTTCACCGCTGTCCTGCTGGTTCGACGCCCTGTGCTCTCAGAAGGTGGTGGGAAGATGTAACGCCCACACACGATGTTCGTCCTCCCGTAAACACCAACACCACCACCACCACCAGCATCTCCCTCACCGACACAACTGTCACCACTTCCAAACCACCGCTAACAAGCTGCCACCGCCTCACTACTACATCTGATTCATATACCGGTGGACGCCATCGCCCACCACACACTGTCCATCTCCATCTACCTCTTCCTCCCTCACGTTTTCTGTGTCTCCCTCACACCTCACGAGCACCACCCACACAGAGCCAGAGAAATGATCCGTCCTGCAGCGTCTGGTTAAACTGACCCTCCATTTTTCTTACTGTCGCCTTCGGCAAAATGGACTCTGTGTGCTGTTGCTGCTTCTGCTGCAGAGTTGATCCGCTGCTGAATGCAGAAATGTACCAAGTGATGATAATGAGCGTGTGAATGTGAATGTGTTGGTGTTGGGCCACAAGAGGTTTAACGAGCATCTATGGCTGCACGATTCTGGATAGATGATCTTTTACTGAGGTTTGAAATTTTAGTTTTTTCTTTCTCAAAACATCTCTCCGTCCGGAAAAGAGTTGGAAAAAAAATGTGTTTCCTCTTTGTCGCTGTCATTGTTTGGTCACTTCATCTTATACTAATTTCCTGGAAATGTTGTATGTAATTTGTTCAGGTGGAGCAAATTATAAGAAAAAAAATGGGAAAAGTGTTAAGTTGGTTTAGTTGCTCGTTATATTTGGGTTCAAAGTTGTTAATTTGCAAAAGTTCTTGATAAATTAGACAATTCTTTAACTGACAGAACATACTTAGTTTTTGTGTGTAAAATGATATATCAGCTTCTTAAAAACTAATGATGAGTGCATTTCTCCTTTTACTGCCAAATTACATGAAACATGCAAGAATGAACAGTAACACAGCAGCTGCTTTCAGGAAATGATTAGAAAAAATGTCATGGAAATCAGTAAGAGATCTGTGAGATAAAGTGTTACTGAAGTTAGTAGAATAGAAATAATTAGAATAATTTGTACCAAATAGCACCACCCTTTCTGTAAATGAACTGTTAGATATCAGCAAATTACTCCGAACCTGCAAAATAAAAAAGTTGCTGGTTTTTATTGTTTTTTTTGTGATTAATTGATTAGTCACTCAACAAAATTAACTTGACAACAATTATGATAATTAATAAGCAATTAATCAAGTAATTATTTAAACAAAATGCCAAACATTCACTCGTTCTACTCAGAGTATCTGCAAATACTGAGCACTAATCTGACACCAGTCGTCTCTTTTTGCCAAACGTTAAAGTCTGAATACGTCTCTTCTCTCTGGGATCGTTTCTATGTGAAGTAACATGAGGTCAAAGACTGATGTGTCTCTAAAACACCGAGGCAGCGGCGGCCCGTCATGACTGCATGAACGTATCTGATAGTGAATAAAACAGATTTTTTATGACACTGACAAAGAAATGTGATCAGTCACATCCCGATCCACTTCATAAAGTCAATATTGGCAGAGATAAGGAACGACTTGCCGTGTCGGACTGTCTCTTTTCTCTTGTTTACATCATTGTAAATTAAATATCTTCAGGATTTGGACAGTCGGTCAAACAAATCGAGTGATTTTGAAGACGTCAGCGTGATAGTTTATAGACTAAACTATTCATCAATTAGTGGAAAACATAATTGAAATCATTTTTTTTTTCTTCTGTTCCTTCTTTCAGTGTTAATTTACTCTCTCTCTCTCTCTCATTCATTAACATGTTAGATTTGTTCTCATTTATCCGTCTTCCACATATTCCGTCAAATATTATAAAGCAGTCTCGTCATTTATTTACACAATGAATGAAGCAATTAGGGATGCTCGGTTTACTGCAGTGGATTTCCTGCTCATGCGGATGCGGCAAAATCGTCAAGTCAGTTATTTGTTTAGGTCAGAACTACTATAGATTTGTCTCAAGAGGCTTTTACAATCTGAACAACATATGGCGCTCTCCATATCCTTAAAGAGGAAGTACTCTTAAAAAAAAAAAACCTCAGAGTGTAGGAATAACGTTGTATTGATTGTACAGATGTAAAAAAAAAAACGATGTAATTGTGCTGCTCTACTAGCTTGTACTGTACATCAAGAGGAAGAAGTGTTTGCTGAAGTGTTAATGGCTGGATAAGTGGTAGTACAGTGTAAGCTGAAAACAGTGTTGTGAGAATAATGATGAGACTAACACATTTATGAAGAGAAGAGCAGATGTTTGCCATTTTTCTCCCCCCTCCTCCTCCTCCTCCTCCTCCTTCCTTCTGTCTTGTCCTCTCTCTCTCTCTCTCTCTCTCTCTCTCTCTCCCTCCTCTGTGTGGTTTCACGTCCCACCGTCCCGTCGTGTCATTCTGCTTCAGCTTATAATCGCGTACTGCAAATTCCTACCAGTCTGCAAATGCTCAATTTGAATGGAAGACACAGTCGTCAGCAAACGTTTCAAACAGAGATATTAGCAGTCTGGCAAACACACCTTCAAAGCCTTCCCCCTACACACACATACACACACACACAAAACCTCCTTTCACATGTTTTCCTCCCACACGCGCTTCTTTGACTCATCTACTTATATCTCTCTTCTCTCCGGCAGACACGCCCTGCAGCTGAATGTGATCGCCACACAGCAACTCCTCAGCCTGGCCCAGCAAATGCATCACCTCGAGGCCTTCATTCACATCTCCACCGCCTATGCAAACTGCAACCGCAAGCACATCGATGAGGTCATCTATCCGCCGCCCGTCGAGCCCAAGAAACTCATCGAATCTCTCGAGTGAGTAGGTGAAGGGTTGCGCAATGAATTTCACTTCAGCTTGATTCATACTGTGTGGAAATAGATGTAAAAACAAACCGCTTCTGAAGGCTGATTGATGCTTCGTCTGCCGCACCTGAGAAGACAAGTTGTAAAAAAAACAAGCGCAGACAACTTGTCTCGAGGTGTGGTTAAGAAGCTGGTTTTCATTGTGAGGGGAAAATAATAAAGTGGAACTCATTGTTAGAGATCTTTACAGGCTGTAGAAAATAAATTATACACATATTAGAAGCTGCAGTTCCTGCTGTGTTAAATACCAGCTGTGCCAGTTTAATAAAAAAAAAAAAAGGGGGGTGACTACCGTATAACTGCAACGTCCCCACTTTGACTCCAGCAGGGGACATTTGTTGCATGTCCCTCTATCTCCCCGTGTTTCCTGTCCAGCTCCACGCCGTCTGCTATCAAATAAAGACAAAAAAGCAACTCTCAAAGGGATAACTCTGTCCCTGCTGTTGATCAGAACGTCAACGTCAAGAGATCCATTTTTAAAGCGAGACTATTGTTGTCTTCTTGTGACCTTTTCAGCTTTGTGATGATGCGTTTTGTCAGATAATCCACTGATTCTTAAAATGGTTCATTTAGTTTAAGAAGCAGGAGAGTTTTCTTAATCTATAAAGGGGAAAAGTCAACAGATTTGGAGATGTATGACTTTATAAATATAACATTTTTTCTCTCAAAAATATAAAATTGAATTCAAAAGCAATAAAATTTGAGAAATTCAATGCACTCAGGGGTTTTTCTGCTATAGCCTCACTTGGTCTGATGCTAAACAGCAGTACCATTACCTGAATGCTGTCACCAGTAGCGGCTGCTGTTCAACAAAAGTTATTTAGTCTGGTTTTAAAATGTACAATAATGGAAGTATGAATGTGGAGAAAAGGTTTTTCACCTTTTCTTTTTTTTCACCTGTGCACCCTATGAGCGTTTGGCTGTAGAAAAGAGGAATTGTTGTTTTGTTTTCTCTGCTTTAAGACTGTTTAACGACAGTCAGCTGATCAGCTGTCCATACAACAAAGTATAGATAATGTTATTGGTATCGAATATTAATATTTACTTCATTAGGAAACAGGAAGATTTTCTCTGTATTGATCATTTTAGAAGCTTACAGACTGAAGAGTTTTTATAGTTATTTAATGATAGAGAGCTGTTATTTTTGCACTGCATTAACATTTTTAATATTTATTTAGGTCTTAAATTCAGTTTTTTTGTGACAGTATTTTGCAGCTGTGTGTGGATTTATAGCATGACACATACCATCACACCCTCTGCTCCTCTGACTCATTTAATCCCTGGTTTCAGGTGGATGGATGACGGCATCGTGCGTGACATCACACCGCGTCTCATCGGCAACAGGCCCAACACATACACCTACACCAAAGCCCTGGCTGAGTACGTGGTGCAGCAAGAGCAAGACAAGCTCAACATCGGCATCATCAGACCCTCCATAGTGGGAGCCAGCTGGCAGGAGCCTTTCCCCGTGAGTCCCTGCTCCGCTGCAGTCAACACCTGAATATACTCATACAGGAATGAAACATCACGAACATTAATACTTCTAGATGATTCTGCTGCTTGTGGTAAATATTCATCAACACGTTTGAACGATTCGGTCATGATTTTTAGATCCCGTGCTCATTACGTGTCCTCCTGTGACAGTCAAACGAATGGAAATAAGATATCGATCGATGTAATCCTGCACGGGTCAATACCACTCCCCTGTGGGTTTTATCTTAAGTGGCCCAGGTTTAAAGCTAATTGGTGAATATCTGGCTTGAAGAACTGTGTGATCACTCGTGAACCAGCCCAATCAGCTGTCGGGACAGGAGAGGTTGAGGTTGGGGGGGGGGGGGGGGGGTTGCAGAGATAAGCTGACAAACTGAATGTCACAATGACGCCGGGAAGTTGAAGAGTGTGGAATAGTTCATGTAAAGGCTGTCTCAGAGTTCAAAGGAGGACTTAAATACTGAAAGTGGAACAGGGCTCTACTTTGATGATTAAGCTGTTTTCAGTCTGCTGCTGCTGCTGCTGCTGCTGCTGCTGCTGCAGGCTTCCTAACATCCTCAACATTTGCATTTCACCGAGTTATGGATTTAAGTTGCATTGACTTCAAACCTGCCTTTAGATGCAGAATTCAGTGATTGGTGACACCGCCCCCCTCCCCCTCCAAAGTTAAAGACTCAGTCTGTAATCTTAAGGTGGGAAACGAGTATAGGAGCACTGTAGGCGAAGCTCTGCTGTTGCTGAAACATCAGCTCAGGAAATATAGTCTATGCTGCCTGTCTGTCATTATAAAATGCTTGTTTCCTACCTAAAGTTTATCAAGACGTCTTGAGTTGTAGCGTACATCTCCCCTGCACGTTTGAAAGCTGCACAGTAGCGCAGACTGTAATTTTTGGATCCTACAAATTACATAGTTTAATTCTTTTTTTAAAGCAAGAATGCCAAGCATTCGCTCGTCTGAATGCAAGGATTTCCTGCTCGTCTCTGTTCTGTATCATTATAAATGGAATATCTTTGGGTTTTGGACTGCAAGTCTTCAAATTGCTTGTTTGGCCCAAACTAATTTGAGCATATTTACTGTTGTATACAGTTTAGACACAGAACCTTCCCATAAAATAATCAAAGGTACTCAGATAGATTTGGAGATGATGTGGCATAAATAAAATAATAGAAAAACACAGGAAAGTCCTTGTTTTTCTGGCATCAGGAAATGTAGGCCTTGTGTTTGCACGGTGGGACTCTGACGGCAGTTCCTGGCTCTGTGCTCAGCCTTCAGTTGTAAGCCCGGCCTGGCAACGACTCTTCAAAAGGCCTCACTCACGCTTGGCCATGCAATCGCCTTGGCAGCTCGTGCCAGTGGGCGCTGCGAGGCACGAGGAGGAGGGGGCGGGGGGGGGGATGGGACTGCTTATTCATATGTTTGTGTTTATGTGTGGTATGTTACCAACTGCAATATTAGCTGCATCATTTTGTGACTCCATATCTTCAGAATCAGAAGTCATAACCACCTACATATGATGCAAGAACCTCAGCAGGAAAGATTTATCTGCCGTTTTAGCCTGGCAGGAAGCCACCGAGGTGCTAAAAACACCTCTGGCATCATCACCTCCTGTGCACTTTATCTGCATCAGAGCATATTATTAGACTCTGCCTTGACCGCATAATGGAGCTCCAGCCCCGCACGTTGGACACTGCAGCAGTCTGCAACCAGTGGTTTCATCCATTTTTAATAGAGTCTAATTGAAGGCGACAATCACTGCTACCCAGCCTCTTCTTTTCTCCAACCACAGGAAGTAACACAACCCTGATCATAGACGCGTACAAAACCACATCTGTGACACTGTTAGGATCTATAACTTGACGTCCCTTTGGTCTTTCTGCCGTTATCGACTCAATAGGAAGCTCTCTGTTACGTTTCTAAGGACTAATATGAGTTCTCACACCTCAGGGTTGGATCGACAACTTCAACGGGCCAAGTGGAGTCTTTATAGCTGTAAGTAAAAATGTTGCTCTTCAGTCTTAAATCTAAGCATCCCTTTGGAGTCCTTAGACAATGTTGCTTTTTATCAGGCTGGCAAGGGGATCTTGCGCACCATGAGAGCTAACAATGATGCGGTGGCTGACCTGATCCCTGTGGACGTGGTCATCAACCTCACCTTGGCTGCTGGCTGGTACACGGCTGTACACAGGTTAGTGCTTGAACCCAGAGTTTTGATCCAAAAACCTGGGTTCTTCATTGTAAATAACGACTAACATATCCTTATTTGGCAAAATACTTGTTTTGAGACATTTTGAATAATCGGAAATAAATTTCAAGCTTCAGCAAACTATTTTTTTATTGCTCAAATTTGATGTGTAGTTGATTCGCATTCAAGGGGCCTCCAGTGATTTTAGTTGTGTACTTCCATAAATAGGGGGGACTAGCGAGAGTTTGACCCTTCCTGCCTGGTAAATGTCCACATCTTTCAAACTCCATGCAGCAATTTTGTAGAGTAGGCTTTCTGTTGAAAAGGTGTACTTTTTTAGGTTCAGTCCTCTATTGCTCAAAGGATGTCACTTGAGTAATTTTCTCAAACTTGGCAAAGCTCTTACAGAACCACAGAGGACCTCAAACTGTTTTCAAGCTGTGTAGTATTCCCCGTCACGAGTAAATTGACTTTGACCTGTAAAATCAGTGGAGTGCCCTTTTTAACATCTAGACAAGATAAGTATCATTAGCATTAATTTATCACATTCAGTCTGGCATTCATTTATCACATTAGGATTTCTCAAAAAGAGACTAGTGACTCATTTAAATTGCAAAAGCGATTTATATTGTGTTGAATGTTGTACCCTATCATCCCGAATGACAAACTGTTGGTCCAACGAATGCATAAATATTATTTGTATAATCTCCAACCAGACTTCAGTACAAGACCACATATAAAATTCAAGATCTTATTAATATGAGATAACGTCTTCACCCTGTTTTAAGGATACTGTGCAGCCCAGCAGAAACTTGTTGCCAGTGTCTGTTGGGAAGCCATCGAAGTTTAACAAACACCCTTATTATCCTTTTTATTATCCTTTTAAGACTTGAAATGTGGGAAAGTAACATGTGACAATTGGAGTTTTAATTCCAGACTGTCTAAACTGTCTACAATCATCAAAGTTTAACAACTTATTGGTGAGTTTTATGTGTCTTAAAGGCCCAACAAGGGACGAGCAATGGATTAGGCTATAAATGCTGTAGTATGTGGCATTAGTTCATGCTACATACTGTACTTGTCCCTATACAAATGAACATTAAATAAAAGGTTTAAACAGAGGAGTTGGAGAGGAACTACATCACACTGGATCATAAGTCAAAATAAAGACTTGGATTTCTTTCAAGCAACAACAAACAAATTTGGAAAAACAAACCCTTTAAATTATTGGGGGGAAATAATTTCCCAGATCCAGGAATCATGTTTTATTGATCCTTGGAGAATCAGCGGTGGAAAAAGACACCTTATAGGTATAATAAGTATAAGTATCTATGCAAAGGGTTCAACCAGACATAAATGGAGGAAAAAAGAAATAAAAAATTTAATTGGTGTGGAGTTAGCGGGTCAAAGTGTGGGAAATCCCAAAAGTTCCACTATTTCTAGGTCATGACAAAAGTTTTCCTTGGAAGCATCTGACTCATTTCTTTTCCTCAACCGACTAAGTCAGTTTTTCCAGAGACAATATGGGAGAAACTCTGAGCTTCTGCTCCCTTATAATGTCACATAAGACAATAGATGCTGAGTCAGACTACTAGGAAATACCTAAAATATTGGTAAAATACCCAGACATGTTCAAAAAAAAGGAAAAAAATCGATCATATCTCACAATTGCGATGATGTACATCCATATTGCTCACTGTTATGTGTTTACCGGTGTGTATGTACCTGACAACTTGTACTTATTTTCAGAAGGAAAACTGAAAAACAGAAAAATAAAAGTTAAGTATTGATCCCTGCATTGGAAAGTATGTTAAGAGGTTAATTTAAGTTATTCAGCTTCTCCGTTTTATATGCACATTTCATATCTTGTCAGGTCTGCATGTGTTCTGTGCTCTATCAGAGAAATAGAGGCTCATAAATTCAAAAACCCATGTAAACGCAGGGAATGTATGATCTGCTGTAGCACTGTTGTTTCTTAGCTTACATAGACGCCTTGTAGAGTGCAGTGTTACCAGGGAAAATAGACTAATATGTATTTTTATGGGCATTATAATGACCTTCTCCTCCCACACACCCCGCAGACCTAAAGCAGCTCTGGTCTACAACTGCACGACCGGCGGCATCAACCCGTTCCACTGGGGAGAGATCGGTACGTACATTGTTTGTTGTGTTGCTTAAAGGTAATGGAAACCTGTCACTGCAGGCGAGTATTTATAGAGCTGTTGTGTCTGCGCCTGCTGGCATCCCACAATATTGTTGTCCCAGTTCGCTTTCATCATCACAAATCAATACTCCAGTGTTGTGACATAATGTCCCTGTGTTGTAGTTAGGTTGTGGTGTGTGTGTGTGTGTGTGTGTGTGTAGTTTGGGTTCTTGTGGAGAGCGTCTGCCACCTGCTGGACAGAGAAGGAAGCTGGGAGGGTGTTAGTGGCATGCTAAAGACATTTTTTGTATATCTTTTTGTTTTTATTTGGTAATCAAATGTTCTGCCCCAAAACCATCTTTCCTATCCACACGTCTTTAATAATTACATGAGCTTTTATCTTTTTAATACAACATTGAATGTCTCCTTTCTGTTTACTCTCTAAGAGGCAAAATAGGTATAAGTTTGCAACAAAGTCAACTTTTGCAGTAAAAAAGTAGTGGTTTTAATAGAAAAAACTGTCAAAAAAACAGGGAGAAACTGGGTTTTTCTACAAGTAACTATTTTTTATTCACTATCAGTTCATCTGTCGTCTATTTTCACAATTAAATAGTTTTGTTCGGTCTATAAAACACCAGAAAATGGTGAAAAACGCCCACATATTCATATTATAATCATAGAGGACTAATAAAACCTTAGTGTTCTGTGATAATTATTAACAAATTGTACATTTATTTTACATTACATTATTTTAGCCACTCAAAATGATTATTATTATTCAGGTTAACGTAATTCATAAAACCATACAAAGGATCCAGTTTGCGGAGAAGACACTTAAAGCACAAATGTATCTATTTATATCAAACTTTATCTTAAAAAAATATACTTTAATAGTGTTTAAATATCTCCCTTCATTTTAGAGGTATCCAACAATATGTACATTATGGATATGAACTGGTTATAGTGTTCAGAGCCTCCATTATTTGTCAGTTCTTATTCTGAGGTCACGATAGATGCGATGAAATTACACACGAAGAGTGAAAAACTCTCATTGTTTCCATCCCAGCGGTCGGGGATTAGAGGGCTGTGGATGTCAGGATAACAAGAGACCCTCTCTCTCTCTCTCCCGTTTCCTCTCAGATTAGCAAACATGCTCCCTTCACCGAGGAAATTGCTACCAGATGGCTCGTAGCGGGATTAGGTCTCATCACTGCGTTTTCACTTGTTATGAAAGAGGAACTGTGTGCTCTAATCTCACCGGCCTAAATGAGAGTCAGGAATGAAGCTAATCTAAAACACAAGCATCAGAGGAGACAAACGACAAAAGATGCACTGCATGTGTAGCCTATTTCTCCCTGAATGTGAAATTAAAGAGACTAGTAAAGGAAGAGGATCCAGCAAAGAATTGTGGGTACTCTGGCCCAGTTTTTTTTTTTTTTTTTCTTTTCTTTTTTTAAATTATTATGTTTTATTGCAACTGTCCCAAACCTCAGAGGGCATCTCAAGGTTAGCAGCAACACTCCCAACAAGGCTTCAAGAAGCCGGACCACAGCTGGCTGTCATCTCGGATCTGGTCATCTTGCCCCCTGCAACCACTACATATCTGTTGCCATGGAAACACACCGTGCAAGGCCTAGTTTGCGTGCCGTGTGTGATGTAATGCCTGTAGTCACATGGCTCCTCTCTGTATCTTTGGATGGCTGCTGCTGCTGCTGCTGCTGCTGGATTCTGGGAGGAGGGGGCCGGCTGTGCTGCCCAGTGGGGGAAATCATTCTGTGACTGCTCTTCTGCCTGATATTCCTCCGAGAACCAGAGCTGAAAATCATGTTATGATTAAGCCAGCCACGGTTTCTGAAAGTCATGATCCTCATGTACAAAAAGCAATCTATATCAACGTTGGTGGTTGTGGGTAACCAAGACTATGTGAATCTGCTTTAAAGGACGTTTTTTTTTTACCACTGACTTTTAGAGCAGGGCTAGTTGACCAGAAATCTTTTAAAACAGGATGTTGTTTTTCTTTTCTCCTTTGTCTCAGATGAAAATACTTGTCTAATACATCCCCTCAACCATTAATCTTTTGCAGAGCATCATGTGATGTCCTCCTTCAAGAGGAACCCCTTGGAGCAGGCTTTCCGCAGGCCCAATGCTAACATCACCTCCAACTACCTGATCAACCAGTACTGGATCCTGGTCAGCCACAAGTTCCCTGCCCTCATCTACGACCTCTTCCTGCGTCTCTCTGGACAGAAGCCGCAGTAAGAACCCGCAGCTGTCTGCTGTAATTGAAATCTAAAGAAAAGTTCCAGTGTGCGCTGCAACCTCTGACCTCCCCCTCCCCCCTCTCCCTCTAGGATGATGCGTATCTTTAATCGCCTTCACAAGGCCATTGGCCTGCTGGAGTATTTCAGCAGTCAGGACTGGGAGTGGAACTCTGAGAATATGACCATGCTGATGAGCCAGCTAACCCCTGAGGACAGGAAGGTGGGATTCAAATAATGTATTTCCTAATCTTACTTTTAGGTACTAGATTGTCACATTAGACATGTGGATGAGTATATTTGCTTGTACTTTTCATGTGACACTATCTGAATGATCATTGTAAACACATCTTTTTCCTAACTGATGCTCTGTGGAGGAATACAGTGGCAAAAATACCTACATTTACTCAAGTACTATATTTAAGTACAATTTTGAACCACTTGTACTGAATCCTTATACTTCACTACATTTATTGGACAGCAATAGTTACTAGTTTCTTTGTAGATTAAGATTTTTTCATACAAGGGATATGATCATCTGGTAAAATATGATTAATGGCAAAGATAAAACTATGCAGTAATATATAAAGTAGTTCAAATTGGTTCCACATTGGCTTACAAGTAAATACATCAGTACATACTGATAATACTGTACTTCAGTAAAATTTTGAATGCATGGTAAAAGTAGTACAACCACACCATAAAAACACTCTGTTCCAAGTACACAATGGATCGTTTTTAAGGTGTGGTTTGCTTCTTGTTCCAACACTGAAGAAATATTTGCCTCTACTATTTATTTAACCCTAAGGTTGAGAGAGCAGGCAGCTCTCCATACTACTTTATAATACTATCAGTGAGACTATTGCTCCATCTAGTGAGTGAAAGAGGAATTTCACATTTGTTTTTTTTTTTTGTAAATAACTGCAGCTTTGGTTTGGCCTTTTGTTCCAACAGGCTTTTAACTATCTTTTCTGTCTTGCAGACATTTAACTTTGATGTGCGCCAGCTGAACTGGCCAGAGTACATTGAGAATTATTGCATCGGCACCAAGAAGTACGTCCTGAATGAAGACATGTCTGACATTCCTGCTGCCAGGCAGCATCTGAGGAAGTAAGTCATCACAGAAAGCAACATAAATAAAGGATTTAAGTGGCCAGTCTGTGTACCAACCAACAATGTTTTGGGAACAACCTCCTAGTTATAACTTTTTTCGTAAAAAAAAAAAAAAAATCAATCAATTAAAAAATTTAAGTTCTGGGTGTTTTAACGACACCATCAGACACCAAAGAATGTATTTTTATGAATGAATTCCTAACCATCTTTGCAATTTCTACATTACCCATATATATCTTATAATAAAAAAACATTTGCTTTTTTATTTTAATGCAACATTGAATTGGTTCCCCTTATGTTTTTATAGATGATCCTCCTTTATATTATACTTTCCAACAGGCAAGATAGATACTAGAAAAGTCAACTTTTACATTTAACCATTTATCATTTTCATTATTTTATCATTTTGTTTATAAAATGTCAGAAAATGGAGAAAAATGCTCATTATAATTTCTTGGAACCCATGGTGATTTCTTCAAATGTCTCCTTTTGTCCGATCAGTTGTCCAAAATCCAAAGAGATTCAGTTTACTATCATGTATGACGCATAAAAGCTGAAACAAGCAATTTTTTGGCATTTTTGCTTAAAAAATTACAGAAACGGTTATTTGATAATCAAACTATTTGCTGATTCATTTTCTGTGGATCGATTAATAACTCTACTCAAAATCATTATTAAACTCACCCTTAATATAAGAAAAGGTGTGTTCAGGATTCATAATATAACTGAAAGCACAAATGTATTCATAAGCTGTGCTGTATGTAATCACGTACACCTTTTTAAGTTTTATTGTAAGGGCATGCATGTAGAATTACCTTTGTTTAATGTTGCTTATTATTATTATTATTATTATTATTAGTAGTATTAGTATTATATATTTTTAAACCCTTACATTATTTTCTCATTCATACCTCCTCTCTCTTTCCTCTTTCCCAGACTGAGGAACATCCGCTACACCTTCAACACGCTGTTGGTCGTTTTCATCTGGAGAGTGTTCATCGCCCGCTCCCAGATGGCCAGAAACATCTGGTACTTTGTGGTCAGCCTCTGTTTCAAGTTCCTGTCCTACTTCCGCGCATCCAGCACCTTAACCAACTGAGTCTTCCTCACCGCTTCAAACCAGAGACAGCAGCCCCTCACCCTCTGCTGTCGGCAGAAAGTAACATCTGAGACTCTGACCATCGACGAAAGACACCCCAAATCCTCCTCTAGTGTGGACAAGCAGGCAGGGGCTGCGCTTGAGTGAAGCACTCGGAACGGAAAAAAAAGAGGTCTACTAGCCATGAATTATTTGTTTAGTTTGGAAATCTCATCAGTACCTGCACTGTTCAGTCACCAAACCCCGTCCAAAAAAAAAAGAAAAGTGTTGTCATTCATTTTTGTACCCACTGTTTTCTTCTCAAAGTGGCCAATTATATATGCAACAATAAGCCTTTTGTGTGACTTTCATTTTCTTTTCCACATCACCGTTTCCATCCTCTTGAATCTAGGTACATTGCCTTGCCTTGTGATGATTTCTTTTCATACTTGAAATATGACAGTGCTTCAGTGGAGGACAATTTCTATAAGATTATTTTGGTTCTCTGTTTTTTACTGTGGGGATATCCAAGTCCTCTCTTTAATACGCAGGTGATTTGGATATCTGTATGTCTTGCATTACGTGTATCTACTGCCTTTTTAAGATGACACACAAAACCTAACTGGTGGTTATTTGTCTCAAGGTCAGTCCACAGATTACTGAGACAGCACTTGACTAGTATTAAAGCGAAATTCTGACCACACATGATACTACAGGTACCGAAACATACAAATATGCCATCTTTCATGTTGTTGAGGTTGTTACTTATTTACTATCACAAATGATAACGTCAGTATGTCTCTGAACAAACCTTGTTTGTTTGAATGCTCATCCACTTTTTGCCTGTTTGTACAGCAGTTTGTACTGAAACTAAGTTTACTACTTTTACATCTTTATACTTGCGTCAAAGGCTAGTCTGATATATGTGGTAGACCTTGGCAGTGTATTATATATAAATAAGAGTACATCAGAGTCAAGTTTATTTGTATAGCCCAGTATCATATACAGTGTCTCTCAACAGATCCCCCACCAAGCCCAAGTTTTCTAAAAAGACAACCCCCCGAAAAAAATGTTGGTATATAAGGGATGAACCTCAAGAAGCATTTCAAAAAGAGATCACCCCTTTCTCGGACAGCTGGGGGTGAAATTGGAGCGATAGGTGAGAAAATGGCAATTACAATTTACCATCAAGTAGAAAAAATGCCACATACAGTGTGGTTATAATCCAACAACAGGATTATAATAGGCCCAAAGCTAATTGAATAAATCTAAAATCCAAGGAATGGCCCAAACAGCCCCAGAAGACAGCAGCGGACCAGTCGGGATTTGCCTCAGGATTTCTTCTAGTTCTTGAGGCAGGCCTCGGTATAACGAAAGGGTCATAAAGTTCGTCAGCTATAGCTGAGTATGATCATGTTTTATGTTAGAGGCACATGTAAAATCAGCCCTAGCATGAATTGGAAGCTAATGAAGGGACGGTTAGATTGGTCAAATTTAAACATGCGTATTGAATTATGCTGTATTATAAGATGGAGTTTTCCATTTGCATGAGAGAGAACATTTCAACTTCACCTACATTTGGGAGGAGAAATGTCTTTGCTGTCCAGCTTTTGGCAGCTAGGAAATCAAGACTTAAAATCAAAGTACATGTAGCTGCTAAAAAGGTTACTGAGTGAAAGCCTGTAGAGAAAACTAGAGGACCAAGTACAGAGCCTTGAGGGACGCCATATCTTATGGATGGAGGGACAGATTGCTATTTTTTTTAGCAAGACCTACTTTGACCTAATAGACCACGAGAGTGCGAGGTTATGGACCAGAGACTTGGTGAAGGCCCTGCTGACATTACATCCTTGATCCCAAGTTTTGGATGATCTGTAAATAGTTGAACATTGCATATTATTCTTATAGACTTACCAAAAACTGTATTTGACTGTTGATTTTTGCTTGGTGAGTGTCTTCACAGGATTCCACCACAGAGCTTCCCACACAGAGTCTACCAAAAGTGTTTAAGTGTGACAGGCAAGTCTGGTTTTTACTAAACCAATAAGAAAACTGTGTATAGTATTGTATATGTTGCAAGGCTTGACTCTTGACAGAATACAAATGCGTAACAGTGATGAGCCTTTAAGGGAGAAAAAGGGACAAAATTAAATAAATGTTTATGCAAAGCCTATATCTATGGTGTAACTATGGTAACTGTCCTCTTAATTTCAGAAGGGGATAATGAACCAAAATGTCTGGCCTGTATGATGTGGTTTTGTCAGATTTGTTCATACAGAGCTACAGGGCTATTGTAATGGTGTCGTCCGTGTGGAGGTTTGCTCTCATGTGTGTCCATTTGACAACAAAGTGCTGTCTTTGCTGTTAGCATACCAAAACGAATAGCACTGTTGGTACACTAAACCCACGGCTGGAGCTACTGTTACTGTATGTAACAAACAGCAACACATTAACCAATGACTTCATCTTATTCTTTCAAATGTCGTTTGCAAAATGTTTGACCACCTCTATTCCCTGCTCTGACAACACTTCATTCAAGTCTGCTTGGCAAAACTGAAATAAACTAGAAGAGAAAAAGTGCAAGTGTGCGGTCCATTAAACTTGCATTCAACCTCAACATGTAGTTTCTTTACAAAACCTCAATTACCAGCCACCTCAAACCACTTTTTGGACTACTATTCTGTTTCTTCTGCTGCTGCTTTCCAGTGTTTGAAAAAAAAAATACCCCAGTGATGTCATCAGGGTTATCTCGGACTGGGTTTAGAAACTACAAATTTATACCAGAAAGCCTGTGTTACAGACAGGGTGCATGAAGTTTGAAAGACATTGGGCATTGGTCATGCAGGCGGGCTAGTAATGATGCTGTCCCATTGCATCGTGGGAAATGAAGGATCCAGCATTTTTGGAGCTTGGCTAATGCTAGGGACTAAAAGTCAAGATATATCTGCATCTATTACTTTGATTTTTTTTTTTTAACCATTGTTTTAATCTTTCTCTCACAAGTCCTCCGATAAAATACTAAATCACTGGAGTATCTCTTAAACTGTGAAGCAGTACAGAGAATTTAGGTAATTTTTCAACTCTACTAGTTATGTCGTGCTTTTTTGTTCTGAGGCATTTCCAGGCTTCAAATGATCCCATCTGTCTCAATTCTCAAACTATTCAGACTTCGTTATAAGCTCGTTAGTTTACAATATGCTCACTTTCTACAGTAAATGTAGCAGTTATTATCAAGGGCATGTATCACCTCTTTAAAAGAGTTTCTATTTTAAAAGATGTTGGATTTACGCTGTAGGCCAATAAAAGGGCACAAATCAGCTGTGTCTGCACCGAGAAACCTTTTGAAATTGGATGTGAGTAAATCAAAGCATGTGGATATCAGATGTATATATTTATATTTGTCCACATATAAGAATCAGGACTTTGAGGGATGTGTAATCAGTTTTTTTGATAAAGGTTGAGATTGATACCAATACCACATTAATGTTATATTCTCGTAAGTGATTTCATAATTTACCTTCAGTGACCTGCCTGACTGGCATCATTTCATGCTTCACATTTTATCCAGATCCAACTGTTCAGATCCAAATCATTCATATCTTCTTGAAGATTTCAAATTCATTAATACTGCGAAACAAAACTACACTGGACTTCTTGAATTGCTGCGGGTATTTAAACTTTAATGGAGTTGGAATGACAACAAAAAGATCAGTATCACGTGCTGCTTCAGCAAACACAACAGAACGCTTAAGAGATTTCAGAAGAAACAAAACACTTTATGACATTCAAAGAAGATATCACTTAAAAACACACAAAGAACTGCAGTCACAGTGCACACATTTCTTCTAAAGTGCAATAAACAGATGGGAATTGGAATATTCAAGTGAACAGCACAACGTTTAACAGACAGCTTTTCCTTTTACAGTAGAAAAACATAGATAATGATGTTGGCAATTAAGAAAACACAACTCTTTACAAATGAAACAACAATAAATAACATGAGATAGCCTCTGATGGTCTGAATTAAGCCATCTGTCTTGGTGGAACTGCTCATTTATTCGAATGGTTTGTCACATCACCATTAAAGGTCAGCAGGTAGAATCAGCAGTTCGATGATGGCCGAGACCCGGATCACTGAAAAGCAGCTACTCCTGAGGGGCGTTGTCAGCCAACAGAGGGGTCTGATGATTGTTCAGGTTGTTCATCTGATTGTTCAGCGGCGCATCCTACAACAGATTCAGTACAGTCTGTTAGGCCTACTTTATTGTGTGTATAGTTCTTTAATACAGACAGAGACTATTTTTTCTGATATAGAGCAAAATATTGCCTGTCTGTTGGGCAAGAGGAAGCAAGTATTTTGGATAACGGTACCTCTCTGGGTCTGTAGACTCCAAGTTTAAAGCGACAGCAGATAACATCAAAACAGACGCCAACAAGCCCATGGAGCATGCCTTTAAAGATGGAGGAACACACAGCAATAAATAGATTAGTTCAGACATTTAAACATTTTATTTAGAGAAATGCCACATAGTAAGTTGCTAAAATACTTTTATGAGACATATTAATTTGTTTAAGCACCTCTGAGGCTGCAAATTAGCCTCAGCTGCTACAACAAAGACAAATTAAATAAATGTCATTGTTTCAAGTGAGCTAGATTTACCTGTGGTGGAGAATATTCCCCCGATAATGCCACAAAGTCGCACCAGGAACTGCCACAGCGGCATATGCTGCTCGCTGACCGTCACCATCAGAGAGCTGGTGTCATACTTCACAAAGATGCCGGACACACCGTGACTGCCTGCCGCGTGGTTTATCACCCGCTCCTTGAAAAACAGACAGCGTGGCAGTTACTATCGTTTTCTAAAATCCTTTATCTCTCTACTCGCTTCGCGTTACTCTATACTCACCCGTTCAGTCACAGAAAACTGGTGCGTGTCTGCAGATATCTTGTATGTGTTGAGTCTGGTGGGCACCACTGTGATGAAGTACTGGAACATCTGGTTGTCTGGTTGCAGAAACACACAAGAAAGGAGGAGTGTAAATAGTGAAATTTTATACCTCTATCAAATCCATCATAGTGCTTTCTGTAAAGAAAGCTTTTTCCCAATAGTACCTAACTTAACAGTGATCATCCAAGGTTAGCTGAGGACAGTTCAGGCCAAGTCATGATGCAACACGTCCCAGCAGCTCATTAATTCTGCAGAAAACTCTGTTCAAATGCACTTTGGGAGGAAACCCACTCCATCATTTGTTTTATCCTCTCTTGTCTGTGGGAGTAGCAGTAACTTACTGTTATAGGTGATTTTCTCTGTGCCATCCAGAGGATTGATGATGCCTGGTATCTCCTCCCCAAAAGATAAATGGTCTATTCGATGGGAGAAGTTGTACGCTGTAATGCAACGATGAGAGGAGGCTCGGGTTCAGTTAAGGCTGTGGAGACTCAATGAAAGGCCTTTAAGTGAAAGTGGAAAAAATATATATTCTGCATTTGTAGGCTACAGATCCGTCATCATAACTCTGACTGAGGAGAAAAAAGAAGCACCTCAGTAACACATAATAATATATCTAATATGCAACATTCGAATCTGAATCAAACTTTAAATGTGTTCAATATTTTGTGCATGAAATTCCTAGAGAAAGATATACGCAATATTCAGCTGAACAAATACTATTTTTGGTCGCCAAACAACTGCTTTTTCTCTCATCAAATTTAGCAGTACTGTTGGCAGGACAGCCAAAATAATTTTGCCTGCAGACATTTGCAGATTATAAAAGAGCTGCACTAAAAAAACAAGCCAAAGAAAAGCATTCAAGCATAAGTAGAAAAACAGATTCTCTAAAATTTTACATACTCTCATGGCTCACAAAAGCTGCAATGTGGGCATGGCCCTGAGGATGGTGAATAGGCCTGAAAAAGAAAAAATACTGGTATTATTATTATATATAAAGATAGTATACTGGGCAGGGTATCGTTTAAAAGATTATGATACCAGTACCAATACCAATACATTTCATTCAATACTCATGTGAATTATTTTTACATAAATACATTTTGAAAGTGTTCAAATTATTGAAATATTTATGAAATAACTATACAAAACTGTACAGTGAAGTATTATCAGTATTGTAGCTGCTGTCATAGTGGGCCAATCATACGTCACATTACATCAAAGAACACTTGCGGTGATTGGCTGCAAGCAGAACCATACAAATAGTCATTTTTTTCTAAATCTGGGTACAAAAAGGATCAAATACAGTTATTGTTTGAGTGTAGAAGTTTCGATACTACTTGCTAGTGACTGCAGTTTTATGACACTAGTCTGAGACATTATTTACACAGAGCAGAACAACCTCCAGATATATCTGTTGGTGCCTTTTCCACAATTCACAGTTTCTTACTTTCCCACAGTGATGTGCAGGTTTCCTGCCACCTTGTTGACGTAGACGTGCCCGTGTATCCTGCAAGCATTAAGCGGCTCCATAGAAGCATCCTCCCTACACACACACACACACAATTATTGAGCACATAATTCATTGTTTATTAACAGTATATCTAACAGGCTTCATAATGTCTACATGAAATCTTAGATGCACAACTGTCTGGTATTTTGTTTGCTTTTTGTGATATCAATAAATAAGTGATCACAAAAAAAGAAAAGTTCTTTTGTACAAACAAAACTGACCGTGGCGGCAGGGCAGTGGGAGATCCTTTGAGGACAGTTTTGTACAGAACTTCCTGAAGAGCATGTTCCTCTCTCAGCCTGCTCTGAATGAGAAGCAACGTCCTGAGGACAAAAAAAAAACAGGTTGGCAACATGCACAAATTGCTCAAAACTACATTTGTACACAAACTACACCCGGAAAGCAGTTATGCACGTTTCACTAACTGCTACCAACACCTGAATGTTTCAGAAAATACAAAAACAACGTTTGAAATCTCTAAGTACCCACTCCAGTTGTTCTGCATAGCTCTAAATTGAAACAGCTTTCTATGGCAACAAAAAGCAAAACTTCTTTTTCAAGGTGCCTGCAAGTTTTATCACCTTAAAAAACCTTCTTAAGGCTTTTTAAAGTGTCAATTAAAATGGAAAATTGATCAAATTTAATCACAAAACAAACTGAAAAAGAAGGTAACAACACATCAACAAACAACTACATTTTTCAGACCTTTTAAACTAAAATTAAGACATAAAACACTGAACTTATAGTATACAGAAGCTAATTTAAAGACTTTTCCTACTTGCAGACCCTATTTACCTTTGCCATAATCTCTGTTGTGGAGTCAGTTCAAAAGTAACCTGAAAAAACATACAAAGAGAACAGACAGTTGTAAAAAGTAACATCTCTAAAACCTGAGAGATAAAAAAAACCTATCTGGATGGTTCAATGATAACATGCGCTGCAAAAATTCACAAGCTTGTGTCAGTGTTACGTTACTACTAATAAACAGTTACTAGCGACCTCACGTAGGATTACTCACAGGCTCGTATTGGAGGCCGTTAGACGTGATCATGGTCTCAGCCAGGTCCAGAATATCCGCTCCGACATCTGCGATCACAGACAATGAATTACTACATTAACTGATGCATATATATATACATCTGCAATGCATGTCAATCAGTGGTTAGGATACTCACGCTGGCATTTCATGGCAACTGTAGTGTCGATATTTATTCTCAATTTACTGTACATGAAGAGAAAAAGACAGTAACAATCGGTCATACGCTGTGGCTGTAAGCATGCAGTGAGAGTTCAAATCCAAATGTTCTTTGTAGTAATCAATATTCAATAACTCTGAATTAAAACTCACCTGGAAAAATCCTTGTCAACTTCATATTCATACTTCATCCAAGTGTCTCGATAAACAAAGAACTCTAAGATAGCCAAAAGTGCCATGGCACCGAAAGCTATCAGTGACACTGTGGATGAAACAGAGGAGTATTCAACCATATTCTGTACATCAGTAAGAAAATCATAATACTGCTGTTGTGTTTTTTTTTGCAGAATCCGTCCCACCTGTTCCTCCCGTAGCCGAGGTCTCCACATAGCTCTCCGACACTTTGGGGAAGGCGTCCAGCTCCTTCACCAAGCTCAGGGCTTTCTTCCGGGACACACGCCTCATCTTCAGGTTCACTTCTCCACCTCCTCCACTATAAATAAAACACATCAGAGCATCAGTGTTATAACCAGGATCCCAGTCTAACAAACAAACACAAAACAAACTGCAGCAAACTGGTCATGAATGTTGGGGAAGCATATTCTGAAATTGGACATTTTTCCCAAGAGCTGATGATATTTGTAGTAATTTCTTCTAAAACAAATTAAAGCTGCAATAATTAGTCAATTAATTGATTGGACAAGTGAAAGAAAATGAATTGCCAACTATTTTCATAATCAACTAATCATTGAAATATTTTTTCTAGCAAAAATGCCAAATATTTGATAATTATGGCTTCTCAGATGTGAGAATTTGCCATTTTTCTTGGTCTTACATTAAAGTAAATTGAATATTTTTGGGTTTTGGACTGTAAAACAAAACTATTATTGAAGTCACCTTGTGCTGTAGCATACTGTGATGAGCTTTATTCACTATTTTCTAATGATCTGTAGAACAAACAATTAGTCAATTAATCAAGAAAATAAATTAGCAGATTGATGCAGATATCAACACTGAGTCATTAGCAGCTGTTTCTGAGCTATTTATTACTAAAAAATAAACTATTTCCAAATGTCTGCAATCAGTTAAGATGATGAGCAAAAATTATTTCAACTTAGAAGAAGAAAATACTGTATGTAGTATTTATTCTGGCATAGTATTTTCAATTATTTTTATACAGCAGGTGGATCGTTTAAAGCTTCCTGTCAAGATACTGACTGTCAGTCTGTTGCCTCAAATGAAAACAAGTTTTTGTAAATATCTCAAATATATAAAAGCATGTAATTAATGAGAAATAATATTATATAGGTTGAAACGGGAAGTGATTATGATAATTAAACACATTACATGATCAATTTTGATAATCTAAGAAAGAAATAGCATTGATTATTAAAATCATATCACACCAATAATTTTTTACACCTGGTATCATAAACATAGTAGCAAATACTGATATAAATATGTTATATAGGCTACACCTTGACACACTAGAAATAAGAAATATTAGTTGAAATATACAGTATTAATACTGCATTTACATTTCAACTAATATTTCATATTTACACTATTTACATTATTATTTACACTGTTGTTATATATTGCAGTATGATGCAGATATTTTTACATATTTCTTATTTTCTATTTCTCTTATAATTCTCTGTGCTTATTTATATTTCGAGTCTAAAAAGTGAGCAACTGTAACATGACCCAGTTTCCCCTCAGGGATCAATAAAGTATTTCCGATTCTGATTGAACACTTCATATTAACACTACAGGGATCCTGCAGGGGGAAAAAAACAATAGGAAATTAAAAATGATAAGGAACAATAAGCTTACTATAAAGTCAACAATGCGCATCATAGACACGTTAAAGTCATAAAAAACGATAGAGATGTTTTACTGAACATATACATCTACTGACTGTTCACCATGAAGCAGCAGATATCAGTTTATTTATTATTGATCTCACCTCTTTTAGCGTCTAATTAGATCTTCATCCATAGTAGCTCTTACTGTAGCTTCAATGATATCGGTATTTCGGTGCAGCATGATCCATCCATGATGCTGGCCGTGGATGGATTATTATCCATCCATGATGCTGGCCCTGGCTCGCTTTCTTGTTTGGGTAAATCAGAGCGTGTATAACGTGCGCGTCCCCGGCCCCCGTACAGCGTGAGCGCGCAGCGAACAATATACTATCCGGTCAGGAGGTGGCGCTTTAACACCGAAATGTCGAAATTCATTCGTTTGATAATAGATTTTGTAGTTGTTTTATGGATCATTTTGAACAGACAAGTAAAATAAAAATGTTTAATAATGAATTTGAATGTGTTATAACTTATACACTTTTATAGGAAGAAAATACAAACTTGTAGCTCTGATTCCTGCCATTTAACACAGATCTGTCAATATCTGACCTACATATTTCTAAGTTTTGTAAAGGTTAAATAAGTGTATTACCTCATGCTGAATAAATTATAGCAGTCTGCTTAGTTTCTCTCCTCCAGCTGGTCACTTTTTTGCTATTCTGTAAAGTTACATAGCACTTATTAAAATGGGTTCATCTGCACATCTGCAATGGTTTTTTATTTTTCATGGTGCATTCCCAGCCTGTTGCAAGAAAGGCATAAACATCTCCTTTGTCCTCTGGGTGATAATAGCAGCCTGCACCACTCAGTTGTAGTTGATCATTATCATGTCTTCACATTAGGTTTTTCTCTCCTGTCAACCCAAAGTGTGAGCAATGCAACTTCATGCCTGGTGTGCAGCTCCACCACATGCCTGCAAACACTCCTCCTGCAAGTTATTTATGCCTTTTTAAGAGGAGGTCAGTGCTTCTTAAGATGGGTTAGTGTCACTGCTGATGGATGCCACGCATACACACAACTTCTCTGCTTCTTGCATTAATCTTGTGATTCATAACATTAGAATAGGCCAGTTTAATCCACCTAAAAGCATAGTGTCAGTTTAAAACATTATCTATGACAGTGCTTTTGTCTTATTACATAACTGGATTGGTTAAGAGACCGAATGCTCCTTTGCAGAGGAGAAACAGACATTAAAAAAAAGAAGAAAACCAACTGAATCTTCAGGTGAAACATGGAAAATGAAAGTGAGCTTTTAACTGAATAATCTTCCTGTCTTAGCCGTTGGTTTCATTACAAACAACGACTATGAAAAACAAGCTCTGTTCTCATCCATCTCTATTTATAACCAATCAGTGTGGCGATTTCAAGAAAGGGACTGCTAACAAAAACTGGCTGAATGCATTACTTAAATTGCAGTTTGAGAAAGTATACAGTCCGGGGGGGGAAAATACAAAAGCATTATGTATAATGTGAAAGTATTGCTGCACAGTACAAAAGGTGCTTATACACTCACCGAGCACTTTATTAGGAACACCTGTGCAATCTAATGCAATCCTATACAACAGCTCTGCCATAAATTCTACTTTTACGAAGCTTATACTTTTAATTCTACTTTATGTTTATTATTGAGATCGTAGTGGGTGGTGGTGGTGTACTGCGGTGCATTATATTGAAAAATGTTCATACATGAAGGGGGCAATATATTAAAACTTTTCAATATAATGCACTCCAGTACACCTCCACTACCATCCTCTACGGCCTTAATATTAAACAAAAAGTAGAATTATCACCTTTCTGTCGATGCCAACAAAAACTGAAAATGTATAAGCTTCCTAAAAGTAGAATTTATGGCAGAGCTGTTGTATTAGATTGCACAGGTGCTTTCATGCTATGCATAATGCTGTTGGACTTGCACCAGACTATATGCTTTCTCACACTGCAATTTAAGTAATGCAGTCAGCCAACTTTTGTTAGCAGTCCTTTTTTTGAAATGTCTAGACGGATAAGTTACAGTGATAGATGAGTGCAGTGTTACTATCTTATAGCCTTTGTTTGCACTGAAACCCACACACAGAATGATTCAGTTAAGAACTTAGTTTCACTCCCCATATTTCCAACTGAAAATACAGTCAGTTTTTTTTTTTTTTTTTAACACGTTTGTCCTTTGCAAAAGGGCAATTAGTTTCTGAACCAATCTAGTCCTATAATGGTACAAAGCGCTGGCACTGATGATATTTTAAACTGAAACTATGCTTTTTAGAGGGATTAATCTGGTCTATTCTAATGTTAATGATCTCACATTCATGTAAGAAGCAGAGAAGTTGTATGTATGCATGGCATCCATCAGCAGTGACACTAACCCATCTTAAGAAGCACTGACCTCTTCTTAAAAAGGCATAAATAACTTGCAGGAGGAGTGTTTACAAGCATGTGGTCGAGCTGCACAGCAGGCATGAAGTTGCATTGCTCACACTTTGAGTTGACAAGAGGGCAAAACCTAATGTGAAGACATGATAATGAACTATTGCAACCAACTGGTGCAGGCTGCTATTATCATCCTGAGGACAAAGGAGGATATGCATGCCCTGCAGCAGGCTGAGAATGCACCATGAAAAAAACCCCAAAACAAACAAAACAAAAACATTGCATTGTGAGATCTGCAGATGAAGCTAGTGAATCACATGTGTCCTCTTGTGCAGCCGGTGCTCGTGAGTCCCTGCATGCACCGAGACTGCTTGCCTATGCAGAGCAGCACAGATGGGCGTGTGGGGGGATGGGTGCTGTCAGCTCACAGATCAAGCTGTGGGTCGGTGGTCCCATTGCTATTCACCACACAAGCACGTAGGGCATGTCAGACACGCTCCATGGAGACATACCAGGGGAGGATATTGTGTTTTGATTTTGATGCTCCTCTGCTTATAGGTTGAGAATAATCACTGAAGCGCTCTGCAAGGGAGAGGTGTGAAAGCGCTAAGATAAACTCTGCAACTGTGCAAATATTCTCCCAAGGGAGAAGCTTTGGATTATGTGACACATTTATGCTTTTTTTCTTTTTAAATCATATCGCCTTTGTTTATAGGCTACTGATAAGTCAGTGCTGAGGCTGCACATCTGGAATTAGATACTTTATGCAAGTTTCGGTTAGATAAAACACTTTTTACACATTGTTTATATTAAAAAAATTGTTAAGTATCTAGAATTTGTAATGTTGTATTAAGAAAGTCCTCCTACACTCAAAAATATGTTTTTCTTCTTCTTCTTACAGTTGGATGTTTGTGCAGAACGATGAATGTGCAGACTTTGTTTTCATATTCAGCTACTGAAGGTGGAAAGTTTCTCTGTGCTCATTGAAAATAAGATTTCAAGGGATGGGCCTACCAGCATGATTTGTGACATATATATTTGCATATTCATAGATTCTTGATTTTTTTAATGAGGAAGAAGAAGAAGATGTCATATTAAGTATTTTAACTTGGTACTTATTATACTTTTTTTGTGGAAAAAACATATCAGACACATATTATTGTTCCAAGCACAGTATCATTATATGACTAGACGGGATCTTTAATTAGTCAAATTAATATATCCGCTGAAATTCATTTAAAAATGCAAATATAAATATTAAATCAACTGAAATAGTCGCCTAATATTGAGGCTCAACACTTTCCTTCATTTCGGTCTCACAATCATCATATTTTCCTGAATTCAAGTTTCTGACTGTAATACTGTAACGACAAAATACCACAAACAATATGCTTATGTCATTCCATTATTGGAAAAAAGTTTGTGTCTATTGTTGGTGCGTCTACAAAACCAGATGGAAATCGGAAATTGACGTCAGAGGTGGGGTTGCCTCGACTCGGCTCGCCTTCGGCTCCCTCTCGGGTGTTTCCGGACTGGGGGTTAAATCTCCGCCCCGCTTCATTCCTGCGTTGTTTGGGGACAGTAGGAAGATGGCGGCGGCCCCGCTGTACTGTGTCTGCCGGCAGCCCTACGATGTGAGCCGGTTTATGATCGAGTGCGACATCTGTAAAGACTGGTTCCACGGCAGGTATGTTGGTTACGGTGTCCTTTAGAGGTGAAGCCCGTTTGGAGCGACAAACACTGGATTTGTTAAAGAAAGGCGACGGTTCTCTTAGCGGTGGACTGGTAGCTTAGCCTGCTAACGAGCTAGCGGTGGGCGACGGGGGTTTTAAACCGTCTATTGACGCGACTTTACGAAAGAAAGTGGGGTTTCGTCCCCTGAAACAGCCTGAAATTTACTTCACCGTTCGGCCAGTGGCTTTAAAACATACGACATGTGTCTACCCTTTGTAACCGAGTTCACAAACTACCTTATTGACTCAAATAAAGCCTAACGACAAATAGTTTTTATCTTCTAATATGCGGATCTATCCAGGATTGCCGAGCGGTGTCAGTCAGCCTGAGTGATCAAAAGCTTGGCCGGGTCATCGTGATCTATATATGCTCGTACGTTAACCAGTTCCTTTAAAGACACTTTAAAGATAAGTTTCATGTTGTTGTTTTTTTAACTGTGATTTAACGGATTAAGAACCAGTTAAAGCAGTCGCGGTACTACCCGCGTTTGTTTGAGTCCAAGCTCGCAATCCAGCTCAGCAAAGTCAGGTTATTCAAGGTAATGGAAAGCACAGCCAACGGTTTCGTTGTACTTTAAACTTATTTATGTACCCTACACTTCATTAACAACTTCCAATTGTTCGGACACAATCAGTAGTTTATTGTTATACCCGGGTTATTAATATCATATTTACAACATATATAAATTTCAAGCTGTGTGTGTGTGATTTGAGCTGTTTGTATTTTGGTGTGTTTTTAGTGGTTTACTTGATTGGAAAGCAAACGGTAGAGAACAAGGAGCTTGTTATGGTCGGGGCTTTTGATTGACAGCTTGAGAAATTTAAATCCCCCTTTCAAGCAGAAGAGGCACATGGCAGGGGACCCCTAGTGGTGAATAGGGGGACTATTTAAAGGCACCAAATAGGCATAATATGTCCCTGGACTGATTATGGTTGATTTTTTTAATCCTATTTTCTAATGTTGTATCCTTGTTACTGACTACAAGGTGTGTTTATTGATAATTTTTATGATTCATGAGCTGTGTGGGTTGGTGTGGGAATTTTTTTATTGTGTAATACAACTCTATTGTGTATCTGTGCATGTGAAGCCTAGATGTCAGATTTTAGTCATACATTCTTCAGTTCACACCCAATACTTGCGAGGAACACCCTGCACTTTGGGGTCACAACCATTCTTTACTGATTTAGGGTGACGGGGTGGCCTTGTTCATTGTACAAACTGTGCTTATAGTTGGGTGATGACCCCGGATCTGCTGATGCCAGCTGACGTTTTGTTGCTCACTTTGTGCTCTGACCCCCCGAGAAAAGGAAGAAAAAAAGATTTTCCGTGTTGTGAAATTGATGTGCGGCTGAAACAGGCAACCGGTAAGACCTGACTTCATGTAACTGTCACTTTTTATCAATGTGGACCGGAGTCCATACACCGGCTTAGACAAAACTTACACATGCTCAGCTCCTTGGTCCTTTGAAATCGCCTGTGTGGGCGCGTCTCCACGGCAACTGTTTATGAATACAATAATCTGTTTTTGCTCGTGTTGAAATGACGGAAGCCATTGCGTAACCACATTAAGCGTGCTGCCAAAAAACTTGGCCGCCAGAATTTGTGGCTTATCGGAGCCAAAAAAGACTGGCTGTGTGTCATGTGCCAGCAAGAAAAGGAACAAATGTTGGAGCTTCCCCCATTGATGACTAACAAGCAGATACACACATACACACCACAGCTCCAAAAAACAGCCACATTTTCAGCCTCTTTCCCACGAGGCTGGCCAGAAGGAAAGGGATATTCTCTGGCTGTGGACGATGGCCCGCTGATGGAGTAGAAAGGAGAGGAGCTCAAACGTCCCTGTGCCTGTTTGTCAGCACGCTAGCTGAGCTGCTGTTTGTGTAGGGGGACTTTGTCTGGCTGCCTCAGTTCCTGGAGAGTGTCCTGTTTTCCATCACCTGTATCTCTCAGCATCTCTGTACACAATACAGCCTTTAGAGACTTTGATGGGGTGATGAATTGGGCATGGTACACAGAACACTGTGTGGTTTATCTGTGTCAGACTAGTGATCAGGGAGGTAAAGAGGGTGTATTTGTCTAGATGAGGTGCTCTCGAGTGTTGTCATTATAGATCCTTGTCTTGACACACAGTTCCCCACCAATTTTGTCTTAATATCACAATACCAGCATTATACCGTTATATTTCCTGGCTTTATCAGGGACCCACATACGGGAAGAGATTTGGTTGTTGGTGGTTTATGAAAATGTAGTAGCATGTGAGGTGTAACGGTGGCAATCGGAAACTATTATTAGATTTGTCTGAAACTGCGTCAGTTTCTAGTTAACTAAGTTTTGGTGAAAAAGTGTTGCTGTGAGCTATTTGGAAGCAGTGGCTCCCAACTTTTTTGGCTTTTGTCCTCTTAAAGCAAAGCGATGAGTATGTGTGACCCATTTACTATATATCTAAATTTTGAGAAGTTCATCAAATTACGTAATTCTTCTTCTTTCACTTCTCATATTTGAATGATTTTCAGAGGCCTGAAAGGGTGAAATTGCCCAAGATTTCACAATCTAAAACTGAATGATTTGAAAAGTCTGTAAACATTTGAAGTAATTTTATGTAGAAGAAATATGTTTTGGATTCTTGACTTTCCTTTTAATGATGTCATGACCCCTGAAATGTGTCTTGTGACCCTTTTGTGGATGTCCCAAACTTTAGACTTGGTACCACTGCCTGCCGTTAACTTAAAAATCCTACTTTCGACTCTATTCTGAATGTGAAAGGCTGTGTCGATGAGGGCATTTAGTTTCAGGTACTGGTGAGACAATGGAAAATGGTTCAGGAAGTCCAGTTTGAGTAACAGATCCATGAGTTTGAAGACTTAATAGACACCAGAACACTTCAGATGGGTTTATAATAATACAGGGAGGATTTTACCACTCTAGACGGCAGTAATTTTATATGTAAACCTGACAATTGCATTGCAAAGTATCCTATGAAGGGTGTGCACTCGTATGCATTTGAACGGCTAATGCACCGCCTTGCTGGATGATGTAGCCTTGTGTTTTGGCAAAAGCTGAGCACAAGTTCGACTTTTTTTTTTTTTTTGCTGGACGACCCTGCGTTTTTTTTTCCAGAGCCCTCCGAATGGCAGTGCGTCTCATTCAGATAAACGAGGGAGCTGTGCTCCGTCTGAATGCTGCATTCATTGTCTGAATGAGCCTCACCTAATTACAAGACACACATAATGTAAAGGGATTGTTTCCAGTGTTTACATGGAGCCAGTTTATGTTAACACGGTGGATGTTAGCGTGTTGGAAATCCTCAGCGGGTCACGTTAGAT
Source organism: Thunnus thynnus (assembly GCF_963924715.1). Lineage (NCBI taxonomy): Eukaryota > Metazoa > Chordata > Actinopteri > Scombriformes > Scombridae > Thunnus > Thunnus thynnus. Next base: position 18,003,636 of record NC_089539.1, on the reverse strand, counting down.
CACAGAGGTTGCCCTGCTGGTGTAGGTGTCAGGCACTCTGGTTGGCTCGCTGTCTGATTTTGGGTATGGACGGGGTGGGGGTGATGATAGACCAGCGGGCTTGATGGGACAGAGGGAATGATTGATGGGAGCTCCGGTGAGCCAAGTTCAATGCACGATCTGTCAATGTCGCACAGTGTGTGAGCACACTAAAGAGAGATGGATGGCCTCCACCGAGTGCCTTTTTAGTGTTTACGCTAAGTGGATGGATGAATAAGTGGAAGGATCCTTCTTTCTTTTTTTTTTTTTTTAAACTAGTATTGGCCAGGCAGAAGACGTTTCAAGTCATCTGTTTAGATGTCTTATAAGTTATTCACCAAAATAAAGAGCGACTGCATAGCTCCTGTTTAAAAGCAATATTTACATTCATTAGCAAGTGTCATGGGGGCAGGGAAACGGCATTACTTTTAGTCAGTCAAGTCAATTTTATTTATAGAGCGTCAAATCGCAACAGAGGTTATTTCAGGGCACTTTTCATAAAGAGCAGGTCTAGACTGTTAATTTATAGAGACCCATCATTCCCCCCCATGAGCAAGCATTTGGCAACAGCGGCAAGGAAAAACTCCCCTTGAACAGGAAGAAACCTCAAGCAAAACTGGCCTCTGGGTGGGCGGCCATCTGCCTTGACCGGTTGGGTTGAGAGAGGAAGAAGGAGGGGGAGAGAGAAAGAAAAAGACATAGTGATGCACAGCAACAACAATAATAACAATAACAACAATAATAAAAATATGACTAATAATACTAATAAAAGTTGCAGTGGGTGTCGAGCAGGACCATGGGGCAGGTGGCCACAGATCCAGATTCTAGCTTGATCAATGTTGATTAGGGGTCAACAGCCTCATGTATTGATTACCAGTCAGATAGATATATCAGTTCTGCCATATAATTCAAATTTTACTTTAGAATCACTACTACATTAATATTGTTTAATTCAATTTGGGAATAGCTTCAGATTTCCCAGCCTGAAAACAAAAAATGGACAGCTCAGTATTGCTGCCATAAGAAGCTAATGAAAACATTTAACCCTTCAGTGATCTTTTGCTCAGAACAACAAGCTCTTTGTGAATCATCATATATAATAAAACGCTTATTGACAAGCGTAGCGAGAGGGTTACATCCACAAGACACTCGCTCTTTAAGTGAGTTCAGACTGAGTTTGTTGGCTGATGTATTTCAGCAGCAAACAGTCACAAGACTGATGACTTTGTAGGTTTTACAGGGGCGCTGGGGGCCTTAAGACAACCATGTTGAAGACATGTGTGAAAGCAGAGCCCCAGTGCTAGAAGCCCAGAGGCAGCTCAACCTGCACCAAAAACAATTAAGTTGTTAAAACTCCCCGGGGCTCCCTGACGCCCCATAAACAACAAAGTGATCCTCTTTTGTTGTTTACCAGCTGACTACAGAGAGGCCCGTGGTTTCCTTCAAGCTCTAACCACTGCAGGGATGTTATGTCGCTTTTATGGATAGCTACCTGAGATGATTTAAGCAGTATGGCCAAAATGACAGATCTTTATCCATCTGTCAGCGCTCAGTGGCTCTAACTGCTGTCCAAGCCCAGCAGTGTTTATGTAAGCATTGGCTGAGTGCATTAGGAAAAGGGCCGGATGAGTCAGGTGCTCCTCTGGGATAGATAAAGATAGCCAGGTGTGTTTAACTGCCCCCATCTCCTCTCTATCTCTGTCTCTACCACCCATCCATTAGGGATCTGCCAGTTCCCTAATGTAGGCGTGTCACCTCCCCATGCAGAGCGGTTATTTAGAGCTTAAAATAATGGCAAAGCCCGCCTCCAGCCTTTGTGTTTCTGCACTGATCATTGAGGACAATGAACCCCTCACAGTGCATGGACTAATGAATAAGCCCTCTCAGTCACACAGGAAGGAGGCCCTTGATGAGAGGAAGTGGAGGGAGAGGGGCTGTTGATGGCAGGGGTTTAGCCAAGTACACACATCTCCTCTCATTCAGGAAGGGATGTTTTGCTTGGTAATCTGCTGCAGTGCTGTCACAGCCTCTAGGAATAACACTCCGGTCTGAAAGAACTATCTTTGTGGGACATATCGACTGTGTTCTGTCACTTTCTCTGACAATAACACTTTGTTACTGTCCCTCAACACATGATAACGCTATCATATTTCATAGTGAGATGACATCAGTGTAGTTTTCTCCAATCTCCAAACTCGCACTGATTACTTTCCCTGCAAACGAGATTTGGTTTAAAAGCTATTTGCATATTCACCAGCTCTGCGATGATGCAAGCCCGAGCATGGCAGGAAATACTTGGCTCTCTTTCCCTTTCAGCTGATTCCCCCCCCCTCCTCCTCCTCCTCCCCTTGCTTTCTTTATCTCAAGTCCACACAGTTCCACAAACGCGGGTGTCTTGTTAGCAAGTAATCATTGCAGGTGACGCATAAGCTGAGTCAGGCCAGCATATGTGGCATAGTGCCCTGGTTTCCCACCGTGGCATTACATAAATGAACGTACCAAGTGAGATGAGGACAACAAGGTCACCTCGGCTGAGCACACAGTGCTCTCACACATTTCTACGAACCCCGGCGGCAGAAAAAGCCGTGACTCATGCTTTCCCCCAGCGAACAGCCACATGTTTGAACCAAAATTCCTGATACATGAGCTAGGCCTAATACTACAGCCAAGTACTGTACAGTGTTATTGTTAGTCATCCGCTTGCTCACGTGCAGGGGCAGGAGTACATCTTGAAGCTTTTTTGTTTGCCATTTCCTATTTTTTTTTATGGATGTTGTAGGCGAAAAGTAACTTGCAAGAAAGGTGAGCTGACAGAAATAGATCCACGTGATGGCAAAACAAATATTCCATCAGCTGTTAATATTTTTGTTTAGTAAGTCTTTAAGGATGATTGTGGCAACTACATGCATGTTTTGGCTCTTTCACCCAACTTAGTAGAAAACTTTACAGTCATATATGCTTATCTGCATTGCAAATGATCTTTTCAACAATGTAAATGTTTGCTGTATGTAGTCAACTGGGGAGCAGGAGCTACTGTTGATATCCTGTTAGTGCACCAGGGTTATTGGGGCCAGCATTCACACAAGCTCACCACTTCCTGATGAGTTAATGGCCCTTGGCTTTATTTCCTTTACAGTTTCCTGCAATTCCTTGTAGATCAAAGCTGATAGCAGGCTGCGGTCAGCTCCATTCCTCCTGCAGGCTTCCCCCCCTGTAAAAACTGAGGTTATGTCAGCAACAAATCCATCTTTTATACCATGTCATTATGCTATTGCTAGGCGCCAACTTGAAACCGATCGCTCGGGCTTAAAGGAAGAGGTTCGATAATGGCAAGTTTCAAGTCTGTTCACTGGCAGTTTTTGTTTTGGACTGCGTGGTGTAATTACTGTCATTACAAAGTCGAGCAGTCCACCATCAGTGTTAATGGTGCTTAGTGTAATGTTTCTAAATTAGCAGCATTAAAAACAAGCAGAGGGAGATTTATATGGGCCTGTGTCATGTGAGAAGTCAAGCTTTGTTTATACTCTTGTGAGACATGGTGGCGTGGGCCTCTGCAGACGGTGCACGAACTATGACCATGCGAATTGTTTGTTGCAGTATTCTCTGAAACGCCAGGGGGCGTACAAACAAAATATTCTGTGGATAAGCAAGAAGTCGACGAGTGTTCTTTGTTACGATTTCCGGTCTTTGTTTACTTTGTTCTGCAGATGGAAAGGGTTGTTACAAATTTATTATTTTCCTGTTTTGTTGCGTGGTCACTTTGTGACAATCGGTAAAAGAGAACACATGTGCTATAAAGACACACAAAATAAACTTCAATAGAGAGCGGAAGTAAAGGAAAGAAGGCTGACTGTCAACAGTGGTAAACACTGACAAACCAGCAAACATTGTCCGTCTCTTGATGTTTGTTGAACTGGGACAGCCATCCCAGCTCCACCAGAATCAGCAGCAGCACATGTCTAGTTACAAAAACTCAAAGTTGCACGACCAACCACCATGACAACTCGCGGAGCCTTCGCGCTCGACGTGAACGACGCAATGACGTCACTCTCGGTGCACGCGTCCTCACGCCGAGGACACTGCGTTGAGCATAAACCTACCCTCAGAGTAGTAAAGTTGTTAACTGATCAAGCTGGATGCACTAAATGTTGCTCTTCATTGACTTCAAATCAAATTTTCCAAACTACATATTGAAGTTTTTGTGATTATGTTTCCAATAAGAACATCAATAAAGAGCCGGACTGATGACGCGTATCGGTAAAAGTATTAGTATCGATAAAATCCTAACGATATCCATCCTTTTAAATATAATCATTGTGTTCATGCCTCAAAAATCACTTTAAAATGACACACATAATGGCGACCTTTTAAAGCACAGAGGGTTCTTTGTGTGTGTGACCTCTCCGCCACTCTGTCCAGACCATTAAAATGACGTGTGCACATGCTTGAGTCACACAAACAAACAGATTGCAGTTTTCTAACTCTAAATAGCCATTGATGTCTATTAGGGCTGAATGGCAACTGGTTTGCAGTTCATCCCATGCTGCTCTGGTATGGGTCTCTGGTATGCAACAGTGGAATGCATGTGTGTTGGTGCCTGTGGTTTGGCTGTTGCAGGACAGTCGGGGGTAGCAGTATGAGTGACGCTGACAGTGTTGGAGATCCATGGGAAAAAAACGCAAGACTGCAACAAACGCTATTTGAAAATTGCAGGTTTTGCCTTCTGCAAAAATGGGCTTGTATCCTTACATTATCGGTGTGCAAAGGCCATGAAGTGCGGCTCAGATCTTCCTCTCCTGTGTCAAATAGTGCAGCTGTAGAACATTTGTTGGGAAAAAAAAATAGATCAGAGCAAAGGTCATTTTCCAGACCTACACTGTAGTCTGCTGTTTCTCAATCTCAAACTTGTAATCCCTGACATCTCCTGTTGTAAAACACTCCATTTTTGACATTAGGTGTGATTTATCTATTTCAGCGTGCTCTTACATCATCAAAAATATTTAATCCGATTCCTCGAGCAGGTACAAAAGTTCTTCGAATGGAATTTCAACTGAAATCTCATTTCACGAAAACAAAAACGGCGACAGGGAAATGTCTTTTGAAGATGTCTCAGATGTGGTTCGCATCTCGCTCGAACATACTCGAGCGTGTGTGACCCTGCTCTAACTCGTTTCCTCTCCGTCTTCAGCTGTGTGCAGGTAGAAGAGCATCATGCTACGGATATCGATGTTTACCACTGTCCCAACTGTGATGCCGTACATGGACCCTCCCTGAGTGAGTAATGCTCTTTCTCATTAGTGTTACATACATTTCTTTTGCATTTTCTTTCTCTCTGCATGTGTGTGTCTGTCGCACCCTCAGTCCTAACATGTATCTCATTCATCAAACACTGTCCACTGATTCTCTGTGTTACATTTACATATCTAACCCTCCTGCCATTTCCCGTCCCACCCCTGTCTCTGTGTGTTGGACTGGTCCCAGGGGAAAAAGGCCACTCAGCAGTATACTCAAGTCTGATTTTTTTTTTTGTAGGGGGGGAGGGGAAAGGGTTAACCTCCGAGAGCCCAGAGGGCAGACATTAACAGGCTAATTGAATGGTGTTGTAAGCCCTCCACTTTGATTGGACGAGAACCCCCTCCCATCTCCATCTCTTAGCACAGGGGTTGAGTAGTAAATTATTGTCCTCATGAAAAGTGGTGGTGATGTGCATAATTTACCACTTTGTTGGGAGAACAAGCTTCAAGAGGGCACTGACATGATGAAATTAGAGCCAAAACAACCCCGTGAAACTCGAATGTCTCTGTTTGTTTCAGTGAAAAAGCGCAACAACTGGCACAGACATGACTACACAGAGCCAGACGACGGAACGAAACCAGTGCAAGCTGGCACCTCAGTGTTTATCAAGGAGCTCCAGAGCAGGACCTTCGCCAGGTAGATATCAAGTACCCAACAAATACCTCACTTGTCAACCCCGTGTGTAGTGAATACCATGCGTCTCCAAATTTAGTGGTTTTAAAATTTTTCAAGTAATAGTTCCTGTGTTGGTTGAGAAAATTCTTCTACTTCCTAAATAATCTGTTACAAAACCCATCACATCCAGTGTGTTTATGTGCACTCAAGTAACCGTCTTTCTCCAGAATTGAGCTGATTTCTTAACTGTCATGTAAAGGAGGAACCTGGTTTCTGTAATCGGGGTAGAGGATTGGAGAAGTCTCCTCAGGTAGATTATGCTAGAGCTTTTTACGAGTACACATGTGCAAAACAATAGATAGCAGAGGAAAGCACAGCGCGGAGCAGCTGGATGAAAGGAGAGGTCGTCACACTGAGCGACACGTCCTCGTATTAAAAATAATCCAAATACATCCGAAGTTCAATTAAAAGTGAAACTAAAACAAAGTAGCCTGTAGAATTCTAAATAAGTCTGTTTCTACCGCCGCTCTGTCCGGCTGCTCAGACACACAGCCCCAAAAAAAGAAGTCAGGAAGCAGCGTCATCTATCACTAATAGTTAAGATCAGTCAGCCACGCTTCTAAAAAAAAAAGGTTGGCGGTAGGAGAGAAATCTTGTTACTGATCTGCTGCATGTATACACAGATTTACAGTAACCAGGTTACCACAGTGCACGTAAACATGTTCCCCAATTACGCACATAACCTGGTTTCTCTGAGCAACCTGGTTACTTACTAAATGTGCTGATTATCTGGAAAATGTACCGTCACTAAGCTGAAAACAAGGCTGTTTTTCTTAGCTAATGAATAGTTGATGTTTTCACAGCATAATAAAGCCTCTTTAACAAACAGAAGTTTAGTCATAGCTTAGTAGCCTCTAGCTAGCATGCTAGAGGCTACAATTACTTTACACACTTGTAGAAATCATCTTGGTAACACTCATAAAGGCTTCAGCCACTGAAAGGTTTGATTAACCTAAATTACAAAAATATCGATTTATTTTCTCACTTGCATCTTGTGGTGTCTAGCCATGCAGATGGTTTTGGTTTTACTTTTGATATCTGCCTCTATGTTTTCTACCCCCACCCTGATGTAACTCTTACTATTAATAGAACTACTACATTTAATAATAGAAAAACAATTTCTGTAAAAGAAAGTGTCTCCAATCAAAATAGTTCAGTGAGGTCTGTAGATTATCAAGAGTAACTCAGACACTCAGAGAAACTGGGTTATGCAGGTAATTGGAGAATGTGTTCACAGGCTCTGTAGCGACCTGATTACTGTAAATCCGTGTTTACACGCGGCAGGTCAGTAATCAGGTTTATCCCACACCGCCAACCTTATACTGGAAGCCTAACTAGCATATTTTGACTGTTAGTCATTTAGAGATGCTGCTTCCTGACTTTTGTTTTTTGGTGTTGGAGCAGATTGACAACGCAGTTAGAGGACAGACAAACTGATCAGTGGTGAAAACCGACCTGTTTAGACTTGTAGAAGATACTTTGTGTTAGTTTTAGTTATAGCTGGACTTTGGATATTATTTTAAATACAAGAACGCATCCCTACATGTAATGATCTCTTCTTTCGTCAAGCCGCTCTGATACTTTCACAATCTGTGGTCAAAGTTGTGTCGTGCACATACGTGTATATATAAAAAGCAGATTCGATATCTAGATGCGTGTACATGTGGCCAAGAAATCAGCTTTCTTCATGAGAAATCCAGCTGGGGAAATCAGGTTTTACTATCCCCCTACTCTCCTCTTTTATATGAAGTTCAAGAAATTGGCTTACTAGGATGTAAATGTTTTCAGTGCTGTGAGCATAAAACAAATAGGACTTTCTAGCTAAAAAGTATTGGGGTGGCGGCAGAAATGTCACCTGAGCAAATGCATAGTTAGACACCGCCAGGGGTGACTGAGATTGGGGTGTCTTGACCCTTTAAAAAACTTTTTGTGAAACATGTAAGGGGTCTGAGGATACATTCATAAACTGAACCTGTTATGATTTTGTTTCAGTGGCGAAGAGATTTTGATGCGGATGAAGGGTGAGCTGGTGACGCCCAGGTATCTGGAGAGGCACGGCTTCAACTACCCCATAGCCGTCACTGAGATGGAGGGCCTGGGACTCAAACTACCCGACCCTAGTTTCTACGTCAAAGATGTGGAGCAGTATGTGGGTAAGGACACTTCTTAATAAACAGGCTTCATGCTGCATCAAAAAAAAAATTTAAAAAAGTTGAAATAAGCTGTATCAGATTTACAGTAACACATTAGTGTTTATCCTCTGGGAGGGATGCAGCCTCTGTGTTTGGAATGCATCAGACTGCTTAAAAGCTAATGAAACCACCCAACACCAGCCAGCTAAGTGGCCGTCGCTGAGCAGGCGCCATCTGTGTGTCAATATGAACAGGTTTCCAGGTTCATAGGGTTTTAACCCACTTATCAGGCATCAGGCGATGGCTGAATGAGTCCTAAATGAGTGACGGCTAAGCTTTCACTGCCCTCTCCATGACCACTACGCTTCCTTATTGAAACAGCCTGCCACATCCCAGCTCCTATTACAAGCCCATTACCGAGCCCACTGGTGTTTTTATCATTAAGTTCAGATTACAGACCGCCTCTCTCACTTTCTTTCTCTCCCATGCCCTATTGAGCATTAAGCCAAGGCACAGGTGTTGTGAGCTGGGACTCGGCTTCGGGTTACGTTTCTTACAGTTGGAAGACAATGAGATAAGAGGAGTGAACGCTGATGTCCTCTGTGTCTTAACTAGCATCCAAGCAGCTGCGCAGCAAACATGGCGTGCGATGAATTATTAGACCCAGCGGGATCAAGAGTGTCGATGAATAGGCAGTGGAAGTTTTTATGATGGAAGTTTCATAAATACATCTTGATATGATGTAGAAACACCTTGCTTTAGTGTTATATCCCATGTATATGCAGTGTGAGAAACGCTCTCTCGTACATCACTTGACTTGGATTGATAGATTGATCCTGAAGGAGGATATCCAAGTCTTACTGCAAAAAAAAAAAAGAAAAGAAGCTATACATAGCGCCGTACTCTTCACCTTTTCATAAGATCTCTGTGCACAATGAATCGCTGACTCGCAATTTAATTCTGAAGCAACAACGTCTGAAGATTGAGTCATCCAGCGAGCGCGTGTATGTAAAAATATAAGAAACCTGATACACTGTTGGATTTTAAAGATGATATAATTTTCTGCATCTGTGACCTCACTGATAATCTGAAAAATGTACTGTTACAAAGCTGAAAAGCTAATGAATAGTTGATGTTTTCACAGGACAATAAAGCCTCTTTACTAAACAGTAGTTAAGTCGTAGCATAGTAGCCTCTAGCTAGCATGCTAGAGGCTACAATTACTTTGCACACTTAGAGAAATCATCTTGGTAACACTTCAGCCACTTCTCTCAAAGGGGGAAATCCAAGTCTTACTGCAAAAAAAAGATAAAAAGCTATATATAGTGCCATAATCTTTATCTTTTCGTAAGATCTCTGTGTACAATAAATTGCTGACTTGTAATTTAGTTGTGAAACAGCAACATCTGAAGATTGAGTCATCCAGTGAGCATGTGTGTGCGTGATTGTGTCACATAGAGTTCCTTACGTAACCCTTAGAGGCAAAACTCAAAACAAACTAGTTATTTTATCACCTGCTTTACAGTGGAGCTGCTACAATTAGTCAATGAATCGATTCATTAGGTCATTATACTGATTAATTAGAAAATGTTCATAATCAAATATAATTGTTTCAGTCATTATTTCAGCAAAAAAAAGCCCAATGTTTGATGGTTCCAGCTTTTCAAATGTCAAGATTTGCTGCTTTTCTTTGTCATATATGACTGTAAATTGACATTACCGTGGCCTCTGAGAAATTCTGAATACCTGTGTTTTTCATCTTTTATTTATTTCACAGACTAAATGATCAATTGAGAAAATAATTGGCAGTTGCAGCCCTGCTTTACAGCAGCAGGTCATATCTTCAAAGGTTCTTTCACAATAGCACAGCTGTCTTATGTTAGGGTTTTTTTTTTTTTTTTTGGCATTTTCTTTCCTTTTTATTAGATAAGTCCCAGCAGCAATGGAACTGGGGAGGTCGTGGTTACGCGGTATGCGCCTTAACCATTTTGGCTACTGGCTCGCCCCCCTCACAGATCTACCTGGGGATGATAAAACGTTTGCTCGTTGCGAAACCGTTAGATCTGGAGAATACCTCTTGAGGATGCAACCCGCTGCTGAATAATGCATAAAGAATAACGTCTAAGGTTTGCGCAGGAATCACGAGGTAACGTATGGAGTGCTGAGGTCACAGATGGGGGGCTATGACATCACTTGGCCCACTTTGATGATTATTGAGGGAAACATTTTCTTTCACTGATTTATATTAATGCAGCGTGAGAACATGCATGTCGACAAAGATATATCCGCAACAATTAGCTTAATTAACGACCCTCTTTAACATAGCCGGGTGTTGTAATATATCATGGAGATTGCGGCGGGACTTCAAGTAGCTGGAGTGCCTCTCGAGGCTGGTTCAGTAGAGCTGTGGGTTTTTGATGTTGCGTTTGCGAGGCTGGTGTTTCAGCTCGGCGTTGTGTGCTTTCCAGGCAGCTTTGTCTTTCACCGTGTGACTGACCGCCTTTACTCCAGCTGTTCTCTGTCATCAGACGCTGGCCAGCTGGGCCTTCAGAGGTGTCTGTTAGTGCAAGTGCATGTGAGTGCATGTTTGTGTGTGTGTGTGTGTGTGATAGAGGCTGAGAACACGCAAAGGGGTAATAAAAAAGGTGTGTGGGAGGGGGTGTGGGGAAAATACAACAACCAGCTGTCTGGCTACACACACTGCACCCCGGTCCTGCTTCCGGACCCACGTGTCACCCGAGTGTGATTTGTAGCGTCCCAACTGTTAGCTGTGTGCTACGGTCTCTGCTTTCAACTTCTTCTTTCTCCTCCTTTTTTAGCATCTGTTTTCTGTCTTATAGGCGTAAACACACCACATGCAGCCCCTTGCACTCTCTCTCTCTTGCATCTATACACATATTTCGCTCTACATCTCCCACGCACGCATAGGCATTAAACGCTGCAGCCCTCTCACCTCCACCCACTCGCCCCCCCCCTCCTCCCCTCCTGTGGGACCGGTGGTCTGGACAGATTGACAGATTGTCTCGCTTGCCCCCCTCCCCACACTGCCATATCGGTGCCAGTTTCCCTCAGGGCTTGATCTCTAAAAGCACATAGAGATGCCAGCAGGCCGCTGACCCCGGTGATCCCCTACGCCCACTCAGCAGCCAATTAAAAAGTTGAAGATATCTCTCATTCAGTGACTACAGAACATCTCCATATGATGTTAAACTAAACAACATGATGTTTCTCTAATCTCTCACCGCTTATCTCCAACGCAGGCGGTGATAAAGTCATCGACGTGATAGATGTGGCGCGGCAGGCGGACAGCAAGATGAAGCTCAGCGAGTTTATCAAGTATTTCACCAAGCCCCATCGACCCAAAGTCCTCAACCTCATCAGCCTGGAGTTCTCTGATACCAAGTAAGCTTCCCTTTAATGGCCACAGGACAACATTTAGTTATTCCTTAAAAAAAAAAAAAGCTCATATAAATCAATTGTCTCTGTGGAAAATGCAGCAAAGTGAGCAGATTTATTTGGCCATTTCTTTGTAGAGTCTAATTTTGTTTGAGCTGTATTAGTTTCCCTTGTGAATTGCTGGGAGCAAGAATGATTGTGGACAATGAAATATTTAGAAATTAAGCAAAGTTGCTTGAGTTTAAGTCCAAGTTTAGTTGCATTTTCAGCTTCTTCAAGTTTCCCTTTTCTTCATTTGAGATCACCATACGACTAAAGAGCAAATACAAGATCATTTGAATTTATTTTTTAGTTTTTTTTAGCTGCCATGTTTATAGATCTCAGTTTGGAATTAGTTTTTTAGTATCTTGCTCAAACTTGGACAGAGCACATGACTGGATTTGAATCTGAGAGCTTCTGGCTTTAAAACATAAGACAACACTGCTATCAGTATTAATAACTGTATTAAACTCTAAACGTTTCTCTTTTTGCTACTCGAAGGATGTCTGAGTTGGTGCAGGTTCCTGACGTGGCTCAGAAGATGTCCTGGGTAGAGAACTACTGGCCGGACGACTCCTTCTTCCCCAAACCCTTTGTCCAGAAGTACTGCCTTATGGGAGTCAAGGACAGCTACACAGATTTCCACATAGACTTCGGAGGCACCTCCGTCTGGTACCATGTTCTCTGGGTAAGTGTGTGTTTGTGTGTGTGTGTGAGAAGAGCTGCATCACTACTCTCAGCAAAACCGACAATGACATGTTCCAGGCCAAATGAACTTGTTTGTTTGTTGTTTAATCTAAGACCAGGCTGCCCTCACATTCGTCAAGCTCAGTGATTTTTAGTGTGTTTGTATACACTGAAGTATTTAGGGCAGGCAGTCACGGCTGAGCGGCTAGCCCCTCGCTGAAAGGTCACCCCACTTCTCACATCACATCAATTCATCCTGCAGCTCCAGGGGCAGCACTGCTGTGCAGCTTATAGTGATGATCTCACCTCTCTCTCTTGTATAAACTGTAGCTGACGTTCATTTCAAACTGGAAGTAGGGGAGGGTGGATGTTTGTGGGTTTCTATAACAGCGGCGTCACCGCAGCTGCCGCGTTCAAACATGAAAGTCTTTCACAGGCGTTTTCTCAAACCTATCTCCATCTGCTTTTGCAGGGTGAGAAGATCTTCTACTTGATCAAGCCCACTCCCGCCAACCTTGCACTATACGAGGCATGGAGCTCCTCGCCCAATCAGAGTGAATCGTTCTTTGGGGACAAAGTGGACAAGTGTTACAAGTGTGTTGTGCCCCAAGGAACCACCCTGCTCATCCCTACAGGTCTGTATTTACCTTTATGACTGTGTTTTAATGTGACTCCGCTCATCAGGGCTGCAACTAACAATTATTTTATTATCAATTAATTATTTTGTCAATTAATCGACTGATCATTTTGTCTACAAATATTAGAAAAACTCAAAAATACTCAATTTACTATAATATAAGAGCAAGAAAAACAACAAATGCTCACATCTGAGAAGCCAGAACCATCAAATGTTTGGCGTTTTTACTTGAAATATCATTTAAAAGATAAATCAATTATCAAAATAGTTGGCAATTAATTTTCTGTCAATCGATTAATCGACTAATAGTCGCGGCTCTACTGTTAATCTTTATCGCCAAAAGACTTTTCAGACTCTTGGACGGTTATTCGCAGTGTGGTTTCTAAGAACATTTCATTTTACAGCTGTTTATGATAGAAATAGTTGGTGCCTCGCTAACTGTATTGCAGCAACTCTGCTGACCTGTTGTCTGGAAGCCTGAAATCCCTGAACCGCTGCCATCTGTACACAGCATATGCACACACATGCATACATAGTTAAAACAACAACAACAACAAAAAATCTCGCTTCCCATGGCTCCTGCCAGGAAAATACAGACTTCTTGAAAGTCCTCTATCATTGCCAAAGGAAATAACAGAGAGGGAATTTCCTCCTGAGCAACAACCCAAACAGTTCTTAGTGATCATAATTACAATGGAAAAATGAAAAGAAACAGAGGTCTTATGTAATATGATGAAAGTAACATTGACGCTGTAGATCACAGCTTCCCTACATGTGATTTTGCCATCTTGTATCTCTTTAACTAGCAGCGCTGTTGTCGTCAATTAGAAGTTAAAGTTAAAAGATGTTTGTCATTCATGTCACTAACACACTATGACTTTCATTCACCGAGTTGACGCTAATGTCTCTGGTCATACGGTGACCCATCCATTAAGTTTCTCAATGGACTTTTTAAGCTGACAGAGTCCCTTTGCTCCGTCCGCCGCTGCACCCAGACAAGACAAAGCTCAGTTCAGCCCGTCAACTGCTGGATGTCCTCAATCGGTCTTCCAGCCATGCTTTCTCAGCAGCGGTGTAAAAGAAAGCTTTTTTTGGCAGAGAGGGTGTGGAGAGGTGGGAATTAAGTGGGGGTCAGAGAGCACAGTGGGTCAGTCAACCAGTGTATTATCAGGCCTGTCTATCAGTCTTACACCAACCCCCCCCCAGACTCTGCTTTCTCTCACTTTGTGTTGTATAAAGAACACTGTTTATCTGAGGGGGGGACACTTCATCGTAGTCAGCTTTTATCTGTTACAAAATCTTGACTGTGGGAGGATTTTGTTTGTGTTTTTGTGCGGGCATGTGGGTCTGTTTGGTATAAATGTCCGTAGTTGACCATATGGATGAGATATTTCTCTATATATTCATGCAGACAACTCTAAGCTGCAACATATTTCATAAGTGTGACTTCGGTTGTCCTACTCTTGGTGTTTTTATTTTTGCAAGTTAGTCCAGCTGATAAGTTGTGTTAAACGTTTGTGCTCTGGCGCCCCCTACAGGCTGGATCCATGCTGTTCTCACCTCTCAGGATTGCATGGCGTTCGGAGGGAACTTCCTTCACAACCTCAATATTGGCATGCAGCTCAGGTAAACAGCTCAGATAATAGCAGAATTACGGGCGATTATGTGCGCATTTTCATCTGTAAACAGCTTTGTTGTTTCTAATTGTTTTGTTTATCACGTGTCGGTCTCCAGGTGTTATGAAATGGAGCGTCGTCTGAAAACCCCGGACCTCTTTAAGTTTCCGTACTTTGAGGCCATCTGTTGGTATGTGGCCAAGAACCTCCTGGAAACCTTAAAAGGTGGGTTTAGTTTAATAGTGGCAAATTACAGGTGATTACAGTGTCACACATAAGATAAATATTTCATGTTTATTTTAAAAAATCAGACCTGTTGGGGGGGAAATAAAGGAAATGTGTGTGTAATTGTCAAATAGGAACATGTGTGCATCTTCTCAGAGTAAACAAATGAATAAAAAATGATAATATGATGATAATCCACCAGCTTGTGAATTGCAGATGCAAAAAAATGTCTTTATATTTAGGTGGTGCCTGTATTCAGACTGTTTAAACTACAGTGAAAAATGATCTTTCTCCCCTTAAGACAGTTTCTGATCTTTAATTATTATTTTTTTATACCTAGTTTATTCCTATTTAATTTTCTTTTTCCTTTGTTCCACCTCAGAGCTACGAGAAGACAACTGTCCTCCACCAACCTACCTAGTGGAGGGAGTGAAGGCTTTAATCAGTGCACTGAAGACCTGGTTGAAAAGAGAGGTGAGAGTCGGTCACAGTGTTCTCACGGTCATCTCTGTATACCCGCACCTGACTATCTACAGTCCAGATGGTTATTGTTACACAGCAGCGGAGCTCCAGTACGGGACGTCACCACTGTTCGGTCTTATCTTCTGGATTTGTTGTCAGTGGCAAACAACAGACTTCTTTCTCTTCAGTTCTCCTGTCTTGAATGTGGTCTGTTGTGGCTTTTGCAGGTGACTGAGCCCACCAGTGAGGTACCAGACCATATCAGGCCTAACCATCTCATTAAAGAGCTGACCAAGGAAATCCGCTACCTGGAGGTAAGGAAGGATGAGGAGGACAAGGATATATGAGACAGTTAGACGTTTGAACCTTCATGCAGGTGTTGATGTCAGATCTGCATTGGTGCTAGTTTTAAAGATAATGAATTGTACTGATCCACAACATGATTTGCGGCACTTTGTGAAGTCATTTTTTGTCATCAAATGTCAAAAATATTTGCCATATTCAAGAAGAAATGTTTGTTATTGCTACAAATGAACTGTGATTTATAACAGTGCAGTAAATTATCTGTACTTTTTGTTAGACTTGAGGAAACATCAGGTTAGAAAGTCGACTTTTTTCCCCCTTCATGCCACTTTTGTATTAATTTGATATTAAGAAGCACTTGGTACTATACTACTCATACTACTAAGAAGTGTTTTGTATGTTTGCCTGTGACACTGTAAGTGAAATATAACAGACTGACTACGTGTCCCATATGCCCCACTGACACCTGAGCACTGGGCAAATTTATAACATAACGTAAAACAAAAAATGTTCTGAACTTGCAGAGTCCGTTCAGTCCTGAGCTTGACTACATGTTGTGTTCTGACTCTACAGGAGGAACCAGGCAGTGGTAACAAGCCAGTGAAATCTCAGGGAAGTGGGTGCGGAGCGGCATCCGGATCCAACGGGTGCCCGGCTACTCGCTCCACACTGGAGAGGCTGTGCCAGGCCCGGCGGGCGAGGAGGGCTGCCAGGCGGTTGAGGGAGCAGCAGCGGCAGGCCCCCAAGTTGCCCTCCAACCTGGACATCTTAGAGCAGCACACCAGGGAGGTGCTGAGGAGGCTGGAGGTGGGACCGCTCGAGGAGGTGAGCATCAAGGAGCACAAGTATATGTAATTGTGATACATGATTGCGGTTGCTGCTGCTTTTCTTTATGACCACAAAACACAAGGCAGCAATAAAAGTAGCATTGTGTAGATGCTCTCTAGTGTTTGCATGTGACTGACTCCGGTCTGCACCATCCAGGATCCGGTGTTCTGTGCCAAGGTTCATGGGAAGTTCAACAAAGTGTCAACTGCATCGGCGGCTGCTGTTGCTGAGTCTTTAGACGACAACCACCTACGGCTCATGCTGGTGAACGGCAGAATCATCAGGTCAGAGCTCGCACACTCACGCTGCATCTAATGATTTAAAGCTCAGTGGTTATTCACAGCGAGGTATTATTATACAATTAGGAATCTAACTTTGGAAACGTTTTTTTAGGTAAGCTTAATAATACATGAAGTGAGGTAGTTCATAAACAGAAAATTATGCTCATACAGTATATTAACACTTCACTATAACTAAGTCATTCCCAAACAAAACATCAGTAACAAGCTAAGATAATTAGATAATAAGATAACAATATAATTGACAGTAGAAACTTCAAGTTTTTAAATGATATGGAGAAATAGTAATAAGTATTAGTATTAAATTAGCACTTATGCAAAAAATAAACCACCATTAAACCAGGACACAAGTCAGAGAAAACAGTGAAACAGAACTAACGTTACCAAAATAGTGTCGTTTAAAATCTTCTATGTGTTTTGGAGAAATGACAGAATTCATCATGTGTATTTACGTGTGCAGAGATATGAGGCGGCCGGCCACGAGCCCGGTAAAGACGGAGGGCGAGAGGATACCTGTCGGTCAAGGTCCACCGAGGAGTTGTGTGGACATGAAGTCGGAGAGGACGCAGGACAGTCGAGAGCAGCACAGCACGGTGGAGAAACCCACACTCCTCAGTAAGTCACCGCTCTGACTGTTTATCACACACACACACACACGCTGGCAGAGAAACTGTCGCCAAGTGTGTTTATTGAAACAAGCTGATGGTGTGTCCTCGTGTTTTAACTAGTGGGTCTCGAGAGGGTGAAGACTGAACTCAGGGAAGAAGTCTCAGGACACTCCAGTGTGTCAGGCGTGGAGTCAGACAGTGACTCTCCCGCAGAGGTAAACGATGACATTTCTCTTTGGTTGTATTGTCGTTGTTTATGTATTGATCCCAACATAAATAATAAGACTGGCAATGTGCTGTATTCTTCCTTTATTGAACCTGCTTTTAACTGTTCATGCTGTGATCACTGAAGCGTCCCAGTTCTGACTTTAACATGTACTTTCTCAATGCAGCGTAAAGCGTCATCGTCATCGTCGTTGTCCTCCTCCTCCTCCTCCTCCTCCTCCTCTTCTGACGAGGATTCGGAAAATTCAGAAAGTTCCCAGGAGGAGGAAGAGGAGGAGGAAGAGGAGGAGAGGGGCTCATCTCAGCAGAAAGGCTCAGGGCACACCATAGAGCTGGACCAGTCTGGCCAGAAACTCAGGCACAAACACAAACCACTCAAACGGTAAGAAACACATCTGTTGATTATTTTCTCAATTAATCAATTAGTTGTTTGGTCTATAAAATGTCAGAAAATGGTGAAAAATGGTTATCACAGTCTCCAAATGTCCGCAACCCAAAAGAAACAAAAAGTTATTCACATTTAAGAAGATGGAACCAGAGAAGTTTAACATTTTTCCTTAAAAAATGACTCAAAATGATTAATCAATTATTAAAATAGTTGCTGATTCTGTCGATTAATTGGCTACTTGTTGCATCTCTACAAAAATGTTGAAAACGGTCCATCCCTTAATGCTAAAATTTGTATCCAGTGCACTGAGACGTAGTAAATGATCATCCGTGTCCGCTTCCTGCAGAGAACGTCCTACCTCACCCAGCACAGAAGAGGCCATTCAGGGGATGCTGTCTATGGCTGGTCTGCTGTGCTCCTCCAAGCCGGAGAAGGTAGCCTCATCCCAGGAGCTCTGGTGGTCCAGCCCCAGCCAGTGTTCGCCGCTGGAGCAGAGGGAGCAGGTGCAGCACCAGCACCAGCGCCACCTGCAGGGAGAGAAGAGCCCGATGGACAGCCAGGGCAACAGCAGCGAGGCCTGGGACAATCAGGGGCTCCCAAGCCCTCTCAGCCGAAGCCACGCCACCAGTCCAGAGACAGACTACCAGTACTGTGACCCCTCAATGTCTCCACCGCTGCACCCCTCCAAGAGACACGCCCCCAACCCTCCACCCATCAGCAATCAGGCTACAAAAGGTTTGGAAATCTGATAGCAGAATATTGTTGTCTTTGTTAAAACCCTCCTTCTACTCAAATCCATCACTTTAATGTTTGATCTTCACTGTGTAGAATGACGCAGGTCAGCGTTTGACACTAGAAGGCAGTTTTCACTCTCATCAGCTGACAAGGGGAAAGTTTCTGACTGATGAGTTTGGAGTGAATCATATTCTAGGATGAAAACTTGAAACATCAGAGCTCAAACACTGAAAATGAACCTCTCAGATGTTCAGAGACATCTTGTTTCCAGCAGTAAAACTTTGCATAGATTCTGGATTTTTATGAGGCAGCTGGAGTAGATTTTTTACAAGTTAATAGGACTTTTTTTCTAGTAAAACCAAATTGGAGACAAATTATTATTCAAAGCGGATTATTTTTATATGTCGTAAAGCATGTCTGGAGGGGATTTTTAATATAATAATAGATTAGGCAAAGAAAAACAACAGCCAGCAATTATATACGGGGAAAAGCAGGATGACTGAAGTGATATGACGTGCAGGAGAAATGGAGGGAATCGTTAATACAGAAGTTTATATACTTAATGCTTAATTTATAAGATGAGAAAATGTGTCAAACAGGAAGTTAAAGCAGTAAATATTCAACGTTCAAATATGTGGAAAAATAATTTACAGGCTGCAGACGGCACAAACAAGCACCTTTTAATGCTAATAATTAAAAGCATTAACATGTGTTCTCCTTTTTGTTTTGTTTATTTTTTTTTGTCTTTTTCAGGCAAGCGCCCCAAAAAAGGAATGGCCACAGCCAAGCAGAGACTGGGGAAGATCCTGAAACTCAACAGACACAGTCGCGTCTTTGTGTAACACTCCATAACAACGGAGGCAAAGTGAGAAGTTGGAGTGTATTCTTGAAGAAGAAGAAGAAGAAAAAAAAACGCGTGTATTTGTTACCAGACACTTTTGTGCTGTATAAATGGAGAAATAAAAAAAAAAAAGAGAGAACACACTGCCTGGAGACGACCATAAATGAAAGAACCTTGACACATTTAAAAAAAAAACAAAAAAAACACGCTCACTGTGCATGCTTAGGAGACAGGGTATCGGATTCGATTTAAAATAAAGCAAGTTCACGACTTCACTACAAGCACACTAAAGAACAAAACAGAAGGGAGCTACGGCGGGGAAGAAGCGGAGAAGAGCGAGCATGTTGTGAAGTTTTTCTGCTGCAGGGAAAAAAAAAAAAAAAAAAAAAGGTGGACTGAAGCTCCTGCGGGCATTTGAATGGACAAAAGGAGAATGCTGGAGGTCTACCAAACAAAAAACAACAAAAAAACTGCTTGCTTTTCCAGAGGAGACGGCAAGATATCTACCGCTTCTGATGCCAAGACATCTGCATCGTATTTACGAACATTTCCTCTCTTTGCTAGAACGCACCCCTCCCACAACCACCCCCCCCCCCATGCCCCCCCCCCCCCCTTTACTTGCTTCACGGCTATCTGCGACAAACTGAACAAGGATCGGAGGAGGAGCGAGGTGTATCTTGTCTGGATCTCCTAGCAGGGTCTTCTTCTTCAAGCCCCGGGAGGAAGACGACGAGGGAGGGGGGGGACACGAGGTGCTAAAGGAGGAGGAGGAGGAGGCGGCGGCGGCGGCGAACTGAAAATTTCAAAATGGTGCTTATTGTTTGTACTTTTTCTCCACTCATGCTTGTCCCCTTCCAGCCTCCCCCCCCCCTCCCCTCCCCGACTCCCTTTATATCTCAATCACACCAGCAATAATGACTTTGAGGAGAGAGAGGAAAGAGCGAGAGAGAGGCAGCACTCTGGTGCGTTCTTCCTTTAACTTAGAAAGGTCCCATTAGATGCATTACAGACTTGCACAATTCAGTGCAAAAAAGAAAAAAAAAAAACACTCTCAAATCTGCACTATGTTGTTTGATAAATAGAGAGGAGTTTGTCTTTCCGAGCATTTTTCTCCAAAGGGAAGTAAGTCAAAGTGCTGCCTCTTACTTTGAAATAGGAATTACGAGTCGTTCACTCAGTTTAAAAAAAAAAAAAAAGAAAAAAAAAAAGAAGTTGAGAAATGACTCGCATGATATCCTGCTTAATTTATTTCTTGTTTTATCTGTGATGTTGATTTTTTTTTTAATGTTATTTTTATGAATTCTGAATGATGTATTTATTAATTGAAAGAGATAATGATTTTATTATATTTTGACCCTGAAACCTTTTCAGCTATTCTGAGGGTTTTCCTTCATAGGGTTTTTTTTTCTTCTTTTTTTAAAAAATCTTTAACACATACTTTTTTTTGTAAATGTGGATGTTTTTAGAGTTCATGTGATCATCATCTGTTGAGTAGCAATTTACCTACAAAATCTTTTATTACCTTCTATCACAAACTTCTTTTTATTTTGTTTTTGTTTTTTTCCTTCCCCCTCCCACCAGACCCAGTTGAGTAGATCCCGTGTTGATTCTCGTCTGTTCTGGTTTCCTCTTCTCTCTGTAGCTAGAGGTGTTGGGCTATGTGCGAATAGAGAATAGGTTTAGGTTGTGCATTTTGAACTGAGAAAAAATGTCAACTTCCATTATCTACACCTGAGCAATTGCAACTAGTGCCACTTATCATCTAGCAGCAAAAACAAAAACAAACAAAAAAAAAAACAACCGAAGTATTCTGAGCCACTGTGGTCGATCCAAAGTAGTCGATGTATTCAGAAATGAACATGGGATGAGTGAGGTTTTTTTTTTTTCCTTTTTTTAAAAAAAAAAAAAAATACCAGTGCTGATGTGAGATGCGCGTTTTTTTCGCTCGGGGTGCGCAGTTCTTCACTCTCAGGGAACGATGCCATGGACATAACCTTCGATTAACCACCAGCCACGTCATGGATGCAGACAGTATGTTCTCAGCTCTATAACTCAAGACTTTTAAGATTCACCTTTTTATGCTTTTTGGAGTTGCTGAGGTTTTTGTTTGTTTTTCATCGCTCAAAAAAAGAAAAGAAAAATCTTCATGGTCGTGGTCTTCAAGTTGTGCTTTTACCAGTCAGTCATTGTACCTTTTTTTTAAGGCTACTTTTTACAACTTCTGTTAACATGAATTTGGTATTGTCTCCCCCCCACTGCTTCTTAACACCCCCCGATGAGTTGACTAAACAACTAAATGACACCCAGGCTAACTTACGCCATGTAGCTTTAAGACCACTCTTTGAACCGTGTGGGACTTGGAAAGCTTTGCTCAGGTTGACTTGAAGTGCACATGACCTGTGAGTGACTGTGATCAATTACTCAGCCCTGATGAGGTGTTTTCACATAATCCTAACACAAAGAACCAACTTTAAAAAAAAAAAAAAAAAGTGTTAATCACATTGCCAGACTGATTTCCCCTTTTCTTACACTACACTTTAACCTTTTGATCTCTTTGCATGTCAAGTCATTGAAAACACACAAGCTGGCCCGCAGGCAGGGTTTGTTATAAGCTGTTAGTTATTCATCCTTCAGGATCTGTCCCCTTTTTTTGCTTTTATATGCAGCTCTCTTGGCATCTGTGTTATGTGCGTTGGTTCTTGCAATGGTTTTTCCAGATTTAAATGGCTTATGATTTAAAAAGATACAAACACTGGCTAACTGTGACACTGTTAATGCGTTGCATTTTGTTTCTGCATTTCAAAAATTGCGTGTAAATAAAACTAATGAAATAACACTTGTCTTTTCTGCAAGTTGCTAGAGCAAGATATTAACTGCTTACTATGATAATGTTCTTCACATTTAAGTTAATACAAAAGATGACAACAGTTTAACATACTTAAAGATAATTTTATTAGTCTATGTACAACAATGACTTCCAGAATATCCTGAAGATTTCCACAAAGACTTGTCCGACGGCTTCAATCACTCACGATCTGCAAAGAAAACAAGATAATGTTTACGATAAGACGATGGATACAGACAATACAAAAGGAGAGCTTTCATCTGATTCATTTGAACGGCACATGTAGATGCTCGGATGTTTTAACAACTTATTCTTTACAATAAAAAGTGAGCAAAAAAACTAACATGAAGTCCCAGAATCAAAGAAATGTCATCTGCACCCACTTATGTAGTATCATGTAGAACACCAGCAGTGAGGCCACAGCATTACAAACACTCAACTACTCTACAAACACAGCTAAGTCTAGCAAGTTGAAACTTCCCATTAAAAATTTAAAAAAACCCAAACAAATCATTGCTGACAGCCAGAAACCCTTTTACACTCTGCACTGATGTACTACATGTCTTCTGTTATCAGACAGATCAAAAACATCAGATGGAAGTGTGTACACACCACCTCCTGGCAAATTTGTCACCATTTTTAAATACATCTGTATCTACATTCTGCAAATACTAAAATGTAAGAGGCAACTCAGGCAAAATACTGGCAAAAATGAATTATCAGTATAATGTTGGATGTGGAACAGACTAGATGTTTGCTGCCAGTTTTACCAATTAAGAAATGATAAAATCATGGGTGCAAAATTAACTTTTTTGTCCACCGGCCAAATGGTTAGTGAATGAAATTTTACCAGCCACTCAATAGATTACCATTGTTTTTTGGCTGGTGAGTGAAGCAAATCTACCAGCCACTTGCATATTTTACCAGCATTTGGCTGGTGCTAATTTTGTGTCCTGTATATGTGCAGCAACTTGTACTCCGACCAAAAAAGTGCTAGTAGGTGTATATGTAGTATAACTTTGGACACAATCAGGAGAACACATGTATATCAATGCAAGGTGTAAAAGAAAACCACAAGCACAGAAAACAGCACACTGTAGATGATCTTTACAGACATTTTGGTACATCACAGTAGGAAAAACACAGGTGTGAATAATTTATTATAATTTAATCAATAGTGGTTTTGGTTTCAAGGTCATGGCTTACTGGGACACTTGAATAGACTGGAGCCATCATTAATGTAACACCTGTGCTTTTCCTGCTATGACAACTCAAACTGTGTGCTTTTATAAAACGCCTGTTGTTCAACCGTCCCTCCAATTAAGTGGGTCAATAGAGCTATTTAAAAATGTTTTGGTGGAACCAGATTAAAAATTTATATTTAAATGACAAGAATGCAAAAGGCCCTGCTCTGTTTTTTATATCAATGTCAAAATGTTTTACAGACTCCACAGACAGACAGATCACAGGAGGTAACCATTGGTTTCTATAAAAGATAATTAATAATAAATTTTTGAAAAACCCAGAAGGTCGTTTAAAAACACTTAGTCGTTCTGATGGTATCACCAGAATCCCCAAAGATGAAATAATATTCCATCTGCTGCACGATTTTTTAACCAGTTTCTAAATTTGTGACTCTATTTCCCGCAAGCTGTCACCTTTGTTTTGATTTGGAAACAGAAGCACAACTCGGGAGACAGATTAAAAATCTTTTTTATCTTTGAGTGAATGGAAGTCTTTGAGGATTGTGAAACTACCATCAGAACAACGATAAGTGTTTTTACATGACCTTAAGCGTTCTTCAAACATTGCTGGTTAATTATCTTTAAGAGAAACCCATGGTCACTGTGACCTGCATGTATGAGAACTAATGACTAACTGGGGTTAATAAGAGCTGGTTCCAACCAGTATAACAACATTTGGATTATATATTGTGCCAGTAAACCTCGGTGCACTCAGAGATGACGATACCAGTATTCATGTCAGCAGAGGACACTGCAGAAATCACCTTATTCCTCGTCATCTGCTGGGATTCCAAGCTCCTCGTCTGTCCATTCGGAGGCATCAGGCCATGGGAAGTGACCCTGGAGAAGAAGGAATAATTTTACTACTGTGTTCCCATTCAACACTCTACAATGATCAAGTATATTTCAGTGAAGTTTTGAAAACAATTTCAGTTGTGCACAAACACATACTATAGATATGGAAAGCTAATTTTAGTAACAAGTAAACAATTCTACCAGAAATGACACCCCAGTGTATAAACAGAAGCCAGGATTCATGCATTTAAAAATGAAATAGCTGACATTGACTGCTGACAATATGATGGTGAAAACCTACAATTTCCAAAATCATCTTGTAGATTGAGCCACACCTAAACTATCTTTTCTACATCGACCAACCTTTGAGTCATCCTTATTACAAATGAGACTGGATGCTGCATAAAACTCAGTGGTGGAGAGTAACTAAATACATTTACTCAAGCACTGTATTTAAGTACAATTTTGAGGAGCTGGTACTTTACTTGAGTATTTCCATTTGATGCTACTTTATACTCCACTCCACTACATTTATTTGACAGCTTAAGTTACTTTTCAGATGAAGATTTGACACAATGGATAATATAACAAGCTTTTAAAATACAACACATTGTTAAAGATGAAACCAGTGGTTTCCAACCTTTTTGGCTTTTGACGTGTTACAAAAAGCAGTGTGTATTCGGGGTCACATTTCAGATGTCTATGAGTTGTTAACAGCTCCACCAAAGAGTGATTTTTTCCCTCTAAACTTCTCACATGGTTTCATTTCAATACGTTTTCAAATGATCCAATATTTCACCAAAAATCAAGGATTAGAGGAAAAGTCCAAAAACTGAAAACAGATTTGTGTATCAGAACTTTGTTTGTTCTTCTTTCCTCTCCCATTAATCATCTCACAACTCCTCAGATTTATCTGGTGACCCTTTGGAGGGGCCCGACCCCTCGGTTGGGAACCACTGGACTAAACTATCTAACTGTATATAAAGTAGTTAAATCTATCTCCACCTCCAGCAGCTACAACAGTAACATGCTGCTCTAACACTGATGCTTCAGTATTAATAATCTAATGATGTCATATATAATAATATGTCGGTCAAATGAACGAAATTAGTATTTAGTACCGTGTGCTACTAATACTCGTGTATTCTTACTTAGTAGGATTTTATGCAGAACTTTTACTTGTAATGGAACATTATGACATTGCTCTATTGGCACTTTTACATAAGTATCTGAGTACTTATCATCCACCACTGATAAAAAGCAATGGTTTACTTACCAGCACTGCATCTGGATCATGCCAGCAGTGCCAAAGGATCCAAAACCACATGGCACCACTGATGAGCTCTGACTCAAATTTCTGTTTCTTCGTCAGCTGTGGATATTGCCTGTACTGTGGCTCAATGTGCGGACCACCGCTACCACTAGAACATACAAAAACAAAACATTTAACAAATCAATATTAAGTCAAGATAAGATAATGTGGAATACAGACTAGCATTAAGATGGTCTTAAGAGTTTTGAGAACGTAATTATCTTTAGTTTACAGATGTGTGTTAGCTAAGGTAATAGCTAAGGTGCTAGCTAGCGGGGTTGACGTTACTTACTTTCTGGTCGTTATTCTTTGTGGGCCGCGTTTAAGCATCTGAGCGCCGGTCCGGAGGACTCCCAACGCCCTTCCGAAAGAAGACATGGTTGTTTACCGGGCACACAACAGTCTTCTTTTGGGCTATTTGTTACAGTTTGTGGGAGTTGCGGCTCAGCTCGTCGAGGAGTCACCTTCTCCCCTTGTCAATAAACGGCCCTGCCAACAACGACTGCTGTGATTGGACATCGAGTGCGGAAGACCGCTGCTGTTCCTCTGTGCTGATTGGCTGAATGAAAAACACATTCATACGTCACAGCGCCCCCTGTTGCTCTGGTGCCCTGTTCTGCAGGTGTTTGAGTGTTCTTTGTGTAGTTTTTTATTGCTTCAAATGTAAAAATTTAAACATGAAAGAAAATTTAAACATTCATTGACTAGGTCGGTAAAAATTTAAACATGTCTTGACAAGGTCGGTTACTTTAAATTGGATTGCGTTTTGGTTTAAAACACTAACTCACAGACAGTTATTACTGGGTCAGAAAATGTATTTATCACCCAAAAGAGCTAAATATACTCATCTGAGGGCAGCACAAACCCAAGACTCTTTGAAAAAAAACCTCTTTATTTTCTTTGTTATGTGTTGTATGTTTTTAAAGCTGTAGCACTTCGAGTTTCACTATGAATGAAAAGTGTGCTACAAATTAAATGTATTATTATTATTATTTATTAATATATTGGGTCATTTGGGGCGTAAAGGGTGAACACGTGCTATAATATTTGCATAACTTAGCTCATACATTATACACAAATACACTCAAACAAATGAAGTATTCTCAATTAGTAGTTAATTACATTTTTATTGAAACAGTTCAATGTGCGATACATTACATAATTGACTCATTTGGACAGCTGAAGCTTCAAATAAACTTTTAAATACATTTTGCACAGGAGGAGGACTGTGATGGAGGCCAAAGTAAGTAAAGGTGTAAGTAAATCAAGAAGGCATCGTTCAATGTTAGTCTTTTTAGTGCCAAAGTCCCTCTTTATGTTACTATACTTCCACCGCAGCTCAATAGGGAAACACTGTCTGAGGAATCACAGAGAGGGAATTTGATGCTAAAAAGACTGTAAATGTGTCAGATATCCACTCGATACAATTAACTCAGACTGCTTAAGCCTCATATTAGCTTCAGATCAATTTTAAATGTATTTTTGCACAAAATGACTGTGTGGACACACTGCAGATTTTGGCCCCATCACTAACATTGAAAGCGTATTTGAAGGGATCTTTTAATAACCAGTATGAACAGGATGAATGATTACAGCGGGGAAAACCTCTTTCAGGGACTGTTGTTTTAAGACAGACTTGAAAAATTGTAAACCTATCCTTTAACACATCAATTCAAAAATCTAAATAACCAACAAATTAAAATAATTAAAAAATAATTAGAAAGGAATGAATAATCAAAACTACAAAGCAAATAAAAATGTCTATAAATAACTCAATAAATGTGATAATTTACACGGTATGAACTCGTAAATATGTAACCATTATAGTTAAAACAATGAATTCAATATGTTCTACTTGCATAGTCCACTAGATGGGGTCAACAGCTAAACAAAGCTAGTCCTGGGGAGGTTACTGTTTTTATGTTGTACATCAGTAGTTTATCCCTTTGACGAATTATGCAGTTATGCGTAAAATCTGGCAGAGGAAATGACGTGATTATATAACTCATACTGATAACTCATAAAGGGGATTTCTTTTGATGGCACTTCGGGGTTCACGTCACATCTACAAGGCAAAAATGTAGACTAACAAATTCAAAAAGATAAGCACATGGATCACATCTGTTTTTTTTCTTTTCTTTTTTTTTTTTAAATGTGGTTGCGAATTAAATAAGGACGTCTCAGGATATAAAACAACAGGAAATAATAACATTGTGTCGAGAGCGCGCACGGCGCCGCCGCCCAACAGTGCTCGACCCGCCGTGCACTGAAAAAAATCCTTCGACGCCATCTTGTTCCCAGTCGTCAACGGTTACCAACTTCGTTTAGGAAAGGAAATATCCTTTTTATCGCCCGTTGCAAACAGTCTGTTTTACATTTCATGTACAAAAAGAAACAGCCTGGCGTCGACACATCTAGCTTTTGTCCACCAGGAATGCCTTTTTTTATTAAATCGTACACATACTATTGTTACATTGGTACCTAATGGCGCCTGGTCGTCGATGCTCTCCGGCTGCGCCCCTCTCCCCTCACAGCTCAGAACCCGCCCACAAATACTGGTTGCATGATGTCATCAGAAACCAACCATTTTCTTAAAAAAAAAACGACCAATTATTACTCATTGCCTTTGGATAACTATTAATCTCCCACCATTATTACGCCACAATCTTACACATTACAGGGCTCAGGTCATCTTCAGACCGAAAACGCGATGCTTAATGTTATCCTCCCCGGAAAAAAAAAAATAAAATAAAAAAAAAATAACGACAACCGTTTTAACCGCTGCGTCCTCCACAGCGAACATTTTCCGTTAAGAAGCGGGTGAGTGTGGCTCGATCTGCCCCAACTTTTCACCTCCGTCCTCCCTCTAAGTTTATTTCAAACAACCCCGGCTGCCCGTTAACACACTAACCGTTGCAGCAGCGGTCCCGCTCGAGTGCGCATGTGCGAGGGGATGCGGTTCAGGGTGGGGGAGGGTCAATTAAATGGAAACGATGAGGACATCCTCTCTCTACATGTGATGTCAGAGGGATTTCTACAGACACATTTCTGAAGATATGACAGCAACTGGTTCACCACAACAATAAAGCTGTCGGGAAAAACTGCTAGAATTTTTTTTTCTTCTCCAGTGTCAAACGTGTCAGCTTAAACCCAGTGATGTGGTTGTTAAATGAATCAAAAGGGTGGTAAAGTGCAATCTCTTAGTTATTATAGGTTATTCTCCACAAAATGAATTGTTTTATAGTAGCTTTAATTTAATTTTAATTCTCAAAGCTCGAGTGAAATTATACACAGTGAATTTGTTTATATATATTAGGCTATATTAACTTAAAACCCCCATAATTTTATACTTGCACATGTGTGATCTTTGATATAACATGGTGCGTCTAACTTGTATTATTATTATTATTAATTGCACACTGTATATACTGGTCATTTCATTCTCTTCAATTTAAAATTTAAACCTGCAACAGCTCTTCCCACATAGAATATATTTTACATATTTTTTTTATTGTAAATTCTTTCTTTCTGTATATTATTTAGGATTACTTAATTTTGTGTATATTTTTTTGACTGTTATGCACCACGACACCAAGGCAAATTCCTGAAACCTACTTGGCAATAAACGTGATTCTGATTTAATTCATCCATTCTGATTTGATTCAATTTTTTGTAAGCCTTAATATCGTGAAGTAATATAGTGAAGTGAGTTTGTGTATCCTCCACCTTTACCCTGATATTCGGACTTCACATTTTAACCACAAGGTCGGTGTGAATTGTGCATTTCTAGACTTTCAGCTACATCAACATAGGCTTTGTTGTGTGTGATTTACCTTAACAATATCCACCTGACTTACACTAATGTACAGTGTACTATACTATATCATATTAACATCATTGAACCATGTATACTCTCTAAATAGTATATTACAGTTACGGTTATATTCTATTTATTTTTTATATTTTAGTTAGTCTATTTAGTTATTGTATATAATCTATCTATCTATCTATCTATCTATCTATCTATCTATCTATCTATCTATCTATATTTTTGAAAAGTTCAATAATGTTGTAGCCGTCTGACTATTTTCCTGTATAATCTGTTTCCTTTGTCTGTGATTTAATCTTGTGGTCAGTGTTTCATAGGCTATCCCTTCGCAACATCAGTTCAATATACAAAATGCTGCTCTTGTGTAAGGGGGTTACATAACAGCTTAGTTGCCTCCTACTGTGTTGGGTAGCGGATTTAGGTGCTGCTTTTCAGCCATGCCAGTCATAAAATAAAGGCTTCTGATCCAAAATAGCCACATGATTTTTAAACATAGGTCCATGTCTGTCACAGTGATTCTCATGGCAGTGTTATAAAACAGTAAGGACTGCTGGCCTACATAGGGAGCCTTTTTGGGTGTCAAATTGTCATCTGTGTGTGTATTTGTGGATATACTGTAAAAACTATACATGTCACACATCATAAATACAAAGTATGTAGTAATTAAATATAATACAAAATGGTTATGTGGCTCCGTAAGGCAAAATAAATAGATACCCTACCCTTTTTCCCCATGTGAGGAAGAGGAGGAAGCAGGGGTGGAAGCAACAATTAGTTTAAACAAAACCTCCTGATAACACATTCCTACAGCTGACTTTACTTTCATAAGATGGTCATTAAGATAGCACGAACATGAATTGCACAATCTGCTACACTGCATAGCCCATTGCACGATTTGTTTGATGTACAATTTTGAAAAAATCTGGAGGAAAGTCATTCTTAAACCAGCAGTCTTATGATTACAGAGTTTAAAGCCCAGTCAAAAACATGTTTTTCTTCCTTGTTCCTACAGTTGGATGTTTGAGCTTCACTGTGCAGAATGATGAATGTGCAGAGTTTGAGACCAGACGGCTGTTCTCACATTCATCTGCTGAAAGTGGAAAGTTTCTTTGTGCTCCTCTAGACTCTCATTTTAAGGGGTGGACCTACGAGCATTAATTTGTGACATCACAAATAGTTTGGAAGACAATCCTGGTTCAATATTCAACTTACAAAAGTGTGATGTTGAAACTTGAGGTCCCCAGTGCACAAACACTGAATTGTAAGAGACAAGATGTCTCTTACAGTGAAGTAAGAGACATCTTGTGTCCAGCAGTTCAACCTCTGAAATTTAATATATTTGCATAATAGATTCTAGATTTTTACCTACTATATGTACAGTATGTACATAATACCTACTGTATGTATATAAAGTAACTTTTTTTTTTTTACCATTCAATACTTATCTCAGCACTGCTTTGCATTATTTGTATCCTGTTTACAGTTCACAGAAATGGTTTTACCTATATATAGTCATTCTTTTTTGTATATTTCCAAAGATTATTGTGTTGTTATTCTGTGTAAGTACATTGAGAGCCACTAAACCAGAGTCAAATTCCTTGTATGTGTAAACATACTTGACCAATAATGATGATTCAGATTTTTAATGAGGGAGAAAATGTGTGTTTTTGTGGAAAAAATATAAGGCACAAATTATTATTGTTGTTAAGTACTTTCTATACATCTTAAAACATGTCTGCGGGGGATCTTTAATTAGCATTTGTGGATAATTTAACATGCCAATGGTCATTTTCTTCTCCACTAATTGTCCAGTTATAATAATAATAAAGTTTATTTATATAGCACTTATCAAAACAAGCAATTATAAAGTGCTTTACAAGGTAGAGATTAAAAAAAACCAACAAAAGATAGAATACAATACCAGATACGCAATCCCACATATATGTCATCATATCATAACAAATATAAAATGACTATGTATGGTAAAATAATAAATCAGTAAATAAAGATGATAAGAAAGCCTTACGATAAAAGTGAGTTTTCAAAAGCAACTTAAAAGAAGATATTGAATTTGCAACTCTGAGATTCTTGGGCAGGTCATTCCATAATAGTGGTGGTCTGACAGAAAAGGCTCTATCCGATATATAATCTGTAAGATTATATAATCTGAAGGGGATGTCCAGTTGACAAGATCTATCTGAATTCATAGCATACACACTAGACTCTTAAAAAAGGCCTAAAAACCTTTCTATTCAGTAAGGCTTTTTCATTTTAAATTTTCTTTATGTTGAGTGTTGTATGATTTTAATGCTATAGCACTTTCAGATTCACTGCAAATGAAAAATGAAATGTATTATTATTTATTAATAGTGCAGCACAAGTTGGGTCCTCCGCTGACAGAAACAGCAAGAGACTTGAGAGGAACCGGTCGTGTCTTGACGGTAACCCTAGATTAGCGAAACTCTCGCGAGATGTGTACGTGTTGTTTCTTCGTTGTGTGTGTCGTTTGTCGTTGCACAAAATAATGAGGTTTTAAGATGTCACAACGCCGTAGTTCGCTTTGGGCACAAAAAACACATGGACAGGGATAGATCATAATCGTTTTTGGTTAAAATAATCACTCTCGCGAGATCTTTTGCCAAGCTAGGGTTACCATCTAGACAAGACCAAAGGAATCACACTCGTGAACGAGCATGAATCACGGGCACGCCGCCCCTGTGAAACGGGCAGGGTAGCCCCGCAGTGTGTGGGGGCGGGGCTCGGGCTAGTGATGGGGAGGGAGGGGGGGCTCGTGGGGGAGGCGGAGTCTCGGCAGTCCTGGCAGGGCCGCCATTTTTGCAAAGGGAGAAGAGACTGGTTTTGAGGGGATCTAATTTCTAAAAGTCGCCGTTGACTAGGGCACTGTTTTAACGGTTTCCAAGTAATTCCTAGTCAAAATTTGGCTCCCTGCGTAGAACAAGAAGCAAGGGATTTTTGACAGGAAAGGACTATTTAAAGTACACATAGAAAACCAAACATTTTAAAGCGTTGCTAGTGATCCGCAGTGTGTGGACAGAAGTATTGTTTTGGTTGTGGAAGCTGTGTGGAAAGCGACGGGGGTCTCACCCAGGTCCCCTTATTCGCTATTCAGATCCTCCAGAGTGGACATAAAACGGTGAGTAAAACTGCATTAAAGTGGTTGTTGTGAAGGTGAGCACAAATCCGACCTGGAAGGCTATTGTTGGCTTTACTTAGCTGGCTAGGCACATCATGCTGATGCTGGCTAACGTAGTTATACTATCAGCTGAGTTTAGCTTGCTTGCTAGCTGATCAACACCGTTAGTTCAGGGTCTGTGGGTGCTAAGTCCTTTTTTGTTCATATTAACTAAAGAAAACAGCTAACCAGATGACGTAAGTTTCCAATGTGAGTGTCAAGTTGGCCACTTGCTAGCTAGCGCATGCTATTAGCTCAAATTAGCTTGACACAGACCGAACAGAGCTTCTTGACTTTTCCGTTTCTCATACAAAGTTATCGGGTTAATATTATTTACACACCGCAGTGATCGATATAAAAGTGTTTGCCACGTAGTTAAGAGTAGCCTCAACGCTAATTACAGTACACATTGACCGTTGTGGGTGACGAAAACGCTGCAATTAGATTAATGTCTGCCCCATAGCTTAACGTCTTCTCAACAACAGTCAACGCTAATATAACCAGCAGTGAACTTGCCATTAACAATATATTATTTGCAGGTTGACTTAATATAAATAGAGCCAGAGGGGGACTCACTGGAGGTTTAGTTTGACACAGTGACACTGCGGGCCATATTGCGCACGGTTTCATCCGTTTTTGTGTATAAATACTGTGACCTCCTAATATAACGTTGCCCGCTTTATTTCCAACCATTTACTTTTACTGTACAATCACTAAAAGAGCCCTTTCAGCTACAGCTGTCAGCAAACGCGCCAGATTTTTGGGGGTCCTTTCTTGTTATACTTGAATACAGTGTTTGCCATAACACAGTGTCACAAAACACAACAGCAAATTTAGTTAGTTAGTTACAAACTTGAATTAGACGTGGTGGCTCCCCATCCTGTTCACCCTGAGCACGGGACATTATTTCCGTTCAGCGACATTTCATACAAAGCCACAGAACAATGAGCTTTTACAGGCATGTAAACAAATGTAAGAAGATGTTTAGTCTGTTAAGTTCAACTCAAAGCAAGACCAGCTGTTAAAATACCTTAAATGCCTGGCAACATTGCGCAGTGATCTCACAGGCTACTAGGGTTTTTTTTCTTCTGAATAGCAGTTATGACAGGATGTAATCAAGAATAAATCCAATGTCAACAGAGGAACCTGGCCGCTGCTATTTTGTTGTAATTGACTTTTCTTTTTAAAAAAAGTACCTTTCGCGATTACTTTATTTAGATTCAGGGTGTATTGGGTTAAATGCTGCAAGCGTGGGGGAGGGGATGTTGCATTTGGGCATCTCGCCCCAGTCATACAATTTGTAACTCCATCTCAATTGGCAACCCTAGCCATGCTGAACTACACTGTCGCACTTTTAGTGGTTTTACCCAGCCTGAAACACGTTACCGTATGAATGTACAATCGGCTTTGGCTTGCCCCCGAGCAGTTATCTCTCGACGCTGATGTTGTCGCTCTTTCCTGTCTGTGACGAGCCAAGTATTAATCCACTTCTTTTCGTGTCGGTGCTAGCTCACTTTGCTAACTTTAACCCACTACGCATTATGCCGTTAGCTCCCGTTGGTTACCGCTAGCTTTGCGGGTTATTTTTACTCGGTGTTTTGGGCTTAATTTACGGCCCAGAATTTTAAAAAAATATCAGCGGGTATTCCTGTGTTTACATTGCTGCTTTCCCTTACTGGTGAACCGTAAAAAAGTCACATTTAAGACGCTTCGTGCTTCGATTGTGTCGCTACTCCAAATGCCATTAACATTAACTAGCCTGCTACACTCCGAGAGGCCATTGCTGGCCATAATTGCTAGCAGATTAGCTTACTGGCTTTGCTTTCGACGACTTCACAAAAAAACCTTAATGGTAACAACACAGAGACTGTACCGACAGAGTGATACTTAAGGTAGAGTGTATGAAAGAGGCGATTGAATGCATTCTTGGGGATTTTCTTCCCATGGCGAGGCTCCCCTGGCTACACGATTGTCTCGCCGTCCTGAGAAAAGCGCTATGAAAATGGCGACAGCACCAGGGTGTTGTGGTAACATAATAGCAACGTTGTACCCTCCACACCCCTATCGGCAGGACTGACTGCAGCGCCGACATACTCACTGGGAAGCAACTACACAACACAGTATTTTTAAAAATTTTTTTAGTTCAGGTTTAGACATAACAATAACGTCAAACGATTAAGATCATGCCTCGTTTGCACTGCGCTTTTTTAGCTTTTCATAGTTAACAATCAATGATGCTGTTGTGTCTATTCCCAAAACGAATAACATAGTAGCCCTGTAACATGCGTCACGGCTTATGCTATTCTTGTGTTTCGTGTTGTAATGTTGAATGCTGGGACACGAGGTTTAGCATTTTCAGAATACTATAAAGAAAATGCTAATAATTCTTTTTTTTTTTTTTTAAATTAAGTTTCATAAAGATACACAAACACAATCCTTGTGTCAAAATAAATCTATTGCAGTCCCGCTCCTTTGCCACATATCACCTCCCTGAAATAATTTTCATTAAGTTAACATTATGTAGTTTGTCCCTCACACCCATAGTTTGCATTTCCTCTTTTCTATTTTCGGTGTATCCCCTCTAGTGTGATAGAATTGGAGCATACTAGTTGGTTAGTTATAATGTGTACCAATTAGTCATTTTAATTTCAATGTCAGATAAGAAGGAGAATTTGATGCTTGCAAGTTAAAAGACAGAAATTGGATGCACTTTAATTTCATGGCACATTTATTTCAATAAAGTCATAAAATAACAGATGTATCAGTCAGTGTTTTGATCTGATTTTTATTTTTAAGCATAATGTGGGTTACAAAGCACACAGTTTAAGTACATTAGTGTCAGAAAAACATTCAAATTCAGGTGCCAATGGCTTGACAGTTGACATTCAATTGATTACAAATTATTTAAGACAGTTGGTTCAGCACAATCATATATAATAGTGTGTTTAAAGTTTAATGTTAATTGATGTTGTAGACGATGAATGTGCCCTTTGTGGCCTCTTTTTCTCATTTTCGGTTGAGACAGTTTGTCACTGCTTCCATACGGCTGCATTTTAAGCCATGTATCATCAAATATTAACATGATAAAAATGAAACTGTGACGGTAACCAAATCAACGCTAGTTTCCAGGATAGTGTTTTCAAGCCCGTGGGCTTTCGCAAACTCCCGAGATGGTGTGGCACAGCTGTCTTCCCTCTACGTCAGACTGTAGGACAAACTTTGGCACATTGTTCAGCTCAAATGCTTGTTCATGACTGTTGCCAAGAAGCTTTTTTTTTTTTTTTACACATTTTATTATACTGACAATTTTGATGTCAGCTGAGTGAAGAGAAGACATTTTTCAAAAGCTGCAGAAGCACATTAAGGCATTAGGTGTGTACACTGAGTTTCCCCCCATTTAAGGATTACATTATAGTTGAAACTATAAAATTACATAAATGTGATTAACATGAGTGCAGCTGTGCTGCTGTTATATGAGGATGTATTGTTGTCAACAGTCTGTGTTGACTGTCAGTGTTAGACTGATGGATCTGTTAAACAAAGGTGCTTGTTTGGCTGAAGCATCATAATCATCACTGTCATAAGCAGGAATAATGCATGACACAAGCCTCCAAACGCTTGCAACTATCCACTGTAAAACAGGCAAGCGAGAGAGGATCAGTTTCAACACACGGCATCATTATTCATGTCCTAAACATCACCGAGGCCGGAGACGCCAGAATGGTCTGTACAGCTTCTGTCTATTGCCAGGGATGGTGTGTTTGTCAGTAACTTTTTGCAAAGAACAGTTGCCTGTGAATGTGGCTTACATAACAGCCAAGTGGTAAAGGTTTGTCTTCTTCTGTGGATGGGTTATTGCTACTAGATGAGTTAGGGGCCCTGATGTGCCTAATCAGACGCTGCTATATAATACACAAAATCCCCAGCCATCTACTAGTCCTTCCTTGTAAAGGAGCAAAGGCCTCTGTGCTGATACTTGCACCTTTTTAAATACCTGACTGGCTGTATGTATGTCTGGTTGTCTTGTGTAGGTAAGTGTGTGTTTGCTTGCTTGCTTGCTTGCTATGTTGACAAAGATTGTGATGGGAGATGAGCTACCACTCCCCCTCTGCCATAGGGACAGAGCACTCTGGCAGGTGGCAGGGAGTCACAGCAGTCTCAGATGACACACCTTTCCTCTCACCCTAACCCCTCGACAGACTTTTACACAACACACATAATAAAGAAGCCACAAGCTGACTGCAAACTTACTTAATTTTTCAGTGCACTCAGCGGAGAGAGAGAGAAAGAGAGAGAAGTCAAGCAAGTGCACAGGATGTCTATTGGTGTATTGACTTATTGATAGGGCAGATGAGGGCCACAGACTCACGAGCTTTCTCTTTTACTCTCTTATGTATGGAAGACCTCTTGTTTTTGTGCTGTTCACCGTCTCCAGGCAATAAACTTAAGCCTGAAACAGTAGCACCTCTGTGCAGGTAAACTGTGTGTCCCCATAGATACACTCCTCATCATGTGGGGCTAAGCTGTGTGGATGTGGCCTGGTCTCCAGTGATCTAACTTGTGTGGTACCCAGACCCAGAGAGACCTAGAGACAAAGCTGCTTGGCTCTGGGGTCCAACGTGGTCACGTGGCTCCCAGCTGGGAGGAGAAGGCAGGGCTCAGGTGACCTGTTTTTGTGCTGCTAGCTGGGCTGTAACAGATCCCTCTTTAAACTAGCAAGCTGCCTCCCCGACAGGTGGCTGCAGGGCTTTGGTTGCTGTAGCTGCAGCCCTGCTACACCTCCCTAACCTCCTTCCTGTTGCTGTCCCTGTGTTACAATAGCATTCATGGGCAGTCACACAAGGCAGGATGGCCCGAATAAAGAGGGGCTGTGGCATCAATGTTGGTGATGTAACGGCACTGCGGTCCAGGCGTGAAATTGATCATCAAACACTGCTGTAATGAGACCCGAGTGGCTCCTACTGTTCTTTTGCCCTGTAGATGCTGAGTAGCCTCTCCCTATTTCTGCACATGCACATGCATGGCTCACATTTTAGTTAGCTGCACATTGCGTTCATTCTCTGTCCACCAGCTGCATATGTGCCTGCTTGTCACTCTCTAATAATCAGGATAGGTCTCCAAGACATTAGCCTTCACAAGTCACACAGATAAAGATGCAGCTCGATGTGAATTGGTTAGTTTGATGTTATATGTTGTACCTGTTTAATTTACAAATGTTCAAAGGAACTCATCCTTGACTGCACACAGCCTGGCTGTGATACTCTGCAAGCAGGAGCGAGAGGGAGATGGAGGGATTGTGCCCCAGGGGTTCTCCTGAAGAGACATTACTCAGACTACAGGAGGGCTGCCCCAGCTTTGCTGCCAGACCCTGTTCCTACTGACTTTTAACTCTCTCACTCCCTGGCTGTTTGAACTGAGCACATAGGACATTGTTTTGAATTTCATATTTGAGTTTCCTGCGTCTTATCACATCACACTATTTTTAAATAATGTAGCAGGTACAAACCCTGTTGCAACAGCCTTTTGAGTGAGAACTGTATACCCACTTTGAAATGAGCATGTAATATAGCCCTAGAGACCATCTGTATTTTCCTAATTTGTTTCTCCATCAGTCTGCTGCACTGCTGGCCCTCAGCCTTTATTGTTTACTAGTTGCTAGGTAGGGGACACAGACGCTGCAACATCACTGTCTTCCTCATCCTCCTCATCATCTGACTCCTAAGTGGACTGGTCTTTACAGTCAGATGAGGGTATTGGTTTGCACTCTCAACAACTCAGTTCCTATTGTGGCCACAAAAAATTGCTTGTGTGGACGCTCTATCCATATCCCCCGCTGTATTGATGTATGACTTCACCTTCAGTGCTTGAGTAGAGAGGCAGCGCTGGCAGCCATGGGCACACTGATTTATGAAGGACAAGGCAGATGCAATGTGTCCCTCTGTTGGCACTGTGAAAAAGAGGACCGGGCCTACATTCCATCTGGGTCATACTTCCTGTGTATATGAATGCATTTGTATGAGTTTGTTTTATGCGTTTGTTTATGAGCTGAGTCATTGCAGCCAGCTACGAGGATGGCATGAAGGCACATCAGGTTGGCAAGGGGGCTGTGGGATTCAGTCGGAATCCCTCGTTTTTCTCTTGCTCCTCCTACTTATCGAAAAACATAATCTGCCGAGACTTGGCTGCGAAAACAAGAATGAAAACACTGTTACACATAGAGCAGTGGTAATAAACTGAGGAGAGAGGGAAGCTGTTGTTGGTAGCGGCATGGTTTAAGTGTGATGGTGTG
Source organism: Thunnus thynnus (assembly GCF_963924715.1). Taxonomy (NCBI): domain Eukaryota; kingdom Metazoa; phylum Chordata; class Actinopteri; order Scombriformes; family Scombridae; genus Thunnus; species Thunnus thynnus. The sequence continues at coordinate 17,964,720 of NC_089539.1, read as the reverse complement.
GGTTTTCCCTCACTGACTTCAGTGCGGTTCTGTCTTAAAAGGATAGTTATTCCCCACACAATGACGTGACTGTGTGCCCTCACTGAGGGAGGAAAGGAGGAGAAAGGAGAGACTGGGTTACGCTATGTGCTCCACTCTGCCACCCAGAGTCCACCCAGGTCTAAGCTGTGTAGCGTCACTGTCAGACAGACCCCATGTACACCTCCCCCACCACTGCCCTCTGAAATGGAGGGGCTGTGGATTTCTAAAGCTCCCTACTGCGCAAGGAAATCTGTTCAGAGAAGCATACAAGGTTTTAGAAACGAGACACGCAGCAAACCTAAACCACTTTCATCCTGTGACTAGTTATACTGTTATCCACTTTTGCTGCATGTTTTTCTTGGTCTTAGTCCCTCTTCTACTCACCCTCCCCTGTGCATGTTCCCCATTTTCCCCACCCCTCGCTCTTATGTGTTTCCATCACAGCCGTGGATTTGGCCAAAGGTGGCTTTAAATGGTCTTTCCCGGCCTCCCTGTAATTGGGAACTGTGTCTGCGACACTCCCCTTCCCCTCCGCTCTGCGTTACTGTCTCAGGTTTATTTAGGAAGTGAACAGAGGAGGGAGAGAAATCCGGCTGGGCGGGGTGACTGGGCACAGGAAGGGGGGGTGGTGTGTTTTTTTTTTTTTTTTTTTTTCCTTTCTTTGGCTGCGTTTCTCCAGGGTGATGGACAGCTCTTCTAGAGGAAGTAGGAGGAGCAGTCAGAGGCAGTCACAGCACAGCTCAGATTTAGTCAGGAATGCTGCTGTACTGTACTTGTTTTTCTTTTTTCCACCCGCCTTTTGTCAGTCTTGGCTGTGTCTGGCTGCAGCGGAGTGCATGTACATTTGCACACTGCTCCGAGGACCTCCTTTTATAGAGGAATGTTTGAAAGGACAGGGCGAGGGGTTATCTGTCTGTTTGGCCTGTGTAAGGGGGGGGGTATATGTGTGAACATGAGCTTGTGTGTGCATTCCTCAGTGACAGCAGGGTTCCCTGGATGAAGTGGAGACAAACCAAGTGGACGAGGGAACAAACAGGCTGCTTCGGAGGGAAGCTATTTACCAGTGCTTTAACGTACTGGGCCTCTCAGATAATACAAAGGAAGGGGGTAGTCTGTCATTTCAGTGTTTTTGGCAAACTGCCCTATCCTTGTTGAAAGAAAGTGTTATGGTTACATCAGCTTCCATCATAAAATGTCCCTGGCTGTGAAGTAGATGTGCTTTTTAACCCAGTCACTGCACACCGAATCAGAGAATTTCAGGGGTGATCCCATCAGTAGCCTTGGCTGACACACACAGACACAGAGGGGTCTTCTTCCTCCTATTAATTAGGCCTGGAGCTGACAGCTGTCACGTCTGCCAGCCTCTCACCGGTCCCGCTGGCTTAATAATCCATTTGGGTGAATCATTGCCTAGAATTCCTCTCATAGCTGTTTTATCTATTGTAAAATATTTGGCATCAGATGTTGTGTTGTAACTTTCTTTCTCGAGAACTCTGAGTGTTTCCTTGACGGAAGCAGAGCGGTAGGGGTTGACAACCTACCTGGTAATGAATTACAACTTTCCTGGAGAGGTGACATGCGTAGACATGCTCTTGAGTTTTTATTTGTGCGAGTGCTTCAGAGGACGTGCTTAGGCCAGAGAGTGCGGGTATCTGATGGGCATGCGGAGACATGTTTTGGTGTTATGGTGCGTTATTGCTTGCAAAGTGTGTGAAGTATTCCCCTACTCAATACACGACACATCCCTGCTTTGTAACCCCTTTTTCCTCCATCTACACCCGGAGCTGTGATCTGAGCGTTTGTTTGGCCCCAGTGTGCATGAGCAGGCGGAGGTGTGACCTCCAGCCTATTTTGTCTCGGCATCTGTCCCTTCCACTAATCCTGCTTATCAACAGAGCTCTCTGTATCAGGGGCAGCCACACTGTCACATATGCTCCCGCCTGGATTCACATCAGACACAAACACATATTCCCTTAATATTCCCATCAATACTATCGCCAGTGTATGATTTATTAGTCTGGCAAGCCTCCCCACCTTGGGAGCAAAGGAAGGCTACATTCATTGCCTGACACCTAATCAAACTCAATTATTGATGACTTGATCTTTCTACAAGAGATGGTGACAGTAGCAATGATACAAATGCAAGCTTTCCTATAACTGAAACATGCGGACTTGTAATTACAGTATTGGAGATTGTGTGTGTGTGTGTCTTTCACTGGGATGTGTGTGAGAGTGTGCTTAGAATAGAGCGGTCCTCTTCAGTCGAAGGGGGAAAAATGGCCTCTGTATGTTGTTGCGTTTTCCTCCCTCCTTTCATGGCGGCTGACTGCTCTGTGTTCTCTTGCTCCCCTTTGTGGGGGTTTTCTTACAGTGCAGCCTTCTGCATTCCTAGCAGACAGTGTGTGTGTGTATGTGTGTGTGTGTGTGTGTATATATGTGTGTCTTTGTATGTGTGTGTAGAGGTCGCTTTAGCGCAGTTCGCAGCAGCTCAGGCTTCACCTTACAATATTGTATTCTCGCGCTTTTCACCAGTCAATACCTCAGCTCAGTGTACGAGCTTTGTCAGAGGGGAAATTCCTGTCAAACACTTCCTTGACAAAGACTGTTGAAAGTATGAATCATGCATTAACGTTTACTGGAAATACCCATGTTTTCACTATGATTTGTTATTTCAGGTTCACTAGTCTTGCAAGTGTTTTTTCTTGGCATTAAAGAAATGACATGTTGTTGAATTGATCATCATCACTTGAGACTAGCAGATGATGCTGCTACACAATACTCACTGATTTTCTTTGTTCCCCTTTTTTCTCTCTATTGTCTTCTTCTACTTCTTCCTCTCTCCTCCAACTGTATGTCCAGGCCTTGTGGATGCACTTAGATGTCTGCAATGACTGCTGTGGCTGGCATGCCTCAGTGTTTTGGACTCCCATTCTCTGGACTCAGTAGGACAAGAACTGATCAGCAGAGAACGTCATGAGCATAGTCATCCCAGTAGGGGTGGACACAGCAGACACCTCATACCTGGACATGGCTGCGGGCTCAGAGTGAGTAACACTTGCAGACAACACTAAGCCTTCACTGTTCGCACTGTTTTAAAGCCCCCTCATTTCCTCCCCTCATTCATTCTTATTCGTCCTCACCAAGAGTTCATTCTCAGTTTCACTCTTTCTACATGCTTTTTTTTTTTTTTTCCTTTTCTCATCTCCCTCCACCTCATCCTCCGTTCACCTTCTCACTGCCTCCGTTATCATCTCTCACTCCTCTCTGGTGTGATTCACTTGCACTTGTCTCGCAGACGCTCTTTATTTGATGTAATATGATTCCCCTGCCCCCTTTCTCTTGTGTATCTGCCTCTACATGCCCTCTATTATGACTTAAGCAGCTCTGTCAGTGTAATCTTTTCCTTTTCTCTATGACTCGGTTCAGCTCTTTCTAGCCTTCCACACAGATCTCCTCTCCCACGTATACATAGTTACTGTTAATGGGAAAAGAATTTGCAGTCAGTCCGTGGAAGCAGGGACCCATTGGCTCTGTGGCATTAGTGTCTGCTCTAATGGACAGTTCAGTCTTGCCATTGATTATACTTGCACTCAACCACTGCTCATCGCATAGACATTCTCCCGTGTACAGCTCTTAACTACATCTGCCTGTGTGAAACTGTCAGGAAGCTCTGAATGTAGATGTATGTGTGTCGTTTGTGTTTGTAACGCTAACTTCGTGAGGCATTCAGACTCAAACGTGATTTTCCGTGATCCTTTTCTGGTGCTGTAGCTTGATGTTTGCACATGTGTACGCTGCATTCAGTCAGTGAAGCAGAAATGGTGCATGGAGCCACGGCAACAAGCCTCGTATGGCCCCTCCTCTCTGTTTCCTATAGTCTTGTCAAGGACATTGCTGTGGCTTTTTCTGGTCAAATAAATGAAGCAAGAGGTTCTCGTATGACTAAAGAATAACACACGTCATCAACTTATGTAGGGGCTCCTGTCTCTTTAAACGAGGGAGAGCCCTCCCCTTTTGCCTTCATCAGAGCTGTTGCCGTGACAGCTTGTGTTGCCATGGTATCTGCCCCTTGCTCCCCTCCCTCCCCTCTGCACTGCGCAAGGCCTGTTACCATGGTCACTGGCCTGAGTGACAGGTGGCCCTCACAAAGATATGGCGTCTTAAACTGTCCCACCGCGTCTCCCCCTACCCCCCCCTTTCCCCTCCTCTCCACAGAGCTGTGCTGCCGGGGGTAGGCGTAAGCCCCTTGCCTCGACTCTCTCACTCGCTCTTTGTCCGTCCGCGCTCTGCGTCCGATTGCCTGCTGCAGATTTATTCAAAAGCAGATAACAAGCCTGAAAGGGGGCTTCCACATGCTGCTGGCGCAGGTTTCGTCCAGGCCAGAGGGACAGAGCGTAGCTGGACACACACATACACACACAGCTCCTTGGAGTATTGTGAGTGCGCCAGCCGGCAGCGGGGCTGGCTACTCACCAGAGAAACGGCGTCATGTCCTTTCCACATCCCCCTGAAGTCTGCAGCAGCGTGACCAGCTGTTGGCTAATGCAGTGTGTGTGTCCACAGTGACACACAGATACCCAGCGTGCGCGCACACGCTGACAGACTACGTAGTGTTGCCATGGCAGCGAGTGGGAGCTCTTCAGGAGTGAAGGCGTTGCCTCTGGCTGTTCAGTGCTGGTCTTTTTCTCTCCTGCTGTTGATCTCTCCCTTCTCCACGCTAGTCCACTCTGCCTCTTCACCCTCTCTCAGCAGGTGTTTGCATTTTGAGTGACATCTGTTCCTTGTTAAATACTCTTGACATTTATGAGCTATAAATAGTACAAACCTAGCTGCCACTTTAATTGAATCATCCGTTCCCCCAGATTTTCTTTTTTGCTCTCTGTTTTACTTTCTCTCACTCATCGTCTGATCATCATCTGATCATGACTGACTGTGTATCTGCAACCCTCCCACTTATGTGTACACCGACTCTCTAATCCCTCCTTTGCGCTTCCCAGGAGTGGAGACATGAATGATACAAACCCTCCAGCTATGCTCACATACATTTAAACATCTTCCTTCCCTCCCACTGAACAAGCTGGTACACTTGTTTGCCTTTGTCTCGCCTGTCTTTGACTTTCACTGTGTCTGTGTTGCGTGTCCTCTCTGTTTCTGCCTTTCACATCGATCCACTGATGTGTTAAACTGAAAGAATGCCAAAGTCCTATCATGATTAATTCTCTTGAACCTATTAAAAATGTCATCCTTGAGCCTCTGAATGATATATGCCTCAACCTTATCTTAAATCCCTGTAATATAAAATGTAGACTTTGGTCTGGTTAATCATTAATGGCAGAAAGTTGGTGAGCGCACGGCTCACTTTCAAGTATGTCTTTTTTTTCTTTTTTTTTTAACTCTCCCTTCTCCTTTTTAACCCTTGAAAGTTTAGAGATTTCTATCTGTGGCAGTTAATCTGTAGTGTGTACACACACATAACGCACACACCTTAACCCTGGATCCGCCTCCAGACCTCATGCATGCACTTACGTTTTCACTTTGACAGTGAATACTTGAGCGGCAATACACACAGGAAGTGTTGCACAGTGCTCTTACGGCGTGCAACAAGAGCAATAGGGCTGAGAAGGGCTCACGCAGGTACCGTATCGCCACTTTACCTTGAGGCTTGCTTTTAAAAGGGGGGGTGTGAGTTGGGGAGGGAAAGAGGGAGAAATGTTTGTGTCGTTTTTAAAAGTTCATTAATGTTATGAACATGTGCTCCAGGTACCTAATAAGTATTATCTATATCTCCTAATGTGGCCGGTTGATCTCACTGTACTTCTTTTCCTGAATGTGGGCTTCAAAAATGTTTGCTATGGAGTCCCAGTGTAAGCAAAGCAGAACAGCGTTACATAGACAGAAATGCTGCATGGCCTGTTCAGGGTCCCCATTGTGTTTTTAGTCTTTTGTACCCATCTTGCTCAGTATACCTGAGAGACTGTCCAGTATGCTTAGTGAGCTTTTCTCCATGTATTTTGCCTTGTTCACAGAAACTTGCTGGCAGTAGCCCTCATGTAGTCAGATGGCATGAAGTGGACTTATTTCTTTTAGCGTTTAAAGATAGAGAGAGCAGTGAAGGAAACAAATCATCAGCTGTTGTGTGCACCACTAAATTGTTTTTGTGCGTCTTTGACCTTTTTGAGCATTTTTTCGAGACAGGACTCCTGTGAAAAGAGCAGGATTAAGTGATGTGTTTTCACGTGATTGAACCTTTTAACACATTCGGATGCGTAACTATCACATGAATAGCTACCGCACCTTAACTAGAACCCGGCTCTCTCAGTTTATCTCAAATGCGTCTTGCTTATCTTGTAGCTCTCAGTTTCTTCGATTATTTCCCTATCTCCTTCCTTTCTTCCCTCTTCATACATAACGAACTTGTCTCATGCCACTGGTTTTGCTTGTTCCACTTCCCTCTTCCACCACAGCCACACTCAGCAACTGTAGAATAGATTACTCGTGTCATAATAAGGGTGGGTTGGTCTCAAACGGCCAAACAGGCTCACTCCTCAACTGCACTGTGATCTTGGGGAAAGTGGATTTACTGGTTTGGTATGAAGAAGCTTGAAAAAATGATTATGTGTGTGTTGTTTTGTGTGAATGTGTATGAGAAAGAGAGCCCATTTCTGGTGATTGTCTGCCTTGTAGATATGGGTTCAAGGGTTAAAACGGCATTTATGCTGACATTTATTTCTGTGTAGTACAACTAAGGTGATGTGACAGCCGACAAACTGTTGCTGGAAGTGCAGTGGCCTTCTGCCCTCAGCCCCCCTGATATTGTGACAGTCATAGCCACACCATGTATCCATACTCTTCCTACTTTACCTCTCTGTCACCAGTAATAATTGTTCTGCTTCTGACTCACACACACACACTTCCTTACACTTGAAGAAACAATGCACTTTGTGTCTCTGGCTCTCTGTGATAACGTGTAGTAACGTGTATTCTGCGTTTTTGTGTTGCTGCCCAACAGACCAGAATCGGTGGAGGCCAGCCCTGTGGTGGTGGAAAAGTCCAGCTACCCACACCAGATCTACAGCAGCAGTTCTCACCATTCCCACAGTTACATTGGCCTGCCTTACGCTGTGAGTACACACACTTGTCTTTGTCTCACCCTCTTACAAATAACCCACATTCCTTGAGCCCTCCCTCTCTGTTAATCATTGAGTGCGCCATGACCAGCTCTCATTTAGACTCGAATAGAACATTGACCTGTAATGGGTTGGCTTCAAAATCTGTTAATGATATTTCCGTATGCTTTGGATTCACTATTCTGTCCTCAGTCAGTTGGTCATGTCTACTACAAATTTGTTTCACATGCATGTCTTACATTTCCTAGTACATTGCGACTCTGGCTAGACTACTTTCTGAGTTCTCACTAAACAAAACTGTCATTCACCTACACCACATGACCCCTATCTTCCATCCTTCCATCAGGACCATAACTATGGGGCTCGGCCCCCACCTACACCACCAGCCTCCCCTCCCCCCTCCATGTTGATCCGACAAGGAGAGGGGGGGTTGTTTGTTCCAGGGGGCCAGGACGAAGCATCCAGGGGCACCACGCTCAGCACCTCGGAGGATGGCAGCTACGGGGCTGACATCACCCGCTGCATCTGTGGCTTCACCCACGATGACGGCTACATGATCTGCTGTGACAAGTGCAGGTTAGAGCTCAGTTAGCACAAGTGGTCACAAGTCTTGACGAGTGTGGTATCTGACCCTTTTTTTTTTTGAGTCATTCAACCACATCTTCTGATAACGTCTTTATGATCCCAGTTAGCTAATGACTCAGACTGTGTCTAACTTATCATTAACACTGAAGCAACTCCAAGCAGAGATGTAAAAGTATATTAAAAAAACTTTTGCTATGTTTTTTTTTTATAGTGCCTGGCAGCATATTGACTGCATGGGCATTGACAGGCAGAACATTCCTGAGACCTACCTGTGTGAACGCTGCCAACCTCGACACCTGGACAGAGAGAGGGCCATTCTGCTGCAGACCCGGAAAAGAGAATGTTTGTCTGGTAAGTAAGACTACACAAGGGGATTTATGAGCTCTCGTCTTCAAAAAGATTGCTTTAAAACCTAATGTTTGAGTTTACCCTTGAAAATCAAATTTACAGTATACTGACAAAAAGTTAGATAAATACCGAGGGGATGTTGGCGTTTTTTTGAGAGCTGCATTCCCCAGTGCCAGTTATGAGGTGTTACACGTTTTCTGAAAGAACACAGTTAGATCTTTCAGTTCTGCTTTTACTGGCTTCCTCGCTGCAGTAAATAGGCAGCTTGTAAGCGAGCGGAGTAGGTTGTAGGCTGTCTCAGGCCACAGCAACCTCCTCCCCCTGCAGGCCAGCATTATTTTGCTCAGCCCGAGCCTGGGACACAGTGACACCTGCTGGACAAGTAGCAAACTATCATTTTCTAATTTGTGCTGTAACATACCTCATCGTCCATTATTCTAGCTTTTGTTTTGCCTGCAGCAGCTGCAGCTTTCTATAGATTTATGTCAGGCATGTGATGTTTCCTTTTTTCCCTCCTTTTTACTAATATGTATTTGTTTGCTTAATCAGACGGGGACACCAGTGCTACAGAGAGTGGAGATGAGGTGCCGCTAGAGCTCTACTCTACTTTCCAACACACGCCTACCACCATCACCCTCACGACGGGGCGCCTCGGGAATAAGCAGGCTGACAAAAAACGCAAAAAGAGTGGTGATAAAGACCCTCCAGCATCCTCTGCCCGAGCTAAAAAGGTCAGCTTACAGTAATTAATTCCTAATAAAACCAGTCAAAGCACATAGTGCATTAAATGCTTGAATTTCAATGAACTTTTAAGTTTCAATTGTTTTACTTTTCTCGCAGGCCTTCCGAGAAGGGTCCAGAAAATCCTCAAGAGTAAAGGTAAACACACAGAAGCAACACACAACTTGTGTTTACAGTCCTGATAGTGATCTTCTGTCAAAACTTGAGCCATATGTAACAACTGTACTGTGTCTGTCAGGGCGCAGCTCCAGAACAGGAGCCAACAGAGAACCCGTCTCTGTGGGAGAACAAGATCAAGACGTGGATGGAGCGTTACGAGGAGGCCAGCAGCAATCAGTACAGCGAGGATGTCCAGGTCCTGTTGCGTGTTAAAGAGCAAGGCGACGGCAAGAGCCTAGCGTACAACACGCATCCAGCCTCTTTCAAACCACCTGTGGAGGTACAACCATGTACAGTCTGTTCTGTTAAGTCATAAAATACTATTTACAAACCTATCTTTAAATATCTTGTTAACAGGACATGCATACATAAACTAAAACCTTTTATACTCAAGCATGCAGTCAGTCTACAGCTCTAGTTTCTTTTCTTTTGGGGTTTTAGTGTATTGTAATCAGTGTCTGTCCAGGATAGTTGCTCATGTTTGTCTCTGTCTCTCCCTTCCAGAGTCAAGTTCAGAAGAACAAGAAGATCCTCAAGGCGGTGCGAGACTTGGCCCCAGACTCCCTCATCATTGAGTACAGGGGCAAATTTATGCTTCGACAGCAGTTTGAGGCCAACGGATACTTCTTCAAGAGGTCAGATTGCTTCACTAGTCAAATGTGTTAGAGCTATATTCAGAAGTATTGCTGACGCTATTACTCGATGTATCAAAAAATAAAATTACTAATGAATATTGGCTTGAATATTGGAAATCTGCAGATTCTCAGATGTAAGCATTTCCTTGTTCCTCTGTGTTATATCAATGTAAACTGAAAATGTTACTTGCTTAACTGCTCAAACAGATAAAGACATTTATGACTCTGGTTTACAGTGTGCAGTTTATGACATTATGTTTTTATGTGAGTTAATATTACCACTCATGCATGTGTTTCCCTCTTTAGGCCATACCCATTTGTGTTATTTTACTCAAAATTTGACGGACTGGAGATGTGTGTGGATGCCCGCAGCTTTGGCAATGAAGCACGCTTCATCCGTCGCTCCTGTACCCCTAATTCTGAAGTAAGCAGACATCCCAAAAATCCAGAATGAATCGATGAACTTTGCCTATTTTTATTCAGTTAAAGGTGACTTTTCACTAATGTTTTGATTAACCCCGTACAGGTGCGGCACGTCATTGAGGATGGCATGCTGCATTTATATATCTACTCACTGAGGCCTATCACCAAGGGCACAGAGATCACCATTGGTTTTGATTTTGACTATGGCAGCTGGTGAGTTGAAAGGCGTAAACTTGGCACGTAGCAGGTCAAGATCGTTTCACCTTCAAGCTTCAAATTCTGATGCCCTTCCTTTGTTTCTCTTTATCTTCCTGTGAACATTTGTAGTAAATACAAGGTGGACTGTGCCTGTGTGAAGGGGAACCAGGAGTGCCCGGTGCTAAAGCACAACCTAGAACCCACAGAGAACCTGGGTTCTGGAGGCAGGCGCCGAGGGAGTCGCAAGGACAAAGAGACAGTCCGGGACGACCAGGGCCAGAACCAGAACATGGGTTTGGATGGCGAGGGAAAGGGCAAGAGCGTAGGCGACGCCAAACAGAGGAAACTCTCTCCTCTTCGCCTCTCTATCTCAAACAATCAGGCAAGATTAGACGTTTATGAACATCACACTGAAAGCACCCAGTCTCACCCTTCTTTAACACTATACTGCTCATATGTTTAGACTTTGTTTTCTACTGTTCCACAATTTCTGTTTTTTATAAACATTTATCTCTATGGTCTATGCATGCCATTTTGTTTGATGTTAGTTGAATGTCATTTCTGTGCATGTTTTTTCCATTGTTAGTCCTTCTTTGTTACTCTACATCCTCTTTAGTTCCCTCTTTTTTCCCATCATCCCTTTATGCATTCACCTTTGTCCCCCACCAGTGACAATTTTGATGACATAGTTCAGATTTTTACTGTCATTGCACAAGACACTTTTGTGCCATTTGTCTGGCAGAGTTGTGTTGGAGTGTATTAGTCTTTTGTGCAGGTGTGCAGGTTTAACAGAGTCAGAGAGTGGCTTCTATCTCGGATGCGTTAACTAGAACAGGATTTCTTAGTCGTCGTCTATTCCTGAATAGCAATTTTCACCTGCCTTGACCAAGCCAAATCACTATAAATTGGGTTCATTGAGCAGTTTGAAAGCAGAGAAATCTTGTTTGTGGCAAAGTGTATATAAACTTTTAGAAAGCAGGCCAGTGTGTCACATAGCTTCTACTTCAGCGGGACCGTATGAAGTCAGGTTTAGAGGTCCAGAAACAGCTCCAATGAAAAAAGGTGAGATGAGATGTCCAAACCGAGGAGATAAAATATGTTAAAGGCATCTTATGACAACCGTATGCTCACATCCAAGACACAGTATGTCAGCTATCAGAGGTTGCTGGTACAGCTTGAAATTTGCCCAAAGTGGAACAGTTACTATGAAGTGCACGTGCAGATCCATCAAGTTCTGAGCAGGTGTGTTTTGTGCACAGGTTGACCACTAAAGAACAATCAGAGTGACTCCCCCCCCACCCCCCACCCCCGTAACTTTTAGGTTACTCCCCCCTTCCCCCTCCCTCTCTCCCTCACCTTCCCTGTCCTCCACTCTTACCTGTCTCCCTCTAGTCTGTAGCCAGACTGAATGAGCAGCCATGATAAAGCGCCATACCGCCCTCTCCCCTCCTCTTACAGGATCCTGAGTTATATGAGGATCTAGAAGACAAAACCTCCGTTAGCAATGAAGTAGAGATGGAGTCAGAGGAGCAGATTGCAGAGAGGAGGAGGAAGATGGTAAGTGTGACAAGCTAGGGGGCTACAGCTTTTTTTTTTTTTTTTTGCCATGCAGCCACCCAGCAGAAAGAGTGAAAATTAAAAAAACCAAACTGTCCCCTGTTGCTCTGGGTGTGGACTATATGTCTGCTAAGGGGGTTGTGGCTTGGATAGGTGCAGCTTTCCTCTACCTCTCTTCCATTAAACTACCCTCCTCTTCATCACTCATCTACCGCTAGCGCTCCAATCATTGTCAGTGCACCTGTTGCTGTTTTGCTCAGTCCTGTTTGTTTTAATTTCTCCCTCCTCTAGCTTTGACTTTCCTCTTCTTCCCTCTCACAGTATGGAGGCTTTTTGCTTGCCTGTTATTATGCAGTGACATTTATTTGTTTGCCTTTTTTGTTTTCTCCATCATATGAGAAAATGTAAAGGCCTCCAGTACCCCTGTCAGTGGAAACAAAACCAGTATACCGTAGCATCATACATCCTGGAAGTATCCCCAGTGTGTGTGTGTGTGTGTGTTTTATAGTTTTGAGTGTAGCTCTCCTCTCACCTTCACCGAGGCCAAGAGCTTGAAATGGCCAATTACTGGTTCAACCACTCTCTTACGTCCCTGAGAGATGGAATCAAACACACACACACACACACACACGCACAAGCCAGCATGGTAAACTACACACCGACACAAACGCGCACACACACTCTGGAAATTACCCTGCAGTCAGCTTCATTTCACACGGTGGACCCAAGGTGTAAAGTGCTGACTCATCTTTGGCCAACATACAGTTCTGCTAATCGGCCAGAGAGGGATAGATAGTTGAAGGGGGAGGGAGGGAGAGGAGGGGCTGCAGAGGGTAGAGCCTTGTTGCCAGGGCCATATTGACTTTGGGAGATCCAATAGGCTGCCTTCTATGGAATGTGGCCCAGAAGAGAGCGCTCTGCTGCTGGGGCAAAGAAGCGTGCATTCACACATTGACGATCACAAGCGTAGTAGATGCATGTGGGTGTTTGTAAATCTATGCCGCGATAAGATGCGGGGGAGATGACATCAGTGTGTGTGTGTGTGTGTTTTTGGCATGATATCTTGCCTACTTAAACAAAAAAAAAAGCCCCTACTGATTGAGTTTTTTTGTATAATGTCCCTTAACTGAATGTTTGCCTGTGCCGTCTAAATTTTTGTTTACTATAGTGGCATTTTGTGCTTGGTGGTAGGTGACCGGTTGAGAAGCTTGTATTGTGATATAAACTTAAAGGGGTTATCATAAGGACGGAAACCCTTGAGGGTGTTGTAGCAGGTGTGCACTGCAAAGACAGCTTTTTGCACAGACAGATCAGCTTTTTGAGAAAATACCCCTATCCTAAGCCAGGTTTCATTAAGAATATGTTAGAGAACATACGTTACGGATACGTTGTGTCCTAAAAAAAAGCCCCATTAACTGTACAGTAGGACATTCCAAAGTTTATAGTATCTGAAATAGGTCTATTTTATAGCATCAGAAAGTCAGGGAGTCACAAGTCTAGACCTGTCCAATGTTTGTGAAGCCTTGTTTAGGGGGGACATGTCTCTTCTAAACTGGGCTGTCTCTTTATTGAACATTCAGGCCAACCCAGTGGAGCAGTCCCATCTCCCTGTCGGGGCGGCTTCCAGCTGGAAGGGACTGAAACACAAGGAGGTAAACTTGACCCATACATAGCCAACCCCACTCCACCCATCTACCAGCCTCCCCACTCCCAATCTTTTTTAGAGGTGACTGACTTACAAGCGTACTAACTGTCTCGTCTTTACAGACACCAATCTTCAGCCTGGCCTATGCAGCAATACATGTGTTGTCTCATTATGTTTCGTGGTATGAATCTCTTTTCAAAGGGGTGTTCTTCTAACTGAAGGTGGAGCTCTTTGTTTTTTTGGTGGAGGTAGCCATGGTTTCCATATTATTTTGGATTTGTGGCACAAATATGTATAGAGGAACACATTAGACATTCTGTACTACAACCTTCTGGTTTGTCAGGGTTTATGTCCCAGTCACCTTTTGACACATCCTGACAGCATTTTTTTTTCCTGTTGGTCCCCTCTGACCTTCTGTCCTTTTTGTTTCTGAAATGAGGGGTCACATTTTCACTTGTCTCTGCACTTGGCACTCTGCATTCAGCTAGATCGGCTTTCGCTGTGTAGCACACATTAACCCGTTGTATCGCTACTTCTGGTGCTCTGTGGGAGATAAGTACTCCATGGACTAATGCCTCTGCTCCCTTTTCCTCTCCGTCATCCCTCCTTCCAACCCCACATCTTACTCTCTGCAGACACGAGAGGAGAGGAAGATGGAGGCCATCCTGCAAGCCTTTGCCCGAATGGAGAAGAGAGAGAAACGCAGGGAGCAGGCCCTGGAGCGAATTGGTAGCATCAAGTCGGAGGTCGGAGGACGCAGTGACATCAAGGAGGAGCCGCCGGCCACACCGGAAACGGCTGATTCTCCATCTGTCATGCAGGTAAGAGAGGAGACTGACAAAACCCCCCTTGTTTTGACATAAATATCTGAGCTATAGAGTGCACAAGTTAGGACCATGTCAACAAATTTTCCCACAGGATGTTTCTTTCATCTGATATTATCGATTTTGAAGGAATTGATGTCACTTTTGTATATCAGCATTTGGAAACAATCTATCCATCAATGACAAAATGTTTGACAAATATGCAGATATGTTTGTGAGGGCATGTTTAGCATTGCATTGTTTCAATAAATATAAATACTCTCCCGTCTCTCTTGTAGCCACTTCTAGAGGTGAAAGAAGAGCCAGGACTAAAGCCAGCCAAGGTCAAAGGCTCAAGAAACAGGAAAAGTTTCTCTAGAAACCGAACGCACATCGGCCAGCAGCGCCGGCGAGCTCGCACCATCAGCACCTGTTCCGACTTACCCCCTGGTTCTCCAGCTGAGTCTGTGGAGCCTCTGACCAATGAAGCCCCTGAAGGAGAAACGCCCAGTGCACCGGAGCCGGAGCTCATCTCTTCCCAAGCACCGGACACCAGCCCCCCGCACAGCAGCTCACCTGCACCTGACAGAAACCGCACCGGGAGCAAGAGCTTCAAAACTAAAAAGGTAAACTCAGCATAACTGAGCAATTACGTGCTTGTTAGATCTCAAGACTTGAGTGTTTTGTTTTGGTCTTATATAATGTGTATTTTACTTTGCATTGTTGAGAACTCCACTTTCAGACGTGCAGATTGTCACATCTTTGCTAAACATCATATTGTTTCTGGACTCTTTTTGACAGCACTTTGTGAGTGAGTGGGTGGGAGAGAAGCAGCAGGACCGTTGTGCAGTGCGAACCCCAGAGCCAGCCCCAGAGAGGCCACTGAGAATAAGCAGTGACCCCGAAGTACTCGCCACCCAGCTTAACGCCCTACCAGGCATGGCCTGCTCGCCACAGGTTTACAGCACGCCCAAACACTACGTCCGCTTCTCGTCCCCATTCCTGGCTAACCGCAGCCCCACCACTCCTGGAGTTCCCACCGGGAGACGGCGTTCCAGAGAATTGCCTGAAACGCCGCCAACCACTGGCTCCTGCAAGAAGGTACAATGTTCTGCTTTAGAAATATTGATATTCCCCTTTAGCTTTGATGGGGCATTGATGTTTCTCAAAGAGCATAATCTAGCCGGTTTTAAAGTCATGTCAGTCAGTCCTTATTTTCGAAAAGGCCTTCTTTAAAGCAGACTAACGTGTTGAAAGAAATGTGTCTCACAAGCGACAGAGCTACCAGCTGTGTGTCCTTTTTATTGAGTCACTAAACCTCCGCTCTTTCCTACAGCGATGGTTGAAGCAGGCTCTAGAGGAGGAGGGCTCCACCAGCCCAGCCAGACGACCGAGCCTCCTCATGCCCAGTGAGGGTCCTCTCAGCCCCTCTATTAACGGAGACTCTGACAGCCCTCTACCCTACAACGGCACCTGCTCACTACCAGGTATGTCTGTGTGAGAATTATGAGGCCAACACTTCAGTTAAACTGTCGAACCACTCGAAATTTCAGAATTAGACAAATAAGGTAATTCAGAACCAGCTCCTGTTATTGTTTATTTACCCACTGATTTTAAAATGAATGTTTTCATGAAAACTATCCAAATAAGCTTTGACATGTCGAGACCATTTTTCTTAGATTAAGTCACACAAAGGTCACTGAGAGAAAATTGTTTGGATAAATTCCCAACTGAAGCAAACACCATTTTTACTCCTTTCAGAGTTGCCGACACCTTTGAAAAAACGGCGGTTGAGTCCGTTAGATGCCTGTATGTCCGAGAGCTCGACACCCTACGGCTCGCCTTGTGCCACGCCCACCCGGGCAGACCAATCGGAGGCACCCGCAACACCCATCTTATTGGCTACCCCGCCACGTCCCCGAACTGAGGAGCCAAGTACGGAGCATTTGCCCAGTACCCCAACACAGACACTTAATACCCCCCAGGAGGTAAGGCCGTCGATACTGAAACGCCACAAAGGCTGCACGTTGTTTATATGAGAAAAATCAGAATGTTGAAATCTGTTCTTGTTTACAGAGTGAATCATCAGTGGAAAACTCCCCAGAGGTCAGCCGGAAACCCAGTGTGCAAGAGGTAAGTGGAAGACAGCGTGTATTGACGTTTTTTTCACAGGGGTTAGGAGTTCAATGAATTTTGGATTGCATTATTGACCAACAACTTCATTAGAATTTCCCACGGTCGATTCTTCAGCAGAGATGAATAGTACTCTGTCTCATGATATGTGTTAATTTCGAAAATGAGCTAGCCGATGTATTTATTTTGAGAAATTTAGTTGCAAAATAAGAATAAATCTGCACAACACAAGACATGCAGTCGTCTGATTTTTGACCCCTCTCTCTTTTCCTAGGCCGATCGCCCTCCGTCGTTGGTCTCTTCTCCCTGTGTCAGGGCTCCCAGTTCAGATGGACTCCAGACGGAAGCTAAGGTGTCGGTTCCTGAGAGTCCACAGCCTCCAGCTGCTGAGTCTGTGGACTGTGGAGAGGACAGGGCTGACAGTGGGATTGTAGAAGGTAGTAGCGAGGCTTCCTCCTCTGCAGAAACATGTGCTTCCTCTTATCCCGGCTGGATAAAAAGCCCAGAGAGATGCCCGACTGGACCAGCTGGCCTGAACTTCTCCCCAGTCAACTCGAACTTAAGGGACCTCACCCCCTCACACACTCTGGAGCCTTTGGTAGCTCCCTTCAGGCCTGAAGCTGCAGCTGGAGCTGCAGCAGGGCCCACAGCAGGGACAGGGTCATTGGTTGGCTCTCAGCCCCCCTTCAGTGAAGGCCAGGGGCAGCTCTTTTACCCCTGCTCTGAGGAGGGAGGTTCACTTGGCTTCTCGCGCTCATTGAACGGGGACAGCACCGGCGAGGGAGGGTCAGCGCAGAACCCCCCACAGAAGAAAAAGGTCAGTTTGCAGATGGATCATATGTATTATAATTACAGTACAAAAGCTAATGTGCAGTCAGTAGGTCTGTAGTTATTAACATGTTATTAAGATAAGAAGATAATACCCCAGGCTTTTGTTCTGTCACATATTCTCCTCTTCAAGTCAGAAAGAAATGCATTGACCGTCCAAATGCTGCCCTCTACTGGTGTAACATAAGCCTTGCTTTTTTTGTTCATAAATCAAATTACGGTCCTGCATCTTCTCAGGTTTCCCTGCTAGAATACAGGAAACGACAGCGCGAAGCTCGTCGCAGTGGCTCCAAGACCGAGTGCAGCTCTCCTGTTTCCACCGTGCCACCTTTGACTGTGGACGCCTTCCCCGTCGCCCTGGAGACCACCAGTGAGCCCTCTATACCCCCTGCTCCTACACCTCTCTGCAACACCAACGCTACCACTGTAAAAGACCCCCAGACAAACGAGGAGACAGAAACCGCCGGAGAGAAAGGGGAGAAGGAAGGAGGAGAAGGGCAGTGGTACGTTTTCTCAAAACTACAGTGAGTTCCTTTTGTTGAAAAAAATACATAGTGGTGATATTTCTGTAGCTTGTAGCTGGAATAAGGCAAAATAAGACTAATGTGCATCCTTTGTGAATAGTGCTAGTTTTTGTCTGTTGATGTATGCATAAATGATGCTGTATTCTCACTAACTTGTCTGGTATATGGTAGAATATCCTGTGTATATAGATTACTTAATGTGTTCCTACTGGGAATAAGCTACTGATACTGGTACTGATTTTTTTTCCTTCAGGACGTCGTCCACTTCTGTAGAGCAGGCCCGGGAACGCAGCTACCACAGAGCTTTGCTGCTCAGCAAAGATAAAGATACAGGTGAGAGTAGTGACGGTGTCTCTCAGTCAATGCTGGGTGTTTTTCACATGTGAGATGATGTTTTTAATTAATAGTAATACTCTACTGTTCTGTTCTTGTTCTAGATGGTGAGACAGAAGGTGGCGATACGCCTGCACTGAGAGATTGTCCGTCTCCAAGTCTTCAAAAGACCCCAACCCATGCAGTAAGTCAACATTACTCACCTGATGGAGATTTGAGTCATCTAAGTGAGTTTTGAGCGAGTGTGTGACGTTGTATTATGTGTCTTTTCCCCCCGCAGCCCGGCTCTCCTTCTCCTCTCAGCACTGCCCAGCCTCCCTCTCGGCCAGCTAAGGAAGAAGACGGCGATGGACAGCCTCGGACGCCAAATCCAACCAGCCAGCCACCGAGCAAGCCTGCAGGCCCCAAGCCGGCCCCTCTGACCCCCACAAAGCTGCACCCGGCCCCGTTACCCTCCTCTCCTGTTCATTATCCCGGATCCTCTCTCCTCCACTCCCCTAAGCCTCAGCCTCAGGGTTCGCCCTACCGCAGCCAGAGGGCGCTGTTCTCTGCCCAGCCTCAAAACCAAACGCAGCCCCAGGCTCAGACTGGCCCACCCTCTTTCCCCCAGTATAACACGCAGGGAGCTCCACCTCCACCTCCCCCTCCTCCACCTGCGCCACCAGCCTCGACAGCCTATTTTCCCAGTCAGAGCCCCTCACCTGCTGGACCTTTCCCTGGGTTTAAACCTGCCGTTACACCTCCCTACCCTCCAGGTTCTCAACCCATGATGCAGACTCTTCCCCACAGCGTGCACTATCAGAGCTCAGCTGCCCCACCGCCGCCTCCTCCACCACCCCCACACCCGATGCCCGGGCCCACCTTGTTACACGTCAACCTGCAGCCTCCTCCCATCCAGCAGCACCAGCTCCTGCTGACAAGCGCCCCTCCTCCGCCTCCTCCTCCGCAGGGCCAAACCCCCCAGCAACAGCAGCAGCCCCCTTCCGGCAGCACCTTGCTGTCGCTCACCCCTCCTCCCCCTCCTCCTCCACCTCCCCCCGCCCCTTCAACCAACACCCAGATGCAGCCCCACCACTTTCAGAACTTAGGGGGTTTTCAACCGGCGTTACTTCATCCGGGTGCTGCCGCCAACTCTTCAGTGCCCCCATCCACGTACCCCCCGCCCCTTCAGCAGACCGGACTGCCTCCACCTCCCCCTCCTCCTCCCCAACAGACTCAGCAAGGCCAGGCTCAGGCCGCCGCCTCCCAGATGCCTACTGGGACTCGTGGAGCCCCCGCATCCTCGACACCCTTCCACAGTTCGGGGTACCTGAGCACAGGGTGGCACTGACCGCCCTCTCTGCTGCCGGCCCCCTTCAGCCCCTGTGAACTCAGCCCAGAGAGGGGCCTGTACCATAAGCTGTAGATATGTTTTCTATGTACCTGAACACATGGCCAGTGGAAAAACAGCTGATTGTGGGATAAAAGGGTACTTTTTAAAAAAAAAAAAAAAGGACAGAAAATTTTAGAAAAAAGGACAGTGACATAATCTTCAAGACAAACTGTATAAAATTGAAGATGGACGATCCCCCCGGTGCTCATAGCCCTCTCTCTGGCCTCCTTTTGTTTTTATATATCCTTCCTGTGATGGAGAGGGAAACTCTCTGTTCTGTGTCTTGTTTGGACTCCCGTTGTAAGACCCCGCACTTTGTTAATCAATGGACATTCCAGCCTATATCCCCCCTCCTCCTCTTCCTCCTCCTCCTCCTCCTCCTCCTCCTCCTCCTCCTCCTCCTCCTCCTTCTCCTTTTGTCAGTTATTCCTTTTACTTCCTATTCTCTCTTGTCTGTTGTCGGCTCTCTACACCATTTTTATTTGTTTTAATCTAGTGGCTCATTATAGCAAAGAGAAAGCTTTTTGTATAGAGAAAAAAAAACACAATTATTTTTTTTATTCCTCTGTCTAACAACAAATATCTGTTCACCGCTGCAGATTCAGAAAAGACCCATTTCTGGGAGCCTGCCTCACTGGCCCAGGAGGCTGCACTCGTGCGTGTTTGTATGTATGTATGTGAGCGTGTGTGTGTGTGTGTGTGTGCTTGCGTGTGTGTTATAGGGTGTGAAGGAGTATGGCTGCCTAGTATGACATCCAGAGGAGGGAAGTGTGCGTGAGAGATTTCGTATAACGAGTGCTCGTAGCCTTCTGAGGTAGGCAGAGTGGTCTCGCCCACAGGTAGGATGTTAGCGGTTTATTTTTGAATATCAATGGTTATTTGTAGAAAGTGTAATTTAATGTATAGGTGGTTACTCCAGCTTTCACCAGGAACAGGTTGTAAATATTCGCTTCTTTTCTTTTCTATGCTTGTACAATTCGCTCCCATCCCATTTTGAAATATGGTTGTAAATACAAACGCTCTTCTTGGCAAAGCTGAATGTTTCTGTGACTGTAGCATTATTTTTATTTTTTTTTTTTTCCCTCTCTGGACTCTTCAACTTTGTCTTTTTTTTTTTTATTATTTGTGTGTGTGAGTGTATGTTTGTGTGGAGGGGAGAAACTCACAGACACTGCACTGGTTGGCTATTTTCATGGTTCATTATAATAAATCACTGTAATGACAGTTTTATACCACTTGTCGTGACATGTGTCTCTGGGAACTTTTGTGCCGCCGTGTCCTCTTTCAGCTTCTTTGACAAATATCCGCTCAGCTTTTCTGCCTTTTGTGAGAGAGACGAAGGGAAACATTCAAGGCTGCTGCTGAGATATACCCTTTGAGAGATGATCAAGGCCGATTCTGTTTGGGAACAGCAAATTTGTAGTGCTGCACACGTTTGTTGGACAGTGCTGTTAATAACTCTGCTGATAAAACGTTGACCCTGAGAAAAGTGCTTCAATGCATAAAATAAAGCTGAAGGATACAGAAAAGTAAAGGCAATATAAACAAGAAGAATAGGGGCAGTACAAAGAGTTTTAATAACACAGCTGACGGTTAAAGCTGGAAAAACCTGCTTTAGTAATTTATAAAATCGCATAAACGCTTCACATAAAGCTGTCAAGGACTGAGCTTCAAGTAGCCATATTTGTAGTAGATGTTTAGCCTTGTGAGAGATCTGTAATTAATTGTATTTTCTTGAGCAATTTGCAGATATTTAACGGTTGATTTTTAAGGACATTTTACAAAGAGGTTGGTTTAGTTAACTTTTCAATGTGTAATTTTGTATAAAACTACATATTAACATATCAGATTGTTTCTTAAAAACTATATAATGAGCACATTTTCCATCTACTACCACATCACATAAACCTTTTAAAGAAATGTCCTAAAAATTAACAGTTACACAGCAGCTACTTTTAGGAAATTATTCAAAAAACCTAACTTGCTAATATATCATCTGATACATGAAACTACACACTGAAAACTAAGTATTTTGTCTGTTAAAGAATTGTTGAGTCTATTAAGAATTTTTGCAATTTAACTACATATGAGCCCATTTATAATGAGCAATGACCAACTTAACACTTTCAGTCAGTTTTTTCTTATAATTTGTACCAAAGCGCACCACCATCTCTGTAAAATGTCCTAAAAAAAATACCTGCAAATTACTAAAACATTTTTAGGAAATAAGTATAAAATTAAGGGACGTGTAAAATAACCTGTTACCTTAAATGATGAAAAGTAAGTTCAACAACATAGAGCTTTTTCTCTCTTTGAGTCTAAAATGGCCACAAGTAGCACTCAGATCCTTCACTCAGGAGAAAGTGCTCCATTACAAGTAAATTACGCCTGCAAATCTAAAGGTAATATCAGCAAAAAACTGTACACACTAAGTATCAAAAGTAAAAGTACTCATGCAGAATGGCCCATTTCAAAGTTATATTATTATGTTTTGGGGTTATTAGTTGTGCATTAATATGTTGAAGCTGTCAAGATGGAACAAAATCAAACTACTTTATACACTGTTGGGTAGTTAAAGCTATAACAGTACATCATATTAGTTAATATTTGTTGTATGTCTCTCTGAAATGCAGTTCTTTAAAATTATACTTGAGTTAAATGACAGAAAACCTCTCGACCTTTTCTCCGACGCCTCGGAGGATCTAAAAACAAAATTAGGAGCAAAGTTGTCTCCTAATTTAAAATCCATCAGTTGCGTTTTCTGGTGTATAATGAGCATTACAGCCTCACGGGGCCGCTAGAATAGCGATAAGCTTTTAGTCTCGTTTAAACAAAATGACTAATTGAAGCCTTGTAAGCTCATCTAACACACACTGTAATTTCTCTCGTTAGAGGAGCGCAGCCCCCCTGTAGGCCGTTAGGATTCATGCGAGCAGATGGCCTCGCATATCTCTGCCTTTTGATCCCGGAGCCTCTGTGCATGTCAGAGCTGATATTTTCCATCTCGGGCCGGTGTTGGCGAGTCCACTGGGTCCTTTAAATGATCACGATGCCGCTTCTGCCCTTCAGTGTGTTTCGTAACGAGCGTCACAACCTCCGCTCACCTTCTGAATTTAACCTGGAGTGAGATGATCTCCCTTCAGCCCTCTCTCTAACTGTGAGTAGTTCATGAATTATTTTCTAAAACAGTAATGTTTGGTACACGTTTTCTGACATCACAGCTTCAGTTTATGGTAAGAGATCAAGCTGATTGCCCAAAACCCATCATGAGCCTATTCTGTACCCTTTTAAATATACATTTCTTATGATTTTGCAGAATAAATTCTTCCTAATACAGGAAAACTACAACTTACTCTGTTAACTGAAGATAACAGTCACTTCAGCTGAGAAAGCATCAAGGTTAAATGTCCTTTACTGGCTGTTTTTGAATGAGTTGCATTGTTAACACTTAAAGCTCTTACTGTACAGTATATCAGCACATTCATCTATACTACAGTTCATCTTATTTTGAAAGGAACGAAGAAGAAAGAGTGGAAGAAAAATAACAACTGCTGCGCCTCATCCTCATTAAAACTTTCATCTCTTAATGCCTCTCGGTGAAAATGCATTAGAGTATTGACCACGCTGAAATAATCCTGTGTAAGTTAATGGCCAAAAGTATCTGGACAAGCAAACATCACACCCAGATGTGGCTTTTGAGCATCTCCTGCCAAAAATCATGAGCTTAATCTACTGCCGTAATGTCTCTCACTCTTCTGGGAAGGCTCTCCGCAACCTCAACTCAGAAAAGCAAACTCTGTAGACAGCAAAGAGCCTTCCTCAGATTGTCGCCACAAAAAACAGAACATCAGCTTTAGAGTTACTAAGCATCAGTCTCTCTTAAAAGATAAATACCCGACGATGAGTGAAAAACCCAGAAAGTTGTGTAACGAAACCAGTAGCTGGAGGCCACCTGGAGAGGAAATTGAGTTGCAAACTTGGGAAAAGGGTTAAAATTCTCTTTTTATCCTTCAGTGGACAGATTTCTTTTCCACATCCAAACAAGAGTCTTTGAGGATTCTGGAAATACCTTCAGAACAGTGGTAGGTCAGGCATAAGCGACTGACTTAAGAGGTTCCTAACATTTTTCGTTTGTTTACAATGTCTATGAGTCACAAGCAGTTTAACCAAAGTGGTTTTCCCCCTCTAAAATGTTTTCTTTTTAATGGCTTTGGAGGCCTGGAAGGCGTAATCAGTCTGTGATTTCACAAGAAAGAAAGAGGTATTTGAGAAAAGTTGGGAAAACATCACCGTATGACCCCGCAGATTTCTTTTTTACGAACCAGCTGAGGTTTCCCAACAGCCAGTTTGGGAACCACTGGTTTAAAATACCATTTCATGCTGCAGCGTTAAGATTTCCCTTTAATTGAAACTGTAGCTGTGAAACTGCCCTAGACCCAAAAGTAGAACAGTATGTGCACATACTATCATTTTAGCCCTTTAAACAGAAAAAAAAGTGATGTTTTTCATTTCTTTATTTTATCTCACATGATGTTTCAGAGTCAAACTTTCATTTTTCTGTCTTTCCACGTTGCTCATTTGGACACACTCTTACAGAAAAGGGTTCAACATTTTTGTCCTTGTCTGGTCATGAGCTTAAGAGAGGAGGGAGGGGGCAGGGGGGGGAATCGTACCCACACCTTTGGGGGGAAAAAGGAATGTGACTGATGGAAAGTACATTGAGTCCTTGTTATGTTATCTTTTTGGAGTTGTGTTTGAAACTCAGTAAGACAAACACCTCTGGACTCCTTCGGGCTCGACACGATAACACTTTAAAGTAAGAAGAGGCACGTTCACAAGGATGATGTCGCTGTGTGACACTTAATCCTACTTTGTGTGCCAAGAAATAGCCATAGCCCCATATCCCATATAAAACGGTGAATTTCCAATTTTTAGCGCAGATTAAACAAACCAGATGTTAATTAGTGGGCTTTAGAGGTGCTGGTTGGTGGATTTTGTTTACCTGTTCCCAGTATATTTTCTAAGATAATCAACAGCTGGCTAACAGACAGAAATGAGAGTAGTATGGATCTTATTTCACTGCCAGAAGGTGAGTACGCATATTTCTCCCAAGATGTCGAAGTTTTGCTTTAAAGTTGTTGAAATGTATACATTAAATTTTAATGTAACTTTGACTCATCATCATTCCTTATCTGTGTAATTCCTTTTTTTTTTTTGTATAGCTGGGAAAGAGAGAAGAATGACAGAAAACAGCCACCAGAGGGTAAAACTCATCCAGCCGCAGCTTATAACCCAGCACAGCCGTCCTTTAGTACTCCACAATACTGCTAGATTACAAGATACTGTATGGCACACACCAATAATGGACCAATAGCTTGAACATTTCAAAGTGCACATTTCAAAGTCATGACAAAAGTACAGGGACGTAATCATCAACATATAGCTATACACAGATACAGACTTGGTACATTTTCGCCTATTTAGTGCTTTTTATTTTTAGTTGTCACCAGCAGAACCTCTATTTTTTACTACCTCT
This sequence comes from Thunnus thynnus, assembly GCF_963924715.1. Taxonomy (NCBI): domain Eukaryota; kingdom Metazoa; phylum Chordata; class Actinopteri; order Scombriformes; family Scombridae; genus Thunnus; species Thunnus thynnus. The sequence continues at coordinate 17,939,752 of NC_089539.1, read as the reverse complement.
GATACTATCACATCAAACATTTAATTATAACAAAACAGTTTTCTGTTTGTATATCCAGCATGTTGGTTTCGAAAAGGTCACAACCTGTAATTTTCTCAGTCTCTCCACTCACCTTCAAATCAGTTCAAAGTCACATAACGTCAAAGCCGAACTCCTGTGCAGGGAGTTTGTTATACTACGCCGCTGACTTGATAAGAAAGACGATCTGACAGCTTTGACCTCAAGTCTGTTAAGTCCTTATTTGTGTCGGTCAAAGTCTGGTTAATTTGTTGTGATTTAATTCGATTTGATCGGCTGCCGCTCCTTGGTGTTTGTCCAACAAGTGTCCTGGAGCTGATTTACCACAGTCTTCTTCTCTGCACACCAGCGGCACCGTCCTCACATCCAACACGGAGAACGTTTCAGCTTCAACAACTCGAGGGGTTGGGGGGGGGGGGGGGGGCGAGGGGGATGAGATGACGCAGTGACGAAACCAACACAGGAAAACTCTTGACAAAGTCTGTTTTTGAGAATTCGTTCTGCAGAAATAAGCAGTCTGGGATGAATGAGAAGGGTAATTTTACAGAGGGGCGTCCTGGTCTCTCCGCAAAAACAAGGTTGTGTGGCCTCTTCCAGACCTCCTTTTTTTTTCTTTTTCTTTGATCTGTTCTTTCCCCACACATCAGCATCTGCATCCCAGCCGCAAGCTGGACCAGGAGAGGGAAGCTGGATCCTCAAGTAACATCACGTCAAGGCAGCGAGACCTGCAAGGCAAGAACAAAAATACTGTAAAAAATCTGTTTTTAATGTAGTTTAGAATAGTGAAGAATAAATACAGAGCTGTTATTCCCTCCAGTTTGCACTTCGTATAATTGATTAAACTTAGTAAATAGCCTCAAACTTCTTTGCTTTCCATGTTTGCAATTCTTGTCGTATTTTTTTTTTTTTTTCTGTGTTTTTAATTTTAAGTTTTCTGCAGAAATTTTAAAGTAGGTGAAGGCTCCATGGAGTATTCCTCTCCCACATCCTCCATTTATTATAAAAATCAACTTCTGCACTTAAATTAAACACACACTTATGCTTTTATTAAACATTCACTCACTGCAAAAGCATCTCTAGCAATATTTAGAGGAAAACGTTGACCTTGTTCTTCTAATCGTTGGATTCAGATTCATTAATACGGCATCAGCTGCATTAATGAAGACCAATACAGATATATTAACGTTACGGAAGGCGCCTGTAGATACAGAACAAGCTTTGATATGCTAAATCTGCCACCATTATGTGTGATTATAATTACCATGGTGATTATTACTGCTATTTATTTTGAATATATTAAATTACTCGTTGATTCATGTAAAACTAGTAAAATGAAATGAAAAATATTACAGTAAACATATCATATCTGCACTAACCAAGAAAATTAATCAATGAGAAAGAGATCCCAAAGTTTAACAGAGATATCTAATATATTTGAATTTTGGGGATATTGGTGTAAAAAGATAATTTACAATATTTCCATTTGATGCAATGGTTCAGCAACAGTAACTGTTAAACAGAAATTACACATGACAGGCTTTATTCTGATGTACTTGACTTAATATATTTAAATTAGGCCCTTTATGGTAAAAAAAAATATAATAACATTTCAATAACGTAAGAGGATTTAGCAAATCTCCACCAGGATTATTTTCCTGGGAGTGTGGTTGGATTTGAAATAGCATTTAAATCATCATAAAACGAGATGAGATTTACAAAAAAAATATCATTTAACAATTAAAATGTGGGGGGAAAAAATAAGAAAATGTCAGGTTTTGATGGAAAGTCAAAAGATTCTGGAGGAATTTGGATTCTTGACATCAGTGTTCATAAAATTGTTGCTACAGACCTGGTTGGAACAAGCTGATATTGTTAAAAAAGACTTTTCCAACTTTAAAGTGACTTTATGGGAAATAAAAGGGGAAAACTGGATAATAAAGTGTATTGTAACAGGAAAAACCTTAATAAAATGCACGATTGTTAGTATTTGTGGTAGCAGTAGCATCCAAAATCAAAAGCAAGCTGTTGCTCTTTGAATTTTCCTACATTTCCCAAAATTCCCTTCAGTCAGCTGCTTTAAAGACACCATCATTCGCTCTGACCCAGTGGAGCAGGTGGAGTCTGACCACAAGTATAAAAATAATCACTCAGTAAGACCAGTTACACAACAATATCTATTTAAAGTTTGCTATCGTTAGCTAACATTAGCTGTCATAAGCTACCGGTCATATCAGACCAAGTAAGGCTTTAACCACAAAACCCTGCGTGTATGTAAACGAGTGACAATTTGTTTTATTGTTTATGAATTAAACTTTCAATTTATAAGAGGAACAAGGTCAATTTACATGCTTTAAAGGATAATCTGATAATTTTTTTTTTTTTTAAATCTGGGATAAAGTGGGTTGTAATGGTGGGAAAACACATGATTCAGTCTACAGTAGTACAGTAATAGCATCAAATTAAAGATTGATGTCAATAATTTCTCACATTTGCTACAATACACTCTTATAAGATCCTTACCTGTGTGTGTGTGTGTGTGTGTGACTGCTTTACTGTTACCACACATTATATGGCATTATTACCCGTCTCTGTGGGGAGAAAAGAAGGAGAAAGAAAACCGTTAAGTGTAGAAAAGGATTATGTACTATTATTAACCAGCAGGTGGCAGTATTACATAAAACTAATAGTCTTCTCCTTTAAAGGAACAACAGCTGCAAATTAAACCATCTCCCCCCCCACTTCCCCTCCCCTTTTTTTTTATGTTTGAGGATTCTCACTCGGACAGGTGTCACTATCCATCCTGCTGAGTGACGGGACAAGAAAGCATCTCATTAAACTGCATGTGGAGTTTGATAAATCCCCTGATTTTCACTTTCAATCTCATGTTTCATATTTCATCTGCCTCCCTCTCTCTCTCTCTCTCTCTCTGTCCATGTCTTGTCCTCCCTTCTCTGGTCCCTCAGTTGATAATGGCTTCTTCCTCCCAGTCACTTTGCTTATACGAGCTAACAGGCGACTGTGTCCCGGCTGATAGGGTGGCTGTGATTCATTTAGACAGGCTGGCAGCAAGCTGTGTAAACAGCCATTAGTAATTCATGACTCTGTCCAGCATCCCCCCGGGCTTCAATTAACCCCTTTGCTTTTGGTGCATCCTTTCTTTCTCTCTCTCTCTCTCTCTCCTGTCACCCATCTTTCTCTCTGTGTCCCTCTTCGCTCATTTCCTTTCATCTCCACCCTCCTCCTCTTCATCTATATTCTCTCCCTCTCTCCTTCTTGCAACCTCGCCGTTTAAATCATTCTCTTTGGGGTCCGAGTGCAGTTGTCATCTCTCCCAATCAAAAATAAATAAAATTAAAAAAAAAAAAATCACTAACAGAAGCCAGCAAAAAGCAAGCGGAGCAGGTGGTGTATAACATCCATCTAATGTATGCAAAGTAATAACTTGTGCATGTGAAATTATGCAAAGAAATCTTGAAGGACACAAGGTATGCGTTTTGTTTTTTTGTTTTTTTTTAAATTTTCAAGCTGCTGGTGGGATGTGTGACGTCTGTGATGACTGCTGCCTCATTATTGTTATCAAGCTTTAATGAAAAAGCCAATTAAGCGCATAAACGTAGCAAAAAGTTGTGGACTCGAGTAACAAATTTGATTTTTGACAAAACAAAAAAAACACTTGTAAATCACTTTGACTTTACTTGGACTTGAGCCACATGACTTCAAATACTTACAGTGTATTACACTCCGCAGCCAAAAGTGGAATCAAATCTTGGCTGGACAAGCAGCGTATTCAGAGACAGAGCAGACATTCAGGCTGGTGTTCAAATTGATTTTTTAATAAGTTCTGTAGCATTTGCTTTGTTTTTTTTTTGTTTTTTTTTAATAGCCTGGATCTCATTTAAGGTTTAATTGCACCACGCTACTACTGCACCTTTATTGTTGTCTGGCAAACTGTCTCTTTTAAAGCTGCTATTTGAATTATCATGAAATGGGTTTGGAAATGTAATACATTTATAAACTATTAGCTACTGTTATTGTTTCCATTTTGAAATGACATTAAATCTGGTGGTTATTGCTTGTTCAAGTCTTTACTTGGGACTTGAATGTCAAGACTACAGCTGAAACGATTAGTCGGTTAATTGATTAGTCAGGTGGTTCCCAACCTTATTGGCTTTTGACCCTTTAAAGTAATGCAATGTTTACTTGTAACCCTTCGTCACCAGCAGCATACATCTGAGGTGTGAGCACTTCAACCACAGAGCAACGTTTCCACAGAATCAGCCAATCAAAAAATAGTTGAAAGTAGCTGCAACGATCAGTCAATTGACAGAAAATTAATCTACAACTATTTTGTCAAACAAAAATGCCAAACAATTGATGGTTTTAGGTTCTTAAATGTGAGAATTTGGTGTCTTTCCTTGTCTTATGTTATGGCGTTATATCTGTGGACTGTTGGTTATGAATCATTTGTAGGTTCCAGCTTCTCCAATGTAAAGATTTGATTTCTCTTATCTGAATCCCTTTGGGCTGCTCATTCTTGTCCTTTTCAAACATTTTAAAGTCAGTTAACACTTAACTGATTCATCTGAAATATGTCATATTAATTAATAGCGTATATAGTCATTGGTTGACGCCCAAGTGAAGCCTTGAGACATAACTATGACCTCTGCTACAATATGTCAATACATGGACCAAAGTACGTGGGTGTTGTGGCTCGCAGTAGGCGTTCAGTTCATCCCCAGGGGTGCTGGAGGGGGTTGAGGTCAGGTTTCTGTGCAAATAAGTCAAGTTCTTCCACACCAAACTGGAACTTTATGGACTTCTCTTTGTTTTGGGGGCATTTTCATGTTGAAAACAGGAAACGGTCTTGCTACAACTGTCTGCCGTTGCATTAAGATTTCCTTTCACTGAAACTAAGCTACGTCGACAGAGACGCTGCTTGTGTCTTAGCCATTATGAACCATGAAGGTATCATCCTCTTACTGTCTCCCAGCAGCTCCTCAGACATCAGACTGTCCTGGCGGTTTCCCAGGACGAAGGCCAGGAAGGAGAGGATGAGAGCATCCATGATGCCCATGATGGCCAGGATGTAGGCCCAGCGCACCGAGCAGGCCCCCAGCGTGTACTTGTCCGTCTGCTCACCACACATCCGTTTCACCTCGTCGCTGTCCCAGCCGTCCGGGTAGATCATGCAGCCCAGGATCAGACACGTACCTGGATCAGGAAGAGAGAAAAGGGTAAGTGTTTGCAGAGGGATTAACTGCCTATCAAGGGAGGACTTACTGTTGGGTTTGGGACACTGTGTGACACTTTTAGCTTGACGTATAGTTAATAAAACGCACATTTATAGAAGATTTATTTAAAAAACTATTATGTCAAGCAAGTGATAGATCGCAGAATGACAGAGACAGAAGAAGAAGACATAAGAGAGGAGAAGGAAAGGAGGTGAGGAAGGAGACGTCACAGCAACGTGTGGCGAGTCGAGCTGCTTCATTAGCCGACTGCTGCATGGCTGACAGTGACGGGTTGAGCTGTTAGAGAGCAGAGTCATCTAACTCACACACTCATACACACTCGATCAAGGCAATCAAATCATTTACAGGCCTGAGAGGTCTGTATTTATTTGTTGACCGTGCTGCCAAAAGTTTGTGTGTGTGTGTGTGTGTGTGTGTGTGTGTGTGCTTTTTTTAAATGTCTGTCTTTGTGACGGCCAAAAAGAGTTTTAGGTAATGAGAGTGAGGATAAATTTAGAAAGGGAGGAAACACCGGCTGTTTGAGGGTTAAGGTTTAGCGATAAGGTTTTTTTTTTAGACTTCAGGCAATCCTTTTAATCAAAACAAAGGAGGGAATGATTCATTTTCTTTACATTAAACCAAGAATATCTAATATTGATAGAAGTAACTCTCTTGAAAATGAAAAGTGGATTTCATAGCCAATAAGATGCACCATCGCTCAATTCAATACACTTTGTTTTGCTTTGGGTTTTTCTGCTTCAGTCGTATTTAGTGTGATGTTAGTTAATATTAGCTTATGTTACTGAGTCAGAGTCAGTCACTTTGCTCACTCTATGATTCGTCTCCACTAGTAGCAGTAGTTTATTACTCAGCAGCGTCCTGTAATTTGTTGCCGCTGCTGTTCAGCAGAAGTTACAGGTCGTACTTAAAGTCTCTTCAAATCCTTTAAGGTGCTACTAGTCTGAAGCCAAAGTTCAACATTTTTTTTTCATCATATCATCAGCATCAATCCAGTAATCCACTTATACTTCATAATGACAAATTAGAGAAGCCAAAGTCGGCTAAATTCACTTGAAGGGAAAAACACTCACAAATTTTCCTCCCTAACATTTTTTTTTTCATCATATCATCAGCATCAATCCAGTAATCCACTTATACTTCATAATGACAAATTACAAATCACGCAAAGCAGCCAAACATCCTTCAAACCCAAAAAACTTCACTTTAAATTCTCATGTCCAAAGATACAAAAAAAAAAAAAGTATCAGGATGACTTTTGGATAAATGTGCAAAATAATGCCATGAATATTTCCATTTGATGGAAAGAAGCCATAAAAACATGTCTGGGCTTTGAATATTTCACTCAATGTAAACATCGAATAGCTTCAATGAAGAGTTACAATATGCTAAAGGAAGATTTTAACAACTTTAAAGCTACTTAAACTGTAAGTTAACGGATTAATATTGCATTATAGTTGTATTGTTGCCTTATGTCAGTATTTGCAATTGTGCACCTATATGATGCAGTCAGGTATTTGTGCATCTGATTATTTTATTGACGTACCAACTCTTGAATGTATTTCCAGAAGAAAAGAAAAAAAAGGAATCTTGATATTAAGCTATACAGATGTCCGACAAATTAAAGTGCCTCCAGATCAACCACCACATCTGTTCAAAATCTCCCACAGGTGCTTAACTGGTCTGAGATCTGATGACTGTGACGGTCACATCATTTTCATATATATTAAATCATTCAGTGAGCCCTCATGCTCCGTATGGAGGCATCGTTTTTATGTTTCTCTACTTATTTATTCAGGTTTTTAATTGGTCGCCCATATATACAGTATACTTCTATCATAACATCAAATATCCCTTAATGGAAGATTTAATTCATATTTCCAACCCCCAGTTATATTTAGGATATGAGTTAAAGTTGTATTATTGCGTGTAGCTGTGATGGTCAGGATTAGGGGTTCAAGTATGCATTATGTCAGTCAGGGTCCTCACAATTATAGAAGCATTAATGTGTGTGTGTGTATCAGGTTAACACACTAAACGCCAGTTGCCAGCAGATTAAGCAGACGGATAATCTCCGGAAATGTCAGACACTCGAGTCCCTCCGTCCCCTTCCTCTTTCTCATCTTACACACTTGCTCTTTTTTGCCGCCACATAATGAGAAAAGATGGAGAGAGTGGCACAGTTAGAGCAGCAGAGAGGTGGAGTCCTTTTATATAGAGTCTGTTATCGAGACAGAGATGACACGGGTGTCTGGGTGAGTCTGGACTCCCCGCTGAGCCCCCCCCCCCCTTCCTCCCCTCCCTCATGTTTGTTTTTCTGTAAGTCATGAGGTAAACTACAACGAGCCACCTCTCTCACAATTGTACCAATAACAGCAGCTACTGTAATAATAACCAGTATTGATGTAAAAGCCCTCTAATCCATATCCGACGCCTACATTTCCCAGTCGGCAGCAAGTCTATTGACTTTCCTGCAGCCTTCCTGAGTTTGCAGATCAATTTTCTGAGAAAAAAAACAAGTTAAAACAGCACTAGGTTGTTGTAAATACATTTCTTTATATTATTTTCTACTGGAAACAGCATGCACCCTGCTACATGTTTTTTTTTTTGGCTTAGAGCTGACCTTATGTTGCAGGTGCAAAATGGAGAAAAAATGCTCTTTAGGCATAAACATTTTTAAATCAATTTTTTTTACAGAGCTTGTATGTTTTATAAATTTCATCCCTGTAACAAACCTGCAGTAGACTCAGAATGTGACCATGACAACAAAAGTTTAGAGTATGAATTTGGTCCAAACACCAAAACAAAACTTGAAAGAAACAGACAGTCTGTGACATTTCCAAGAAAACATTTTGTGTTTCTCTATTAACAGTGAAAAGGACTATTTTTGGGGATGTTGGCACATTTCCGCTGCTTAGTTTGATTGTTTGGATTATATCACAGCAGCTATTCGTCCTGCGGTCCATGTGAAAATATACACAGTGATAATCTGGCGCTCTGACAAGTACTATAACAATCAATACTATTGTTATGACAAAGACTGAAAGGCAAATATTTTACTTTATACTTTATCTGAAGTCTCCAGAGGATAAATTCAGGTAAAAGTTTTCCCTCATTTTCTGAAACCTTGATGATGTTGCACTCAAATTTGTCCCAACGGCTTTACTGACCCAGAAATATGCCAAAAGAAGGCAACAGAGTGAATCTTATATTCTACATAAAAGCTTTTTAAAAAGAAAATATTCAGATGTAAATCCTTTGTAATCACCAACATTTTGACTATAGTAACTGTAATTAAATTACATATAACTAGTTACTCCCCAAAACTGCTGCTAAATATCAGCATGTTAGCATAGTCATTGTGAACGTGTTAGTATGCTAACATTAACATTTAGCTCAAAGTAGCACTGTGACTCAGTGCAGCCTCACAGAGCAGAATTGAATTTATTCTAGTTTTTAAGTAATATTAACTGCCCACCTTCGCTGTGTGAAGTAAAAAGTTATGTGTACTAATACTATAAGTGAAATATTAATGCAAAATGTTCTTTGTCATTATGATATTTCTGATGAAAACAGGTAATTCATACAATAATCTGCTGCAGCATCAAACCAGAAGAGACTTTTGATCTTTATTTCACAGCAAAGAACCAGATGAGCTGCTCTTTCTTTGTGCTGCTTGTAATTTCTTTAAATAACCACACTTGACCACACTGCTGGACAGAGATTAAGATTTAAAAGCACCAACAATTGAGTCACTTGTGTTCAAATACGTCACTTGATTACAGGAAGTCCATTTCCTATTTTAGCCGTTATCTAATCTGTTTGTTTCACTCATGGTAATTGGTTGTCTGAGGGGTTTCCCAGCAGCTCTGCTTCTTCAACCTGATTGATAAACACATCATTTATATAGAGATCCAGTATTGGTTTTATGATCAAAGAATAATATGTTCCAAATTCAATGCTTAGTACGACTAGTGTCATGTTTTTTTGGGGATGTAACGCTCTAACAAATCTATAAACCCACAGATTTATACAAGCCTTGTATTATATAAATGGATCAGCTTAAAATGTGCCACCCAAGAATGTCACAATTATGTATTTCAGACTCTTCTAATTGGTTTTCATGTTCACAAAACACTTAACGTTTACCATGTCATCCATGTTATATTAGTGTGAATTTTCTGAAATTCATATTAGAGGATTTGGTACAGTGCACACAGCTCTCTCTTGAGTAAACAACCTTCTCCTTCAGGCTTTTCAGCTTTAACATTAACAGAACGAGTTGAACAGCACGTTGTCTCGACGGCAAATCTTAAATCTCCCACAGAGCTCGAGCCGAACAGAAATACAGCAGATCAAAGAAGCGCCGGGGTTGTCTTTCTGACTCTCATATGACTGCCTCAAGATGTCCATGTTTCTGTGCTGTGGTGGTCCAGAAGCTGCAGGGTTTGATGCCACAAAAAAGGGAGCATATATCTGCCCTAAAGCCACATGTGCTCTTTAAGAAATAGTCTGACATTTTGGGAAATATTTACCTTCTTGCTGAGAGTTAGATGAGAAGATTGATACCACTCTCTCATTTGAGAAGGGTATCAATCTTCTCATCTAACTCTTGGTGTGTTCCTCCCAAAATGTTGAACTGTTCCTTTAAAGTGCTCGCTCTTTGCGTGTGTCTAAAAGTACAAAAGAATTATATTTTTATAGAAAATGTCATGTAAATCCCTCGTCTTCTCACTGGCTGATCTGATCATATTCAATACCTAACCTCAAAGTTAAAATGATTGCTGCAAAAACACGTCTCTAAAAGCGTACTGAAATATGCAATCTAATCTTTTAGCCTCAGCAGATGTGTAATTTCTTTTTTTTTTTTTCAGTTGTTATCTGCAAAGATGAAAAAAAATAAAGCTCAAACCAAAATTGTGTCTATCCCAAAAGTGCATCCAAATGTTTCTAAAGGAGGCTGAAGGCAATCTTTTTATCTTTGGCAGCATTGTTTTGTTTTTAGGCTTCAGTATAACATGCAGTAACAACAGGGGTAAACCGACGGGGTCAGCATCTTCATCTCCTGATAAATAAATTCTCATCTCATCATCCCTGCAGCCATCCTCACCACAGAGGTGGAAAGCAGCAGCAGCCTGCCACACAATCCTCGTCGTAAATAATGAAAGATATTATGAAACCCCTCAGACGAAGAATCGTGTCAGTTCGCTTCGAGTCGTCAAATGTTATGAGTGATGTTTTCGAACCGCACAACCCTCAGAGCTCAGGGTAAGATTCATAAGCAGAAAAAAACATAAGCGATCTTGGTTTGTAACATTCAATGCTTCAAATGATTTAGGTCGACTGCAAAAAAAAAAAATCGAGAGCGCTGGCTGTTCAGAAATGTTTAAAAACGACGGCCTGGTGCGGCTCTTTAACTGGAGGCTTCTTTCAGCGTGGTAGTACTCTAACACGGCTGGAGGTGGGTAGTAATGAGATAAAGATCACAGTGGACTCAGCAGAGAGAGGAGGGAGGTCAATTACTAAGCTACACTACATCTCGCTCTCTCATCTCTCTCTGCTTGAAGACTTGGGATTTTCTCTCTTTGGCCGAGTCGGTGCTGAAGAGATGAAATATTCTCGATTCCTAGACAGTAATGTATTGATTAGATTTTTATATTTATGACTGTTTTTTGTTGATAATTTCTACTATATTTTTCCTGCTGAAAACTAAAGTAAAATGTGAATCGGAGGATTAGAAGAGAAGAGTGTGAGTGTTGAAACTATTACTTCGTGATACCACATTATTTATGATTTATCTTTTAAAAAGTAACTTAATAGTCTGGAAAGCAGGAGTTCAACTGCCCTCTAAAGTTTAAATATCTCCTCCAGGCAAGTTTTAAGACACATAAAAAAGAATAAAATTTGCATTTGATATGATTTTCCCACAAAAAAATATACGAACCTGTTAAAATCCATAAAATCTACTCATGAATATACAAATATTGTTCATTACAAAAGTTTAACTGCTGGATGCAAGATTTCTTCAACTTCACTTGTGCACTGGAGGCTTCAAGTTTCCACATCACACTTGCATAAGTTGTATAATGGACCACAGTTGGCTCCGAACTAGTTGTGATGTCACAAATCATGCTTGTAGGTACTTGCTTTAAAAAACATCCTTCTAGTGTCAAACTGCACATACTGTACATCATTCTGCACCGTGAAGCTCAAAAATCCAACTCTAGGAAGAAGAAAACACATTTTTGATTAGAGAGAAACTTAAAATATGCTCTGTTGCACCTTTAACCACCCCCAACAGTGATGTCACGGTGTACTGACACACCCTGGAGTACACTTCTACATCACTGCAGTGAGATGAGAAGGAGCATCAAAAACAAGGTTTTCAGGGAATGTTAATTTACTCTTCAAGTCATTTGTCACATAAAAATATCAAACATCTGCTGGTTTCAGTTTCTCAAATATGAGGATTAGCTGATTTTTACAGAAAAATATCACTGAAAATATAATATCTTTGGGTTTTGGACTGCTGGTCGCACAAAACAAGCAATGTGAAGTCATTTTCATGGCTTTTCAGAAAATATTTCTGTACATTCAAATCAGCCTATAATACCCTGTGTCAGTGGTAGGCAAATAGTGGCTCGTGGGCCAAATCTGGCCTTCCAGCAGCGATATTTGTCCCTGTGATAAAAGCTGAAGATTTAACTTTCATAATTAACATCAAACTTGTAGATAATTGTACATAAATCTACTGTAGAAGACAAAATGAACACAAGGCTCATGTAAATCCCAGTGAACATGACCCTGTTACATCTACTACTGCCTCCACACCAGGAGAGACATTAAAACTGTAGCTGCACAGTGCGCGCTGCTGAAATTATGTCCAATAAACCTACCAGAAATTAAATTTTAATGAGTGAATTCAAACACTGTTTTAATTCCACAACTTTAGTCTATTCGGCCATGACAGGTTTGTTTTTCACAAAGACAAACAGGTGATACTGCAGACTAAAACAAGACAACAACAACAGTACTTTCAATCAACCGTAAATGTTTCTCTAGTCTTGAAGTGCAACACAGGAAATATATTCATGCATGAGTCATTTTTCGCCAAATGAGTATTAAAATTAAGCTGTAACTCAGAGCTCACACTGGTGTCTCAGTGTTTATTCTTAAATTAATGAAACGAAATGAACAAAACACATAGACCTTGATTTTCACTGCGCTGGTTATCAGAAACTGGCCCATAGTCAAACCTAATTACTGACCCCTGCCCTATGCTGTCATTTATTAATACACAATCTGATTATTTACTATAATACTCTGACAGAAATTGTCTCTTCACATGGAGGTCAGCAGACAGAGTCTCTCAAACATCCTCTTGATTTTTAATGCCCTTGATTGCTCTTTATTTTTCTTACAAACACACTTCCTTTCTCCTTGAAGGCTTCCCAGCTGACAGCTGTTGGCAGCGGCCCCTGGGGAAAATCAGAGGAGGAGGTGTCATAATCTAGACCTCTATGTCCAATCACCACATGCTATTACAAGCGTACACACACACACACACATCAAGCCTCTCATTATGGTGTGTTTCACAGGCACAGCTGTAGCTGTCTACTTTGTGTGATTCATGTTGCTTTAAATGTCAGGTTATTGAGGGTGTGTGTGTGTGTGTGTGTGCAGGTGTGTATGTTGTTTTGTGTGTGTGTGCGTGTGTGTTTGATGATGGGTTGAAGATACAGAGAGTGAATCAGAAGGCTCATACTGTATGCACTGTGCATCAGCATCAAGGTGGACCGTGGCAAATGATATTAATGGGAGTTAATTGGGGCAGAAACTGGCAGATGCAAGAAGGTATGAGGACAAAATACCTCCTCCCCTCTCGCTCTGTCTCTCCACCCCCCTGCCCTGATCCCTTCTGCTTCACAGAGGACTCAGTGAGCATCTGTGTGTGTGTGTGTGTGTGTGTGTATATGCGTTGCCTGTGAGCTGAAAGATAAGGCAGGGGAATGGGAGCATGACTTGCAACATGAATCCTGCTGCATACCCACATACTCATTAACACCTCTTGTATTAGGTCCACTGATTCACATGGTTTGTCTGTGCTATCGACCGCTGGCGCAGAAGATTAATGGGCTGCTCTGAAGTCACTGCGCTTCCAGGCTTCATGTTGCACAGCGTTACATGTTGCATGATGCACTGGACTAAAAAAATATGGAGAAGCTTGTATGAACAACAGGTGGAAAAGCCTGTATATGTTAACAGGATTATAGTTTATTATCTGATACCACAGATAAGTGGGGCTTTGCGCACAGCTCGTATTGCTGAGCATGATAACATGAACCTAAAAACGAACGTCAATAGTCATAAAATATAAACAGTAAAAGTTTGAGTTAGTGACTGCAAACTCAGCCCATAAAAATCTATACGATCACAGATTTTTTTTTTATTAACATTGGCAGGAGCAGCACGCTTCGCTCAGCAGTTCATTCAACAAGCCGAGAGAATAAAGTATATCAGTTCTCACGCTAATTAATGACGGTGCCCATGTGTGTAAAAAGGTTTGAATATAGAGAAAAAATAGTGGGAAAAATTACAGGAAAACATCATCAGTTCATCTCTGTATCAGAAAACATGATGTAAAACACTCTGGAGTCAATCAACAAGAAAGTTTAGACAGAGAAAAAAAACTATAATTATATTAAATCAAAAATTAATATTTAGCACCTCCTTTAATTATCGCTTTTGTTAGTAATGTAGTTGTTGTGTTGTGTTTTTTGTTCAATGACTGGAAAATAAATAAATAAAAAGTTTAAAAATATATATATAAAAATAAAGAAATATTTTGCTAAACGTTTATTTTATGGGTCCCCTAGTTTCCTAATAATTTCCTAAAAAGGAACTGATGTGTTGCTGTAATATCTTAGAAAGATTCCTGGAAAAGACTGTAATTATAGGAAAAGTGGAGATAGCGTACACTTGGTACACTTTAAGTTATGTAATTCCACTTAATTGGTAGCATAAATAGTGCACAAAAAGTCAGCTGAGCATGCAAAAATGGAACAATGTGTCTTTCTGTGTGGCTATAAATTACAGGCACACAGTCAACAAATACAGACATTGAAATTCCCCAAAATAAATGAATATTGATATGTTTTTGAATGAATTTTTTTTCCTAACATGAAGCTCTAGATGTTGTTTTGAAACCTTATCTACACTGCAAGGAATAAAACTTCTTTATTCTCTTAATTTATGCAGAAAAGTAGTAAAATTATTGTAAAGCAAGAGTAAAACTACTGCAATAAGCCTCTAAAATATCCACCAAATGTAGAAATTCCCCAAAATTCCCCAAAACATTACACAGCACATGACCTCAGTGTCCTCACAATCCATACATACACCACTAGCAGTGGATCCTCAATGAAAAAACATCAATGTTTCATTCATATCTGACTACGTTGTAAACATACAAATCGATCAACAAAACCGACTATCATAGCAAGCGTCATAGAGATACATGACACAGAAGATAAGTAACAGCTCATAAACAACCTAGAATCCCTGCTGCTATTGAAACAAATATAGAAAAACATTATAATCAAGAAACAAATTATAACTGAACCCTCAATTTAGCAACAAGCTAAACACCGTTTCTATTGTAATGCTCAGTGGGAGCTGTCCACACACTGTGGTGCTGAAATCTCAACCAGGAGATGTGGTAACAGCTGTTTCCAGCAGTTTTCAGCTACTCTGCACCGCACTGCACGGCCGCATCAATTTCCAGTGATTTAGATACCGCATGGGGTCACTTTGGACCGCTCTGTATGCACGCCAGCACACAGGCTACAACAAAAAAAAAACAATTCACATGCTCCCTTTTGTTTCCTCTTAACCTGCTACAAAAACCGACACCATGTTGCTGTTGTCACAGTGGATGATAAGGAGGAAGAAGGGGAAGGTGAAGAAGATAAAGCAAAGACTAAAGATGAAGAGACAAGACTGAGGAGGAGGAGGAGGGAAAGAATAATGACAACAGGACGGGAAATGAGAGGAGTGCTTTATCTATGCAGCTCAGGCTTAAAATAACATTAGTGTCTGCATGGCGTTTGCTTGTCAGGATGGAAGAAGAGACAGACAGTCACACAGACAGGTAGAGACAGATTAGGATGTGTAATATGGCGAGCAAAACAACAAGGAATGAGATTATGAGAATCATTAAGACAGAATCTGAAAGTCGGATATTAATATTGTAAGATTTGAGTCTATGCGCGTGTCATTCATGTGTCATTTTCAGGTGTGGATTGAAAAGGCAGAGCTGGGAGGGAGTGAGGAGTGGTGGGATACGGCAGGAACAAGGGTTACAAGATTTGAATCCCAATGCACCTCATTTGAGACACGAAGGGAATGAAAGTGGCTGTTTAAAAATGCAGCGCCAGACAGAGACAGAGAAACCACACTTCAAAGACATAAAGCAGACAGACTTCAGTCGAGTCAGGGCAAAAAACCGTCCAATCCTCTCTTTATTTTACTCTCTCGGACGACCTCGGCCATTAGGCTGTCCTCATTCAATTTAATGAAAAAAGGAAAATAAATTTTTACTCTGTGTCGAAGACAAGGTAGTTTGTGGATTGTCCCCTAAGAAGTGTGCCGTAAAATTGATTGAGGATGAAATTTACAATCTAATCATCTCTGAGCGTAGGGAGGCTCAAGCAGTTCAGGTCTGTGTTGAGTTCAGGCCAAACTGAGTTATTATATTATTAGTGCTTTGTCATTTATTAAAGGAAAAACAACTGACCTTGGTTCAAGGTTATACACACCTGTATTCAAACTTAATCTAACAGTCAAAACTCAGTAGCTAAGTTACTGTTGCTGCACCTGTGAAGCTTTTCATTCTCGCACAGCACATAATGCAGTTTGCTACATGAGGAAGATTTACCACTTGAAATTCAGAGTAATTTATTGAAACATGGCATTGTTAATTTCAAACAGAGACAGACAAAAAGCAGGCTTCACATTTCCAGTCGAGGACTTGTTAATTTTTCCAGCTGAAATATCGTCACTGGCAGATTTCTATCAGTTGTAACTAGGTAGCTAATTAAGGTAACATCAGCTCCTTAAACGTGCAGTGTGTAGGATTTAGTGGCATCTAGCAGTGAGATTGAAGACCGACCAAATGAATACACCTCCCCCTCCCTTTCCAAGCATATAGGAGAACTTACGGTGGCTGCAATACTTGCAAAAAACATGAAAGGCCCTCTCTAGAGCCCGTGTCTAGTCTAGAGACTGGTTTGTCTGTTCTGGGCTACTGTAGAAACATGGTGGTGCAACATGATATGCTCTGTGGAAGAGGACCCGCTCCCTATGTAGATATAAATGGCTCATTCTTCAACTATTTTTATTTCCAGGTGATTATACACTAATTAAAACATACTCATGAATATTATATTCCATTTCTGCCAAGTCTGCTCTGCTAGATGCCACTAAATTCTACACACTGCACCTTTAAGTTGATTGAAAACTCTGTCTCAGGCTGACTTTTTAATGTTTGTAGCTGACTCATTTCAAAATGAAAACTCTAAAGGTCTTAACTTGATGGCTAATCATCTCTCATGCAGACTGAGGCTGAGAGTCAGCATCTTCACCAGTTCATGATCCTTGTAGACGACATAAATATACCCAAAAATACTCCAGAAATCAAGAAACAACATTGTTTTTGTCTTGCAGTATAGAGCTAGTTACTAATATTGTAAGTATGATAATAAATAATGTAACATAAGACTTCTATTTCATTGTACATAAGCCTGATTGGATGTTTAGTTTACACACTTTGACAAGTGAACAGATCAGATATATGCTTTATTGTTTCTGTTTTCAAACAATATGTCTCACTTTTAGCATTACAAGACAAAAGGCTTATAGATTCAGGACAAATCAGTGTGTTTAATGAATGTAACATCTCATATAACAGGCTTGGCTGAAGTTGCTGCTAATGTTCGCCTAAACTCTCCTACAGGTTGTAGAATTTAAGACCAGCTGCCACACGGCAAGTAAATAGTGGATGTATTATTGTGAACAGGAGCTTATTTTTAAGTATTATCCCCATGAAGTATGAAAAGCTATGATTGGACAAATTGGGGAGTTTAGCGAGTGGTATTATTCCTATGAAGAAAATGTAAATAACGTAGATTAATGCTATCAAAATGTCTCTCTCCCCTAAATCTGATGGTCTCCAAGTGTGTGAGCAACTTAGGATTATTTTAAGATACTTCCAGAGGCCCTTTTTAAAGCCCCTCAGCAAGGCATCACCGCAGAAACAAAGCCTTCCTCTTTTAGTCATAATCTGCATAAAAGTTATTATGATAATCCTCCTGGGTGGAGGTATTGTTTTCCTCTTTCAGATCCTTCCTGTGATGCAGGAGCCCCCCTGCTGATATACTGCACACAGGAGAGGATCTCAGAAGTTGCATCCAAATAGCGATGCAGCAGCCTCGGATTTTGTTGCTCATCTTGTTTGAAGCGAGTCCTAGTTGGAACAGCCTCCCCGTGAGTTTCCAAACAACCTCTAATCAAAGCTTCTTCTGATTTCTTCGGAGCACAAAACATGTTTGGGAGTGAGAGGTCGCTCTCCACAATAAGGATCCAGTCGGCAGTTGGATGAGGTGGATGCTGCATCGCCATGGTGACGGGTTGCCTGCTGTCGCTGCTCCAACTGAAATGTGTTTTTTTTTTGTATGGATGAGTACTAGTGTCAGGGCTACGCCGACACCTCAGAGCTGTGGTGTGAATGTGACACAAAAACCCTCTCTTGTTTTCTCCCTCCACCTTCTCCCTTTTTCATTTCTTCTGATAACTAAAGCCCCGCCATATGACCCAACCCTCTGGAGGAGACATGTTGCTCATATGAGTGCACAGGTCCATAATTTGAAGCAGCTTTTATTCCATGCAAGTACAGGAGGACACCTTTTTCCCCCACAAACCTATCATAGGAGGCGATTTGGAACAGGTGTTACCCATTAATTAACAGCTCCCACCAGTGAACCTGAGGAGGTAAATCTGCCAAACAGGATCCAAGCTGCATCCCAGACAGAAGAAAAACAAGCGTTAAGCCTTGTATGCTCACTGACAGTAAAGCTAAAATCCCCCTACAGCGAAGCAGGATAAACTCAATATTGTCATGGCTCAGTAGCAGCTACGCAAGGTGAAAGGCGAAGAATAAAACAACAGGAATACATTCAATTTTCTCCAGTTGGAGTGCGAGAAAAAAAAAAAAAAGCCCAGATGGTCAGATTTTATTTACTGCACTCAATCCAATAAATGTTTTATTCTTAATGAGCCCAGGTATGTTACATGTTTGATCAATCGTTGCTTCATCCAAGTGCTCTCTGCTTCCTCAGATGTGGTGACAGCGTTCTTGAAGTGGCAGACAACTTTGGCAGTTCTTCTGAATCTTTAACGGTTGTCCTTATTTTCTCTCCAAAACCGTCTGCCTTTGATGTCGGGCCGAGGGGATTGCTCCACTCCGTTTCAGTAACTTCTAATGTGTCTCTGATCTGTGGTGATGGCAGAGAGTACATGTTCTCTTTTTTCTTTCAAGCTTTCCCCCCCTATTCTCTATCTCTCTCTCTTTCTGCAGCACTGAGCACTAATGACTGATGATGTGAGGGGAGGCAAAAAAAAAACAAAAAAACCCAGAGCGCTGTCTCACAGAGGGAAAATCCACCTGGCATGAATAGACAAATGCAAGCTGATAAGAATGAAGCAACGAAGGCATATAAACCTCTTAACCCCCCCCCCCCCCAACGTCCTAAAGGTGAGTCACTCAGTAAACTCATGCTGTGCAACCAAACATTGATAAAAGTCTGGTGGAAATCCAAAAGTCTTCCAAGATGCTAAATATGTCAGCTGGGGAAATGTATATAAAATGATGCATCATTTGATAAAAATGTGCAGCCATAAAAAAGAATATATATATAATACTGTTAGACTGTGTAGAACAAGATGTTTCTTGAAGCCAAAAAAATCTAAATTTAAATGGTTCCTGCTCTTGAACATTTTTCAATATATTCTGATCTTCTTCATCTTTTGCTTCTGAAAGGGAGCTTTTTGGAATTAACTACCAAAATATCT
The DNA here is from genome assembly GCF_963924715.1 of Thunnus thynnus. Taxonomy (NCBI): domain Eukaryota; kingdom Metazoa; phylum Chordata; class Actinopteri; order Scombriformes; family Scombridae; genus Thunnus; species Thunnus thynnus. The sequence continues at coordinate 17,920,358 of NC_089539.1, read as the reverse complement.
AAATTAGTTTTCGTGATACTGAACCAAATTTACAGAGGCATAAGCATGGTAAAAATGTAAGACCTCTTCCTGCCTGTTTGTTTGTTAACTGTTCTGCTTTGGTCGCAGTGACGTTTGTATCTTACATGGTTAATGAGGCTTTGTGCTTTCAAACAAAGAACATTATGTCACGGTTGAATGGGAATTCAACCAGATGTCACCTCAAGTACAGTAAAAAACTCCCCTCCAGGCTTGTGTTTGGGACATTTTTGGGAAATATGCCTTTTCGCTTTCTTGCTGAGAGTTAGATGAGAAGATTCATACCAAGTTACAGCTGTTAGCTGGCAGTTAGCTTAGCTTAGCATAAAGACTGAAGGAGGAGGGGAAACAGCTAACCTGGCTTTGTCCAAATCTAATCCGTAAAGAAACAGTAAAAACAAAAAAATGTTGCTTTACAATGGATTATGTGTTGTAATTCTTCTTAGCCAGGAACAGTGATGTCCTGGAGTGTTGTCGTCAACTTGAGGTTGCCAGGAAACATGTTAATTAATGAATTTCCGAGGTGCTTGTAGGCAGATTTGACCTGTTTCCAGTCTTTATGCTAAGCTAAATTAACCGTCTCCTGGCTGTGGCTTCATATTGAACGGACAGCTATGAGATTGGTACTGATCTTCTCATCTAACTCTCGACAAGAAAACAATTATGCTTATTTCCCAAAAGGCTGAACTACTCCTTTAGGAGTCTATGAAGAAATAAAAGGGGGAGACTGGATATTGAGATGTTATCTGTGGAAAAGACAAGAACTAAAGCTTCACAAAAAGCTAAAGAAACTGTGTGAACAAGTTTTCATCTAGTGCACCCGCTCCAGGAACGTTCTCTTGACCTGCAGTTGTGACCTAAAGGAAGCAGTTGACGTTCGGGGGCAACCAAATCAGGGGCCGAATCCAAGCACGTTGCCATGGAGACGCCCTGAACTGCATCAGGGGTGCATCAATTTCCAGAGTATATCCCCCTCCTTCTGCAGCTCCTGAAGGACCCCACTGATCCCGGGCAGCTCGCCTTGGTGATCTCGCGGAGAGGAGAGGAGAGGAAAGGAGAGTGATAGGATGCTGCCAGCAGCACGGAGAGCCGTTTCCATGGCAACCAGCAAGCTCGGAAGAGAGGAAGAGCATTAATGGGTGGCTGAGGTGGCTGCGAACATCACTGAAACAACACACGTCCCCTCGCTCTTTCTTCCTCTGACGGTTTCTACATACACACACACACACACATACACTCAGCCCATGTTCTCTGATCCGTGACCTTCGAAAAATGGTGACTGTAAACAAACACGCTGCAGAGCAGAAGCAACTGTTAACCTGCGCACACACACACACACATACACCTGAGAAAACACTTCACTCCAGATCCAAAAGAGCCTCCTCTGAGTGCAGCGAGGAGTATTGTTCCTCTGCTGTTTCCCCGGTGTAATCATAAGTAAGTCCGCTGGGATGCAAACACTCCCACAGCTCACAGTTCTTAACTCCCCCTGCTAAGTTTATCAAACAACAACCCTCTTTGCGCCGCTACACAAGCTCTGGAGTCTTTTGATGTCCTCTCAAGCTCAGACTTCATTTGTATTCTACTTATGCCCCCAGTTTTCACTAAGCTTTCTTTGATTCCATACCCCCGCCAACATGTTTTCCATGTTAACATTGTTAGTCGTGTTTTCCACACAGCGTGGTGCACCTCCTCATTTGCAGTTCAATATAATCGTCGATGGATGATCAGTGTAATTAGGCGTCTACCTCGGAGGGAAACCAGCAGGAGTAGATGCCGCGTGACTTTGTAAGCGGATTCGTAAACAATTCAAAATGGATTTTGGTTGAGTTTGTCCCGTTCAGGCTTTGTACGTTGGAGGTAATTTCAGTGTGGGAGCAGATAAATGTTGGAGAAAACATTAGGTAGACAAATATTACTCAATAATAGCATTTTCCTTCACTCATTTCATTGCAGCACATAAGTCTTCTGAGGCCACAGACAGTCCAGAAGAGTAATATATTCTCGATGACATGTCTGTATGATTGCTAAAAGGTTGCAGCCCGGCCCTCGTCAAACATCTTCCTTGTCTGATATGAAGTTATTGATTGATGAGAGGATGGATTTGTGAAAATGAAATGTCTGCTGAGAAGGCTATTTGTGCGGAAGTAGATCTAATGGATGCAAGTTTTGTTTTGGCTCTGGGATGAAATGCGGTTGCACTTTAGCCCTGCAAAGATGACCAGAACAAGGGATTTGTCAGCCATAAATTGGATACTGGGGAGACAGCAAGGAGAGAAGTAGAATATAGAGATCGACCACTGGGCTGAGAGAGTGGGCTAGATCCATGCAAAGTGCAAAGTTTCATCCATCAACTATGCTTGAAAAAGCATAGCAGAGAGGTGTTGTAGAGTGATATCTGCTGAAAGAGGAAAGTAGCATCCTTAAAGTTATGTCTTCTTCTCTACTGTCATCAAAAATGAGAGTTTACAGCTGTTTCTCAGACTTTGAAATTGGGCTGTGTGGCGCAACCTTCACCGAAGTCTCTGTGACATAAATCAAGGGACATCAGAGCATCATTCACCCTCAAACAATGACAGCCAAGTGTCATAACAGGCCTGTCTGAGAGCCTGATATATGAGAAAGACCCGGGCCTGTGCGTCAGTCTCTTCGACACCGGCGGACACCAGCATCACTCATTAACTCAAACACTCACACATTGAAATGAGCATCACTCAAATGCACGCGCACAGACACACGCAGGCATATCCAAGGTGGATGGTTTCAAACGAGTCACTATGTCCTTGTCCCGCTGCCTCACTCAGGAAGGGGAGAATAAATCAACCCGGCTGTCTTCTCCATCCCGGCCCAGTGATCAAGAAGATAAACCCCCGATGGGAAATCTATAAAGCCTGCCCCTCCTCTGGGCTCACAGACACGTGAAAGCTAGCGGCAGAGGAAGAGACGTGTTGATAATATTTAGAGCGTGGTGTAGAGGACACAACGGCAGCTACAAAGTATAATGGATCCCACGGTAACTTGATGTAGCTGCTGTCTGTTGGTCAGTCATTTGTTTGCAGAAAAAGAAAGAAGGCAGCTCTGGTGTCAAGTGTGGAGAAGAATAATAATTTATTTTTTACCCTTAGTGGTTTTACGGTTCTTCTTACTTATTTAATAAACAAAGCAAAGTAAAATATATGAGAGAAAAAAGACATTTAGCACACTTTGAGAGCAACACTGTCTCCTAGAAATTATGTTCATATACAACTAAAATTGCAAAAGAAGATAAGTTTTGCTAGAAATGTAATGCTGGATGAATTACATTGTCTCTCAGCATAATGAGAAAATGTTGTTAATGTATTTGAGAAGTTGCAAAAATGTTGATACTGCACATATGGGTGAAATGTTCAGAGACAACGTACCTAGATCTTTTTTTTCCCCACCAAAATATCTGATCTTGCAGCACAATATCCACTGGTAGAGATTACAGCAATCTTAAACTTTTTTATGGTTATGTTTAGGCAGTGGCAGCACTCAGTTAAAGATCCCCTCCACACATGTATTAAACCTGCAGTGCAGAACTTTTGTCTCCCCCTACTGGCAGTGAGAGTAAATAGTAGTCACCTGGATGTAACTCCAGTTCTATGATTGCATACATGAGCCGGTCACCATGGCTACTGTTACAGCTGTAACATAGTGGATAAATTGTTTTGAGTGTAACAACCCCTGCGAAATGACTTGTTTCACTATCAGAATTTGATCCATTCGATCCGATAACATTTGGAAAGTCTAGAAGAGCCACATGATTAAATTATTTTATCCCTCAGGTTAGTGGATGGCTAAAGTTAGCCAGCTCGGCTGGTGCAAGTCTCTTCAACGCTGGCAAACCAATCATTACTGGTTGACATTAAATGCATCATTAGCAGTGCAGGAATATTGCCACAGACACCAGATTAAAAACTCTGGTATATTGTGAAATACAAAGAGCTTTATCTGGCAGTGATAGGCTTATTCAACCCGTTTGGTGAGGGCTTGAATGTAACAGGAGTTCATTTATATGTAAAAGTCTTGTACTCCAGCTCCACAACTCCACCCCAAGACATACAAAAATACTCTGCTTGGAACAATAATGTCTGTCTGATATGTTTTTTTCCAGGTATAATTATCATCTTCTCGCTCATTAAAAATTCCAGAATCTATAAATATGCAAATATATTTCATTTCAGAAGTTTAACTGTTGGACACAAGTTGTCTCCTATTTCACTGTAAAGTTCATTCTCAGTAACTTCATAGGCTAGAAAGCAGAGTTCAACTGCCCTCTAAGGTTTAAGATACTCTCCAAGCAAGTTTTAAGACAATTTTGTGTCTAATATGAGTTTCCCCCCCAAAAAAATTACATGTACTCCTGAATATACAAATATTTTTCATCGCAAAAGTGTTTGTGCACTGAAGGCTTCAAGTTTCCACGTCACACTTCTGTAAATTGAATATTGGATCAGGATTTGCTCCAAAGTAGTTGTGATGTCACAAATCCTGCTTGTAAGACCTCCCCCCCTTCAAACTGGATTTTCAATCAGTACAGATAAACTTTCCACTTTCAGCGGATGAATGTAAAAACAGCTTTCTACTGTCAAACTCTGCACAGTGAAGCTCAAACATCCAACTGTAGGAACAAGAAGAAAATCAGATTTTTGAGTGGAGGGAGACTTAACGGTTAGAGAAAGATGGTGGTTTTGGTTAAATACAGAAAAAAGTCTGAGATAACTTGAAGCATAACATGTTTATGAACATTTTCAACATTTCAATTAACTGACAGTCTTTCACTAACCTTAACCAAAGTGCTTTTGGTGCCAAAATATATAAATGTCGCCTTTCATTCAGTCAAAAAAAATGTGTCAACACAGAAATGTCCGTCTCTGTGCTCAGCAGAGCTCAGCAGTGTCTGTAAGCTAATAAGAAGAGACATTTCTGAGACATATTTCTGTGTGAAAGCTTTTTTGACTTTTGATTAAACAAAAAAAAAAAGTGTCCTGTGAACATAATCCAGACAGTGATTATGTTTGCCACAGACTTTGTTTTCTCAATAGCTAAAAGTGTTTTTTATCATAAGTAAACTTGTAATTCAAGTTGTGTTTTTGCGATCTTTGATGCATACAAAGCGTTAATTGTTTCTTTACTTCACTTCCAATAAATCACTTGTTATTCCAACACTATCTAAACTTTTTCTTTGGACTTTCTGTTTTCAGATGGTGACAGACTACAAGCTTCCATCTTGGAAATACCATCCACGGGAGCTTCAAGCTTCAAGAATTTTTCCTGCCAACATGGAAATAGCTGAGAACAGCCCACAGACATGCTGGTGAATTCAAACGAAGTCAAATGTGAGCATGTTTTTCCGACAGAAATATGAATAATTTGAAAGAAATATATATTCATGCAGTATGTGTGCATAAGCATCCCTTGTTTAATGGATTACCTGATGAATCCCAGGATGTCAAACACACATGAGATGACAGCTGTTCAGTCAAATCAATTTTACAGCATTGAGACAAAATTTGTATTTTTACTTAAAAAAATTAACTTTGCATGTTCAAACATACGTCTCAGTGAATGCGGGTACACATCCAAGTTGTTGTTGCGAGGAAGCAACATGGCAACATCTCCCTAAAATCCCAAATGCACAGTTGGCCAAGCATGTGAACACATACAAGAAAAATACACTTAATACCTTTTTATTTAATTCCTTCAAAGTCTTCACTACAGATATTATATGAATCTGGACAGACATGGATGTAAACTGCAACTTAACTGGTTGGTGGAGGCGTACAACCTCTAGGCGGTATTTCTAGTTTGACATACATGTTTAATTGGTATATAACAAGAGATAACTGAACAATTAACACAGGGACACAGGATTAGAAGTGAGAAAATGTATTTTTCATTTCACGGGGTCTTTAAAAGCCCTCTAGTGTTTCATACATGGTCCAACAGTATACTAGGTTTTGACCTAGTCTTGTTTTGTAAAACATCGTACCCTCTCATCGCCCCCGAGGCAGGGATTAATTGTGTGAAGTAACTCGTTCTCTTTGCCCTCAGGTCCTAATTAAGCGGAGTCCAACTTTCTTCATCTTGTAATTATGAAGCCGGGGAGAGAGGAGCTCGCTCAGGACCGAGTGTAAATACAAACAGATTGAGGAGGAGGGAGAACGGCGAGAGCTGGAGAGAGGTTCGGTTAAGACCCGGAGATGTTGTTATTCGGGTGTTTTTGCGGCAGTCGTGCAAGATTGTGTTCATTATTGCTACTGTATGTAATTACAAAAAAAGTCACAGAGTTTCATTTGCATTCTCGAGCCACAGAGAGTTTGAACAGTTACTGCTGCTATCTTTGGTTTAAATGAGGATATTTACTTTGTAAGACTGATACGTGACTGGATTTCTGAAAAACTGCACCACAAGAGACACACCGTGAGGCCTTCAATCATGTCTCAGAGAATAATGATTTATTCACAAACAAGCAGTTGTGTTTGCATGTATAATTCATACTGAAATGACTCGAGCGGCCATCGCAGAGAGACAATGAGAACAACAGCGACGTTTAATCTGCAAGGTCGTTCGACTTGGCTGTGATGTCCAAAATATCTCATCTGTGAACTGTGAGTTCAGATTGAAAGGCCCGAGGGATCAAGAAGCAACAAACTCATTCGACAGTCGATCTGGCGTACTGTTGGTTCGGGGTCTTGTTTCTTGCATTTGTCCTGTCACATCCCATCAAAGCAAGGCGAGCCTCAGAGCTAAGTCTTGTTTTCAGCTCATGACAGGAAACTTTTAGAGAAGTCCCCGGTTGTTTGAGGTTATAATGAGTTGTTGGTCAACATTGAGAAGGTATTGACCGGGTATGTAGGTCTCTAAGCTCACAGGGGATGAGCAGCGGAGGTCAGGGCAGTAGGGCAAGGCTGCAATCAGCCTTTCCCCTTCCGTCTTTCCTCCACCCTCCTGGTTACACTAATTACATTACTCCTGGGGAGACAGGATAATCAAATCTTAATGAGGCGTGGAAGACTTGAGTGCTGTGCTTAACATGACGCTTTCTACCAACAGAGGCGCTGAACCTTTGTTGATCTCCAGAAGTCTCTGTTGACTTGTAGGATTTCTTCATGGTGCAACTGAATAAAAATCATCCGATGCTCATTTCACACCAAATACTATCATGAGAACTTTAATCTCTAATAGTCCATCCTGCTAAAATAACATGATCAAACTCTGCTCTTCTAATTATTCTTTTCTACATTCAGTTTTCATGATGGATGAAGAGGATGAAGGAGGAGAATAATGCTTTTGATATTTTGTGAATATGCAGCAATTAAGTGAAAACAGTGACAAGAACATCTCTTTTAATTAGGAACTGTCAAAGTTAATGCGATAAAGCAAATTCATTTCAATGCCACTAATTTTTTTGGTGGCATTAATGCAGGTTATGATGCCTCCTTGCCTCAACTGTACTTTAGCCTTCTAGCACTAAGTCAGATGGCAACTAGCAAGGAACAATGGATAAAGAAAAACATATTTTGAATGGAAAGTTCAGCTTCAAAGACTGTCAGATGGGTCTGTCGACAAGCCCCGAACCATTCTGCTTGCAGAAAACCATGCTTGATAGTGTGCGAAGGAACCCCATGGATTAGACTTACAGGTCTGTCTCTAAATGCTTTGCTCAGAGATTGAGGACAATCTGCCAGGTTTAGTTGTTAAAACTGTGTGGAAACAGTTAGAGGATTTATAAATAACCCTGCATTGCAAAACCAATCCAAAGTCTTTTAGGACGGCCTTTCAAACAGGTGATATATAGTTCACTAAGGAGGATAATGGGGGGGGAGCATCATTTCCGGTAAGGCGTGTCCCTGACAAAATTGAAGGGGTGTAGGTTTGATAGCGGCCGTTCTTGCCGACGCATTTAGAAATCCCCAGACTTCTGTAGGCGGAGATCTCTGATTGTCTGGTATTGTGAGACTACTCATGGACAAACCTACAAGCAGCAAGCTTTTAAGAGGAATAGTTAAATGTGTGGCTACAGCTTGCAGGCCAGTTAACGTTGTGGAGGACAACGGTCTGCATGAAATAATTTGGATTGTATCCAAAGACTGCACTTAATTGCCGTCAAGAGCCAACATCGTATAGAAGATACACAGCCTGTATGATGAATAAAGAGCTAAAATAATTTTCTTTCAAATACTCCCTTTCCACTGATTCCTGCTCGCTTTATTTGTTATTTATTCTATTTTGTATTCTCCTGTTTTTTATCACATAACACAAAGGGATGTTTTTGTGAGCCTTTATGTTTCCCATGTGAGGTTGGACACAATTACATTGTGTGATTTGTTTTTGAAGTGAGGGATCCAGGGAGTGATCTTTAATCAGTGCTGAAGTAATGGAAAATTTATCTGGCCAGTGTGTCCATCTGTTGCCTGTTGAGCTTGAGTTTGCCATAACAAGCTAAATGCTGCACCTGTGAGGGTTTCTGACAATCTATGTCATTGTTTTGTGTTGTTAATTGATTTCCAACAATAAATGTAACATTTATCATTATCTTGTCCACTCTCATGTTAATAAGAGCATTAACACTTGAAAAATGTCCCTTTACACTAAATTTTGAACAGGTAGAAAATGAGCGATTAATTTGCGATTAACTATAGATAGTCATGCCATTAATCACGATTAAATGTTTTAATCGATTAACAGACCTACTTTTAATTTGTAGATCTGAAGAGCAATCAACGTAAATTATTTGCACTGATTATCTAGAAATGAAACCTCTATTTAAATACACCTGTTGCTGTTTTGTTCTTTTATAAATTAACTATAAACTATAAAACTGAGTTTAAAAGTTTTTCAGCAACAACACCCAAATCCACTGTTTACACCTTCATAAATGTCAATATTTGCAGTTTTTCTTATTTTTCTAACATAATAAAGTGAATATTGTTTGGTTTTGGATTGTTGGTCAGAGAAAACACGCAATTTGAATACGTTAGCTTGAGCTGTGGGAAATATTTTATGTTTTTGACATTTTACAGACCAAACAATGAATCAATTATGTAAGGTTATTTGATGGTAAAAATAATCATTAGCTGCAGCCCTACTTAATGATTATATTATTCAGACATGACATTTCCCAAGATATCAAAAATCCAGGCTGAATCTTGGGGAAATAAATATAAAATGATGTCTGAATGAAAAATTGCACCCATAAAAATGAGGCTTGGGTTTAAATATCTTATTCGGTGTAAACATCACACAGTGTCAATGAAACATTTATTTTGTTGTTGTGTCCAGTGAAAATCAATAGAGCTACAGGCGAAAAACCCAACAGAGCAGTAATGTACGATAGGGTCCAAAAGTCTGAGAAAATGGTCTCAGACTTTTGGACCCTACAGTATATAAACACTACACTATTCAAACTGGCATCAAACGACCCTGTGCTCTGTTTACTGGAACATTAAACACGTTTTTAAACTTTTTTTTTTGCTTTTAATATTCACTCAAATTTACTGGAGGGAGGAACAAAAAGCTACATTAATTCATCTCAAGAGCCAAAACAGCCAGATATTCAAAGCACCACTGTTTCCATTTCAAAAGACATCTTGCACCATTTTTGGCAGCCCCGATACGACTCCGAAGAATGGAGGCTTTCCGGGTCTCAATCCTGCAAACTGGTTTGACCGGAAGTTTTAGCAATTAGTTAATAATAAGAGGAATCAATCAAGACCAAGTCCAGCTGTGATTTATTGAGTGGAGTTAGTCCACAGCTGCCTGAATGATGGGAAGGATGTATTTTAAATTTAGCCACTGAATCAAAATGACGTTTTTCTCTCCTGATGAAACTTCTTTGAAGATACGGAGCGTGCATATCAATAGAGGATGATTTTAATTCAAGGATGTGGTTTATGGACAAATATGGATAAACATGAACTATTCTGCATCAACTGAGACAATGAAAACCACTATCATGTTAGCCTTTGATATGCAGAACAGATGGATATCCACAACTCTGAAGAATAAGTTAGTTAGTGTTATTTTGGAGCTTCTCACAAGACTTAAGAGACAGCAGGGAAAACAGAGAGGCAGAGTATTTTATTCTCCTCTGGGACAAGCTTATGCTCCTCGAGATTATCACTTTCCTCTGCTTGGGGATTTGTCACTGATCCCTCGTAGAGCGGGGAGCGGGCAAGCTATTTAGTGACGCTCCCTCAGGGATACATAATACAAAAGGATAATACAACAGCAGATTGGGAACATTTTCTTTTTCAGAGAGCAAAATATCAAAACATCGATAGCTCCTGCTCGCATCAGTAATATTTCTACTGGTCTGAATCACACTCGCGCGCACATGCACTCGGATGAATATATCTCTTGTCTTTTATGCTCACAACCAGGATGTCAAAGTTGTCTCCTCTTGCCATTCAACACTCTCATTTCCTTCCAAATCCTCCTGCTGTTCGCCCTCCTGCTGCTTCATAACTAGCACCTGATTAGGAGTGTTATTAAGCCCCATGACTTCAGCACATCCACATCCTGCAGAGAGACTGCTTGGAAAGACCTCATTATCTCCCCATCAGCTCTGCTACCTGTTCTCTCTGTCTGGCAACCGGACACCATCCCATCATCATACCACCAATTTAAAGGGCAACGCAGCCCAGGAAAATGCCAACAGACTTCCATTGCTGCACCGTTTCTTTCTTCGGTCTCAGCAAAACATAAGAAAGCCAGGCAGATCTCATGAAACATGTATAAAACCTTCTGGCAAACACTGAAATCAAGGCTATAGGCTTCCTCGGAGAGAGACACAATGCTCTTAAGGAACCGTGTTGCTTCATGCAAGCAAATTGTGGGTGTAATTAGAGGTTCAACTTTGCCAGTTTTGTAATGGTAAAGAATTGCCTTCAGCAACCTCTTAACAACATGAGCATAAATATGCTTCCTTATAGTTGGTTTAATGATGAGGTAATGGAGCCTGTGAGGTCTCTTTCCACTGCAATAGTGTGATAAAAGTGTGATTTAATGTTCAGTTAGACATTCAAAACAACTAAAAAGCAGTCAGAGAGCACATACTTCTGCAGAGGTCACGTAATTATCTGAATGTGTTGTTTTAATGACAAAAAGTGTTAATGGTTATAATCTGCATCTGGATCTGCATCCAAATACACACAGTGATAATCATTTCACATAATACCTAAATGTTTGCACAGTGTATGGATGAGTTGTGCCAAGTTTCACAGGATCACTGAGATACAACAATTTAAGTTTATAAAGTTGCTGCACAGTCAACAATTGTCAAAATACCATCAGATTTCCAGGATGGCTCATAGTAGATGTATGCACACCTGTGTCTTAATTTGGTTTCATTTGCACGATTTATTCAAGAATTATGGCAGTTTATGTGAAGTACGGTATCAGGAATTTGGCAGCCAATTATAGGAAAACAGTATGACATGTCTAAAAATAAACAATGACTTTCTTCTGCAGGCTCATTCAAATATTTAATCTACTAACTTTGGTGAAGATTGGATGATATATGTGGCAACTCCTCATAATTTAAGAGTTATGAATTAAAGCTTTTAATGCTTTATTTTACAGATCTAATCATTTTAACCACGTTATTTGGAGTATAGAGAAACTGGAAGTGTCTTGGTAAGATAGCCCCATTTAAACCCAAGTAAATATTAATTTATTATTGGAAACTTTATGCTCCATGTAAGCTGAATTGTAAATTTGACTTGAGACTGCAAATCTCACATTTTTGCATGTTCTGCAGATCTGCTGTGAACTGACAAAATGTGCTGAACACTGTTTCCCCTAGAATTAATACCAAAGTACATAGATCTTTCCAAAAAACAAACTGTAAATTATTCAGAGGTTCTGGACCTGTAAATTTAAGCATTACAGAAAAAAAAAGCTTTGTAAGCAGCCATATTTTGTTGACTTTTGGCTTAACTTTACACCAAATTTAAATGAAATATGTAACATTTTTGAGACACTCTGCTAACAGACAAACAAACAGCACCAAGAACATCACATCTTTGGTGAAGGTAATGAGGTATCTGTTATCCCCTTGACTCCATCAAACAGCACCAGTCAGTGTTTTCATGCTTAAATCAAAGTGGCATTGAAGCTATTATATTATGTTTTGTTTGTGCATGTAAATTCCCTCATGTCAATAAACACCTCTATCATCTCTATTCATTTCTTTGTAATTTAACCTGAGCAGGGGAGTATCCACTTTGTGCAGCATAATTACAGTCTCAGAGCCGTTTGAAAAACAGGGACTTGTCATTGGATGTCAATTTCATCTAGCCGGCAGCCTTGAGAGTCCCTTCTCCTTCTCCCCATCTCATATAATCTCCATTTCTCTGCTCATTCCACGTCCTAACTACTCCGCAATCAAAACTGTCAGTCACACTTAAGGCTCTAAACACCTTGCGATTCCCCAATCAGACACACTGCTCTCGCTCTGTACCTCAAATAGGCTGCAGCCGCTCCTGCAGCCCCATCTGTCCATCACACCGCGGCTAATTTTTAAAGACAAACTCATCATCACCTCGGGATGACATGTTATTCATCAACAAGCCGCAGCAGGTGGCTCAAAATAATGTGACCTTCACAATATCAGTGCCATGAAAAGTAATTTGTTTATAGATAGTGGCATGGCTCTATAGATGTCAGTCTGTTGGTCCGTCACTGTGGTCTAAACTGAAATATCCCAGCAACTATTGGTTGAAATTTGGTACAGATATTCATGGTGCCCAGAGGATGAATTGTAAAAACTTTGGTGATCCTTTAATGTTTCATCTTGTGTCACCAGCAGGTCAAAGTTTTAACTTATCCAGGAAAATGTCTCAACATCTACTGGACAGATTGGCACAAAATCTGATCCAAAAATTCATGGTTTCCAGAGGATTAATCCTAATGCCTTCAATGATCACTTAACTCTTTGTCTAATGCCACCATGAGGTTCATATTTATGGTTTCTCAACAACTAGATTGCCATGAAATTTGGTTAACATCCACCTCAGGAATAATTATTGGTGACCTGATCTTTCCTCTAGTGCTATCATCAGGTCAGAATTTCATTCGTCCAATTCAGTTTATAACCAAAGACCTTCAAAACTAATGAAATTTCCTTTGGTCTGAGCTGTTATTTGTGTTAGTGCAGTCTCGCAGAGCTGCTAGCAAGATTATACTCTTAGACTTGTTTCTTGGAAAAGGTTTTATGGAGAAAAATCTGTCAAGTGTAGAGTTTCACCTGTAACAATCCTTCACTTTTCAACACTTTATCATTCACAGAAGTCGAGAAATCACCTTCTGTCACTTAGCTTAAGCTACAAATTAGCTACAATAGAGTTTCTTGTACCATTACTGCTAATTAGCGAATGTTAGCATGCTAACACACTTAACTAAGATGGTGATTGAGATGTTTACCATATTCAGCACCTTAGTTTAGTGTATAATGTTTACTAAACATTATACTTAAACATCTATGATTAATATCAGCATGCTAACATTGTCATCTGCTACTAGCTAATGTAGCTTATGGTTTATTCTCATTAACTACATAGTAATCATCTACTTTGCATGATTTGTGATTTTAAAAAGTGCTAAAAGAAGAAGCACAGGACCATCATATGATTATTAATTTTCTATTTTCTATTTCTATTTTCGTTTTGTGGCTATTTTATTATTTTCTTTCGGGGTCAAATATATCAGCACTACAGTTAAAGCATAAGAGACCTTGTAATCCTTCTAAGAGGAAGCATAGTATTGCCGTACTTTCTACATACAGACTACACTGTTACCTATGAAATTGTTAGTGCACATTAATGTCAAATTCCTCCCCTGGCTGCAGCAGATTTGTGAGCAGTTGACAGGCAGATATGACGACCTCCAGTCAAGCTGTGATTGCAGCATCTTGGACACGATGTTCAATCTCACCACTCCACCCGACCACACACCCCATAAAACACCTCGCCCTCTGTGACACCTTTACGTCGCCTCACCCACACGGTGTTTGGATTTATTCACGGGCTGACAGCTCTGTTAAGAAGATCGCTGATCATCTGGGAGGAAGGATACATTTCAAGCTTTTTTTGGGGGGGGTTTGTGCACTCAGTGTAGCTCCATATTTTTAATTTGTATGTTTAAGGAAGCATTTAGTGAGTTTTTTTTAGTCTTATAGCAATTAACAGTGGTTGACAACTTATAACATGTATGTAAAATGTCAAAATATCATGTAATTGGTAAATTAACATGTAATCATATAAAGCAAAATCAAAAATTGGAAAAAGCTCAGATTAGTTTGGAAAAATTAGATGATTTTGTTGTGCTGCAGCTACATAAATGCTGTATTTTTACAGTAAATTGCATTAATTTGGCAGCCGCTTTTAACAAAGGGCACATCAATATGTGGACAGGAAGAGCCAGGGATCAAAAACAACAACCACACAATTAAGTGTTACCAATTGAAATTAAATGCAAACTTAAGTCTGCCATCTGACGTAGAATTGGTTATAATTGGAGTTGATATTTGGCGTCTTGGCTCTGTTATCGTCGCTCCCCCACAAGGAAGCATCAAGCTGAGCGTAGCAGGAGGTGGGGAGTGACGATACTAACTTCCTCCCTAGGTGAAGGAAGACACAGAGCCTGAAAGCCCTACAGGTGGATGCTGCGGTGGAGGAGGGACTTTTAATGCTATATGAACAGCAGCAGCAGTAGCAGCAAGTGACAGCATGGCTTCCAGGATAGCACTGATGGATTAAATATAACAACATAACAAAAAAGGTGCATTGGATAGCTTATATGTTGCAGTGAGAAGAGGCAAACTAGCCTGCAGGCATCACTTCATTTATCAATTTTTGCCCTTTTGACCCTTTTTTTCACTGTTATAGACTAATCTCTCTAGAGTCAACTCTACAATTGATGGATTGATCAGCTCCTCTTGTCCACATATTGAAGTGTCCTTCAGCGAAACACTAGTCTCCTAATTATTCCTGATGTGTGTGTGTACTTGGAGGGGAAAAAGTAAGTTAATTTGGGCAAAGCCATCTCCCAAATGAATGTTATGTAAGGAAAGGTTGAATTGTTGGACAGGCAAGTGATCAAAAAAAACCTTCTCTGACAGGGTTATTGATCAGAACCAGCAAAGACACAACAAAGCAGTTGCTTTGTTGTGTCTTTTGGAACAAAATTTATGAAATCTAATTTTGAAGACTGTGTTGATGACGTACGACACAAGTCATTTTTATCTACAAAGATTTAAAAAGCTGCATTCTCAAGCAGCCAAAGAAGCACAATGATGAAGAGGCTTCATGATTATATTATTTTTCTCTGATTCATTACTCTTTCCCAAACCTTTCTGTTGGATCATAGCTGCATTTCGATGAGCAACCACTCTCCTTTTTTTGAAATATTTACGTCAGATATGAGTTACCAAAGGGACAGGAGGGTTTTGGTGTTCCTACTGGTCACTTAAAAGGCTGATAGAGGTCACATATTGGTTACTGTGCCTTTAAAATCCTAATCAGCCAAAGGAGGTGATCCACTTTCTTAATCCACAGACTCAGAATTAGTCTGTAGTCAAGATCCTCCTTCCCTGTGATTTCCAGCTGACTTGGCTGGCCTTTAATTTGGCTGATTCACACTGCGCTCTCCTTTTTGTTTATGCTTCTATGGCGTTTTTCTTGACTCGGTGTAAAATAACTGTCCATCCAGCGTGACCTCTCTGAGCTTAAAAAAGAAATGTTTTCATTTCCAGGCGGCACCTACAGAGCAGGCAGGCAGCCAGGGGGAACCAGCTGAGCACTTCACTGAAAGGAGAGAATAAAGAAAAGGTTTCTGCTGCTCTCACTGAGCTGAAACCTGACTTTCATCTAAACACCTGGAGGTGAACACACCACTTGCTGAGTTTTTATTTCTTTTCCTCGGCTAATGGTGGAGTCTTAGTCTCATGTGTGGTCATGTTACATCACTGTAAAGCCTCTCAGACTCTTCCGGTCCTTCATGATACGTGTGAGAGGATAAGACCCGGCTGATGTCATTAGCTGTCGGCTTTAAATCAGGACCAGCTCAACTACACCACGATGTGCACGGAGCACTGAGAAGCCACCAGTTAGTGCCAGCAGATGCTCACTTTATTTATGTATCTATTTATTTACAGTTTATTTTTATAGGCGCTAGAACATACCATGGACCGATGCCACATACGCAGCATTTAAAGCATTTAAAGCATTTAAAGCATTTATATTGAGGGGTGAAATCAGTGATTTCAGGGTTTTGTTGAGCCTGACACAAAATTAAATTAACACTTGTGAAACAAATTTCAGATGTGAAAAGTTCACATGTGGACACATTTCACTCGTGTAAGATTTCTGATGATACAAGAACATGTGATTATCGGATATTTCACATATCAAATGTAAGACATCATACATGAAAATATAAAATCACATGTGAAACCCAATTTCAAATGTGAGGTTCAATGTTTATAGTTGCCCTTGGAGAAACCAGCCTCACCACAAGGTCCATTAAGTAGCGGTTTTTCAGTTTTCGGTCATATTAAATGATCTTCATCAGCAGAAAGAGTTTGGGATTGTAGATGTTAAAATGAAGAGAAAAACAAAATATAGAAGAATAAAAGATAAGAAGTCAGAAAAAATGGATGTTTGACCCTCGATAACTCCATGAAAACCAGGCAAACTCCATCTGTTGATGAAGATCATGTAATAGGATCAAAAGCTTCAGAACAGCTACTAAATTGACCATATGGTGGGATTGTTTCTCAGCATCTCAGACATAAAGAATATAAGCACATGTTGGTTTTTGGACATTTGAAGTGTAACATTTTTTGTAAATTTGGTCAGTTTGAGTCATTTTAACCTCATGATCTTCGTCATTTTCCTAGAAATTATCCATTAAATTGTGGATTTTTCATAATGTGATGCCAAAAGCAATAATTTTAGAATATATATTTAGACTCCTTTCAGGAAACTCTAATTAATCTTATTTGTACAAGTTTGAGCACTGATGCTTAAAATTAATTCTAAATTGTTGCACTTATTCCATGATAATTATTCTTATCTATTATTTAATACTTAATTTGACTTTTCTTCCCCAGGTTGTTTGTTTTTTTATGAGTCTGAATATAGGTTACATCAAAGAATCAATTCATTAATCAATAAAAAGAGCAAAAAAAATGTTGAATTAAAGGTTTTTTATGCAGCTTTTGTCATGAAGGAGTAAAAGCAAACAAACAGAGTATAATGTCTAATGGATATCTATCTTTGGATTAGAGACTTATTATTGGACAGAAATAACACAAGCAGTGTTTCAAGACGAAGATTTCAGCTTTCAAACATTCTCTGGATCCTCTCTCATTATCTGGCCTCCTCCTCCGCAGACACAGCGTGATAGTGTCTCTGCGTATCTTTCCCTCTCCTTTCCAAGACACAATGTGACGGCGATAAGCAGCACGTCCCAGTTCCACTTGACATCTTTCTGAAGAGGTGTAAAATTGAATACCACACAACGCACCAAGCAATCATATAATAATATCAGTCAGTCAGACGCCATATCAAACGCTGTTATCATGCATCAAACATAAGGCAACCAGAGCATTTGTGGCGCCCGCCTCTCTCTCTCTCTCTCTCGCTCTCTCTCTCTCTCTCTCTCTGTATCTGTCACTCTTGCAGCTCAACAATAACACATAACTGAAACCGAGTACACGCAGGCAAAAAGGCCGTACGGTGGCAGCTGTCCCCCTGTTAGAGCCCTGCTTCCTGTTATTCTGGAAAGCAACATTCGGATCAATAAACCTCCAGCTACCAAATGGACGTTTTATTGTTGGCTCCGAATGCCAGCTCCCCTCTCTAGAGGACCACTTAGTAGGCAGAGTGCGCCATGAGGAAAGCCACTTACTGCACAGGGAGCTGCTCGTCAGACAACCAGGAAATGGACCGTGTGTTGGAAACGCTTCAGCAGCACTTTTGAGTAACCCACCTTGGGTTCTGTGGAGTTCTATGGATTAACATCCACAGAAAATGGGGGCAGCTGCTCCTGCCATGGCGGTCCTCATGTCTGTGTGCTTGTGTGAGTGAGTGATCCAGATGGCTGTCAGAGCTCTGGAGGCCGTCCAGGTTATTGAGCACCGATGTGCAGCCTCACGTCAGAGCTGTCTGCCTGCTGTTCCACACTGTGCACACTCACCTCATCCTAAAACACCACTGTTTCCATTACCAGTGCCACTCTTCTGATAAAACATGCTTTAAAAATGGACTATAAGTTGTAACTAATGGCTTATTCATGATAAATAAATCATTTATCAATGCTTTATGGCTCAGTAATAAGCCATTAGCCACCTTATCAGTCACTAGGTTGTGAACAGTCCATTAACCTGGTGTACACACTCTTCCAGGATAACTTGCTTTGCCTTTCAAGCTCTTTAAAGGGTCAGTTCACCCCCACCCAAAAAACGTAGATATGCAGATACTTCTGGTTTTATTTGTCCAGGTTTTAATATCTGACCTCACTGTAAACAGTCTTAACTGGAACTACTTTCTGCCAGAGAAGTAATCCAGATAAAAAAAACTATGACTGACAATGATGCTGTTTCTGGAAAGAGGTGTGTTTGTTGCTGTTGTTTTTCCTTGTTGTGAGAGACCAGATATGAAATTTGCCAGAGATGGGTATCTCAAAGTGGGAAAATACTGAATGCATCTTGTAGTGTCTGACCCTTTAATTAACCAGGAAGACTAATGGACAGTGTGACCACTAACTTCTGAAGAACAGCTGCAGACCATCCAAAAGCAATTTGTATTAATAATTTGCAGCTCTGTACTTGATAAATAATTCCAGTGGAAGAAAGGGGATAGAAGAAGAAACATATTTGACTAAAATTTACAACTGCAGGCCCGATATAAAGTTATCATATAAAGTGAAACTATCAAGATGATTTAATGATCCTTCATTAATGACTTACGTTCTTATAGGGCATCAAGTTTGCAGTCATAAATGTTTATAACATCAACACTAACATCATGAATAAAGTGTTATGATAATATATCAGGTGTGAAGTTGTAAATATTCTGCAGCACTTTTCCAGAAGGTAATTGAGTAATCTAACAGTTCCCAACCTAAGGTTCAGAACCCCAAAGTGGTCCCAAGATTAATCTCAGGGGTCACCAGATGATCACACGGACATCTCTTACACTAATTTTTCTTTATTTTTTTTCTTGAATTTCCCTATTTTTTGCTTCTGTTTTTCTTTTCTTTGTGTGCTTGTGAAATATTGTTTCACCTCTTCTGGCACCTAAAAAAAACCCTTCCAATAAAACAGTCTGAGGAGAAAACTTCACTCTTTGGTTGAACTACTCATAACGTATGATCACATTAAGGAGCTGACCTGAGATGAGAGGTCACATGAATTAAAGGGACGACTGCCAAAATGTTTGGAATCAATAGACCATTGGAAGTGTAGCTAAAAGCCAAAACAACTTATGCTTTTTTGCATTGAGGAAGACACAGTATGCACCAGCCAAATTGATTCTTAACAACCTGACAAGCCAGAATTTATCCTTATTAATGGCTTGTCATTGATCAATAACATCATTAAATTATTTATTAGCCTTTTTAGTCAGAGCTCAGAGAAAAGTGAAGCTGAGAATCACAAGAGAGCAGATACAGATGTAAAAGTTGTCTCTCTGTTTGAGAAGGACACCAGCACTGTCTGACGTCCGCCTGCCGTCTGCTGCACAAAGTTATGCAAACTATAAAACATACCATCAAAGCGGACTGTGGTTTTTCAAGAATATCATTATAGGGTTTGTCATTATTCTTATCGAACTGCAAGCCGGTGCTTATCAAACATTCAGGACAACCCATAGTTGGAGAGTAGGGCCGCCTGAGAGCTGTATGCGCAGCCTTTGATAGCACATCACAGCTGCTCCGTGCCCCCTGAAATGACATCTGACAGCATTAAGCCAGCGGAGTTTTTTTTTTTTTAACAATCACACCAGGATTTCAGAGTGCTTAGAGGGAGAAAGTGCCTTGATATTAGCTATTTAAGTTGCCAAGAAAATCTTAATGGGCCGATTTCACAGTGGCAGCGAATGAGACAGAAGAGAAGAGGTGATGAGACGATCAATAGGAGATGAAAAGCCCTCCGAACTCCACCACTGTCTTCATTAATGTTCCCTATTCAGAGGCCTACAAACCAAATTTACAAAAACCAACAGAGATGACTGTATCAACTGTGACAATTGTGATTTATTTTTTCACCTGACTCACATCTGCTCCCCCTCTGCCATGGTGGGAAAACTGGGGGAAAAGCCAACATATGACTCAGAGGAATAAGAAGCAGCTTTGATCCGCACAGACACAAACTGCCAGGCTGTGCTGCTCATTAGACTGACGTGTGATAGATGGCTCATGCTTTCTCCCTATAATCCACTTCACAGCTGCTAGGGTTTGAGACACTGGGGATACTTTTAAGGGTTATTTTTTTGCGATGAAATGGGAACATAGCGTTTAAATTAGGCCTAACAGCTGGCCAATGGTGTTGCTAACCTCTATCTCTAATCAATAGTTAGAGCGGCATGGCGTTAGATGGCTGCTATTTATTGCTAAAACTGGTAATCAGTGGACTTTTGGGACACATCCTGAATGAGGCTGATTGTGTGTCTGTAGGCAAAAACATAAGCGCACTCTCTCTATGAATGTGACTGCTATTGGTTATGACATTTAATTCCCATTTGAGAACAACCAGTTCTCATAACGATGCACAATATGACGCCGGGAGACTTTTTTTTTTTTTTTTTTATACACACAAATTAGATTTGTCTCTGAATTCTGAGCCAGAGATTATGCTCAAAATATTCTTTATCAGCCATCATCATTTGTCATGGGTGTCATGACAAAACATGCCACAGAGGAAAAATAGTAAACTTGCTTTAAGCTGAGCGGAAAATACATTTAAGTTACAGCTTCTCCTTGTTCTGTTGTCTCTATTAACAATGTGTCTTTTTGTTCTGTCAAGGTCATTTGAATGACAGGCCGATCGATTACATCTATTTCTTTCCAATAACGTCACTGAGATGAAGCCCTCTGTATATTTTCAGGGTATTTGGGGTTTTTACAATTCCTACTTTTTTTTTTATAAAAAGGCAAAAAGTCTATAGGTCACATGACTGATCAATGGACTGTTTGAAAGGAAACAGCCTCAGACATCACCCTGGTGAAGACGAGATAGCCAAAACGTTTCATAAGGTGAATAAGGCATGTGTGATGTGTTTAAGAGCTGCAACGATTAGTCGATTGACAGTTAATGTGCAACTTTTGATAATCGATTAATTGCTTTTAGTCATTTTTTAAGAAAAAAATGCCAAAATTATCTGATTACAGCTTCTTAAATGTGAATATTTTCTCGCTCCTTTAGTCCTCTATGATAGTAAACTGAATATCTTTGTTGGTCGGGACACAACAAAACATTTTAAGTTGCATCTTGTGAATATTTTTTCACAATTTTATGACATGTCATAGACCAATCAACTGATTGATTAATCGAGAAAATAATCGTTAGTTGCAGCCCTACTGTGGTTTAATTTTTAGTTGGGAGATTTATCAATCTGACTCCAGTATTTAAAGACTTAATATGTTTAAATTTCACTACTTTTAGGCCAAAATATAATCAATAAACAAAGGCAGCAGCATCTGTCTGCCAGATTTGTATTCTTGAATAGTTAAAGTGTGTTTTGAAACAGCATTTAGACCTCCAATAGTTGGGAAATAAAATTTATATAAAATATAATTGAACAGTTAACGGAAAAAGTAAAATCCAAGTAAAAAAATTCTGGTCAAAATTTTCTGGCTTGTGATATAAGAAAGCATCTAAAATCCTGGCTGCAGCCCTGCTTCTATTGTCTACCAAAACTTTAAAAAAAAAAAAAAAAAAAAAAGTAGGAATGAAAATAAGTTGTTAAATGCTGACATTTACTGTCACTTTCCCCTCGTGTACTGAAGAAGTTGGCTGAGATCCGGAGCTGAGCAGCATCAGTTATTTGAAGATATCATTTTTGGATGGGAATCAAAATCTGCAAAACAGACAGGCAAATTCTCGGTCTGCTTCACAGAGGCTCTTGGGAATATGACTAAAAAAATAAGCAATTCGGTCACAACCACACGTCTGTGCTCCTCATTTTCTTTACATGCATTTTTCTTTTCATTGAAGGTGTCAGAGAGACCCTTTCTTGTCTCATTAAATGAGGAAAAGAGTCATTTGCATATTTCCAATTTATCCTCCTGGTTTGTAGTAAGTAAAGTACAATGTAAACCACAAAAACCACTGAGGACTTACCTGTTTCTATAGCTGAGTGTTTATTTATCTTTTATACTTATATATCTAGATGGGTAACATCATATTTTGGCTGATAAATAACAAAATTGAGGATGTACATTTGAGTAAGTTAAAGTGATGTAATGAATATACAAGCTTTGGGGGGGAAACATGCAAAAAAATGACACTGTTCTGCAAATTTAATTTAATTTTCTTCATATTGATAGATGATGATAATGGAAATCCCCCTCACATCACTGGTTTGGAGGATAAAACTGGCTTCTAGTCCAGTTGTCTCCAAAGATTTGACCATAAGGCATCCACAAAAAAGATCAAATAGTAAAAAAAAAAAAAAAAGTATTTATTCTATTATTTAACTCTTTAGGATTTAGCACACTGGGAGTGTTTTCAATTTGAGGTCTCACTTTCCCCCAAAGGCTACTGTCGCTCCACCTACACTACAGAGTTACATAATGTTATGTGAAGGCATTTGCATCCACAATAAAGCTTGAAATGGGGTTTCACGGGGACACAATTTAGTGAAATGGGGCTCTGTGGCCAAACTGGAGCACATGACCTGAGAGAAACTGGGGAATATTGAGGTTTTTGGTGTGTGAGTTTCGACCCTGCTTCGTGGTTTTCAACTCTAAAACCTGTGATTCTGGACAATTTTCATTCAATTATGTGATCTCCTACTCATTCTGAACTCGCTGGACCACACTTTGACAACCTCCCCCTCCTGAACTGTTTCAGGAACTTCCACCTGCAGTCGGAGCAGAGTCTCCTACCTGCAGCCAGCTGCATCCAGCCGCAGATCTTGTAAACGGTTCCGGTGCTGCAGAAGAAGAAGAGCGCGAAGCAGCCGATGCAGGTGAGGACCAGCACCATGGACATGCCGATGAAGAAGGAGGCGGCCTTGAACGCACCGGAGGGGATGCTGCTGAACTCGGTGAAGCTGCCCTGACAGGTCAAGTCCCGGGACAGCCCGTTCCCGATGCAGTAGTGGAACAGACCGAAGTAGCCCGCCTGCGGGGTGTCCACGCCGTCTCCGATCCAGTACGGCTGGATGAAGCACACCACGTTGACGATGGCGAAGAGGATGGTGAAGATGGCCCACAGGACGCCGATGGCGCGGGAGTTGCGCACGTAGTTGGTCTGGTAGATTTTGGCAGCCTCGGAGGCGGGGAGCATGGTGGTGGTCGTGCTGGGGGCCCCCGGGACCATCCTCCGGTCTGTGTGGTAGTAGTGTGATCTGCTCGGTCCTCTCTGGTGGATCTGTCCTCAGCAAACTAACATCTGCTGCATCTGATTTGTGGAAGGCATAGTCAGAACTTCTTCGCTGGATTTATTATTATTATTATTTCAGCCTTTATTCAGTCACAGATGTACCCTCAGCATCACTGCACTCTCGCATCCATGGTAAGGTTGGATTTTGTGTGTTTTTTCTTCCTTTTTCCTCTGATTTTCATTCATCACTCTGCAAAAAAACGATACGTGCGCTCCCGAAAACAAGCCGCGAGCTTCAGGAATCCATCCTCCATTCACAAACCCCGTAGATTTATCCTATTTATCCTTATTTCTATTTTTTTTTAAAAAATGTCCCTACCTGAGTCGTGCACTGTTATTCCGAATCTAAACCGGCCAGTGTGTCCGACAGAGGTTCAGCTCTGTGAATCACTGTGTGAGATCTCGCTGAAATGGTGCGTCTCTCTCTCTCTCTCTCTCTCTCTCTCTCTCTCTCTCTCTCTCTCTCTCTCTCTCTTTCTCTCTCTCGCTCTCTCTCTGCTCGACAACAGCAGCTGAGATCCTATTGAATTAGAGTTGGAGGATAGCCTTGGATATTACAGGGACAACCCACATCCCATAATCCCGGTCTGACGTATCATCAGGGGCGGACTTTACCATTAGGCAAGGTAGGAAACTGCCTGGGGCTCCCAACTAAAAGGGCCCCAAACAGCTGTAGATTTATTATGATGTTAAGATATGAAAAATATTGAATTATGTTCCTAATCTAACTCATTTTACCCCGAAATAACTTACAAAAGGCCCCCAAAGCACTTATGCAACTGCATACTTCTACTTTAGAGTAAAACACTGTACTACTACATTTACCTGACAGATAAATGTTAATGGTTACATGGCAAATTTTACTCACAAAATAGCTATAACAAATAGACTATAATGCATTATTATTGATTAAACTATCCAGCATTATATAAGAATTAAAAGCTCCACCTCACCTCTCTTTCACTCCTCACTTTTAAATGAAAATTTGAATGCAGGACTTTAACAGTATTTTTACTGTGCAGTATTATTAGTTTTACTTTAGAAAAAAGTTTGGAGTGCTTCTTCTACCACTGCCAACACAAACATTCCCAGTTAGAGAAAGGGTGAAAATAAAGCAAGACAGCATTTGCCTGCACGGGGCCCCAAAATCACTAAATCCACCCCTGCTTATTATAACAGTAACACTTGTGAATTCTTAAACAGACACAATGATATCACAGTAAAACAACAACAGAGGATCTAATAGCCTTCAAATTAATGCTCATATAATCTCCTTCTGGTCACTGTACCAGTGGAGGAATGCACATGAATTAATAATGCACATAAATGCACCTGTTATTGGCTATAATAATAATAATACGATGAACATACAGCGTATAGTACTAGTTAAATGGACGTGATGGTGTATGTTGCCATTGAATTCATTATAAAATTATATTAATATTCTCATATTTTCATGCAATAGGCTTAACCTGCAAAAATATAAGCTATGTTCTAATGTGAGAGCTATAGTACTGTAATAATAGCAATAATATAGTGGAAAAGTAACTTTGTATCAATTCTAAATGGTCCTATAGGCTAATTATAAATCATAATTTATGTTATAGGCTGACATTTGTTAGTTTTGTTTGTTAAGACAATTGGCAAAAATAATCTCGCCACAATGTCCATTCATCATCTTTTATGGATGCTCTGGAGCTTTTGATCACATCACACGTTCTTCCTCTGCAGATTTAGCCATTGAGATTAATGGATAATAGGCTAGTGGCTACCATTGTAATATGTAAACACAAATGGAAAACAATTATGTAAAAGCATCTAGTGTTTTAGCAGCATTTGGCATCATAGAGGGCAAGATTCAAACGACATCTAATAGAAAACATGATAGTATTTTACTTTTAATTCATAATTTCCATTTATTTCACAAATACGAGATTTTAGAGCCCAAAACTCCATTACCCATGATTCTATGTGTGAGCTGTGATTGGCTGGTAACCCAAACGGTAACGTGACGTAATCTGCAGGCGCGCGAAACTCCTCTGAGTGCTCTCGGCTGTGTGTGTCTGTGTCCGACCTTTTAACGGGCTTTTTTTCCCTGTATTTTAAGTTTGTTACACATTTTACAGTCAGTTATCGATATTTACACACTACGCAGTCGCATTAGTGGTATGTAGTTTCTTACAATATTCCTCGTTTTGCTCGCATTTTGACTGAATACCGGAGGTGGTCGTCTCCAGCTCCGTTAACGTGCCGTACTTTTTAACTGAAAGCTAAGCTAACGTTGCTTGTTTTTAGCCGCACGATAGTCGCCTCCTCACAGTAAATACTCGGTGGTTTGGTCGGTAACACGAAGAGCAGGATGGCAGCGCCGCTGCAGCATCCAGGATATGAGGAGGAGAAGCTGCAGAGGGTCGCAGACCAGCTGCCGTGCAGGGACGTCCAGGCGGGGACACTGCTGTCCCTGATGGGACAGGTAATGATGTCATCTCCGAAAACAGTAATATGAGTTTATTTTAGGCGTCCAGAAGGTTAAAAAATACTTAATACTTCTGTCTTGTATTTCTATATGTGACGTTGACTTTACAAGAAAGTAGTATTTAAAAGCAAGTTTTGTTTGTTTCAGTGCATTTTGAGGACAGAAATGGTCGTTTTAATAATTGTCATATGATATTAGAGCTGCAATGATTAGTCGATTAATCGATTAGTTCATTGACAGAAAATTTGTTTGCTGCTTTTGTCTGTAAGGCTGCAATTAACTATTACTTTATTTACTATTTATTTTTTTATATATTTTTATTTACTATATGATTATTTTCATTATGAATATGTTGGTTTTTATATTTTTACACATACAATAAAACAAACAAAGTAAAACAAACAGGGAAAACAAAGCATAAAAAACAAAAAAAGAAAGATTCTCTATATATAGTTCAGTGTACTGTCATAAATAAACTTCTCTTCTTAGTCAGTTAATCAGAAAGTACATAGATTTTCATTATCCATTAATGTGTTGATTGTTTTCTCAATTAATCAATTAGTTGTTTGGTCTAAAAATGTCAGAAAATGATGAAAACTGATGATCACTGTTTCCCAAAGACCAAGATGAAGCCCTAAGATGTCTTGTTCCGTCCTGTTTTGACAGACAGTCCACAACCCAAAGATATTCAGTTTACTATCATAGAAGACAAACAGAAAATGTTCACATGTAAGAAGCTGGAACCAGAGAATTTTGGCATTTTGTTCTTAAAAATGACTCAAAACAATCAATCGATTACCAGAATAGTTGTGGATTAATTTTCTGTTGATCGACTAATTGTGAAGCTCTACTTTTCTGTGTTATACACGGTGGTAAATTGAATATCTTTGGATTTCACACTGTTGATCAGACAAAACAGGACATTTGAAGACGTCACTTTGGACTCTAAGAAACTATTACAGGTGTTTTTCACTATCTGACATTTTACAGACGAACAATTAATCGAGAAAATAATCAGCAGATTAATTGATAATGAAAATAACCATTAGTTGCAGACCTAAATGATATATAACTATTTTCACGATGCTAACATACCTAAAAAGATGGACATGTATGATAATCTACAGATTATTTTGTCAGTTTATTGATAGTCTAGAAAGTTCACAATTCACAATTTCTCACACAGGTGACGTCTTCAGTCTAAACACAAAGATGTTCACTTTACAATGATTTGAAACAGTAAATCCTAGAATTGAAGTTGGTGTTAGTGAGGGGCATTTTTGCTTGAAAAATTACTATTATAATGAATCATTGGTTATTAAAATGGTTGCCAATTATTTTTCTGTAATCGTTTCCAGTCTGTAGTTTTCTCAAACAATTATTTCAGTTTATTGAAATGTATTTTTTGTGCTCAACATTATTTGTCAAGTGATTACCCAAAATACTTATTGCATCGCTCCTTCAATCAATTAGAGAAGCTGACTGCTCATTATAAAGCATCAGAATAATAATCATGAACAGGCTTTGGTCTGTCAAGCACTAAAATCATTCTGCATGACTGCAGTTAACCAAGGAGCAGTCAAGGAAGGCATTACAATTAATTACTGGCAAAAACTCTGAATTAATTTGATTTTGGGAGAACTTGTTTATGTTGATTGTCGTCGATCATGATGAAATGTTACTCTAAAGTTGAGTTTAAGAGTCCTGATGTTTATTCCTACAGCCACAACAGTACAGCTACCCTTCAATCTTCATCTACGGTCATCGAGCCTCTGGGAAGAGTCACGTGATGAACGTTTTACTGAAGGAACTGGAGGTAAGAGAGAAACACCTGCTGTCAGATTTCCAGGGCATTTTGAAATGAATTTTGTGCGTTTTTGTGTGTATAAAGCTTGGGGTCCAGGATTTGTCAGTAAAATTAGTAATAATTTCACTTTCTGCTCTCTTAAACTCCTTCCTGCTCTGTTGACAAGAGTGTGTTAAGGGACAAACTAACAATTAAAGTATGACTCACACTGACTACTTTAAGCTTATATAAACTTCAAACTTCAGTCATACAAAGCTTTCTTCATCAAAGCGCTGAGTCCTTGGAAATATAACATTTTATCGAGTACAAAAGAAGTTCAGGAAGGCAACTGTTACTCCTTTAATGGATGTTATTGTGTCAATCTTTCTTCTCTTAGCACACAAAGCGCTGTTTGCGTACTTTCAATGAAATACTTTTATATTCCCCTCCCTGATGTAATATTTAAGGACATGACCCTGAAGTATATGTTATAGAAAAACTGCATTTTTTAAAATAGATACTGTGGCATTTATATCCTCCCATTGCTGTCATGAAGCTCCATTCGATCCGCAGAGTTCAGCTCTTTCACAAACACCTCCACACCTGATGAACTTATTAAATTAAAAAAGAAAAAAAAGTATACTATCCGCTTCTGCCTGTTGGCACCTACATGCTATCGGACCTGAACTTAGCTTTATGACACTTACTCTCCTGACTAGATCCTTGCTTGTTGTTGTATTAACTCTCATATGTATGTTGCTTTGGATAAAAGTGAGATTTCAATTCTTGTAATGTTCATGTGTCCAGAAACAGAGGAAAGACAATGTGAAGATGTGTGTATTAACGCTTCCTCTCTCCCTCTCTGCAGCTGCCTCACGCCACAGTCAGCTGTGTCGAATGTGTTTCCGTCGCGCTGCTATTTGAACAAGTGCTGCTGTCCTTCTTTGGCTGCGATGCTGCCTCCCAGCTCCCCCGCAGTCCCTCCCTGTCTGACTTTGTACGCATCTACAGACAGCAGTGCTCCCAGTCTCCTGCCAAGCAGACGCGATACATTGTGAGTGCCATGCACTTTACGCTCAGCTTCAGATTCCTCCTCACTTGGCATGCCAAAATACCATAATCCACGGCGTGTCAAATTACGTATTCTTCGGATATGTCACTTAAATGTTTGTATGATAATGTGATTAGTAGTGATAACATATGCAAATAGATGCTAAACAAAGCTCCAGATGCATTAGCCTGGAGGAAATAAGTGTGATTTTCAGCCAGCACGGGAAAGCGTTTAATCGGGTATTTTGGCTTGATCAGTTTTGACATTTTAAAGTGAGCCTGCTGCACAGAATGCAGTAATGCGCCGTGATAAAACAGCCATTCACAGCTTCTAGTTTACTGAGCATGGATGTTACAAAATTAGCTCAAACATACATATATATATCTTTCAGGTAATGGAAAAAGCCGAGCTTCTGAGAGACACAGATGCCAATCTGCTCCCTGCTCTCCTGCGTCTTCAGGAACTGGTGAGATTGAAGTGTTGTATGCTCTTTGTGTTATCTATCAAGTGTGTCACTTTTTAGTTGTTGGACTGTGTGGATGTTGATGAGGGCCTGGAAGAGATTCTTTTTTCTAATTAATGACCTTGAGTTGAGTGTATGGAGCTCTTTCATACTGCTGTTAAGAAGCAAGGATGGCATCAACTCACAGCACTTTAATAAAAGTAAAAAGACTTGTGTATTTATGTTAAAGCTAACTGTCTCCTGGTGGATTGTGAGTGTTAAGAGGAATGTCTTTTCAATGTGGTACTACTCCATACGTATACGATGGATGACAGGATGATGAAGGATCGCTGTGCTTCTGATGTGTATTATTATTATTATTATTATTATTATTATTATTATTATTTTCTTTTCTATACAAAAGGTTAACAGGAAGGATTTACGGTCTTTGGTTTAGGGCACATTTTATTACAGCGGCAGAAAAGCACCAGCAGGGTTTACAGTGTGTGTTCACCTCCATCTGTCAGTTTTGTATGAACATAAAAAGTCTTTCTGATTTGATCAGAATCAAACTGATTCAAACTGAATCAAACTGTGCTGTAAATATATACATACTTTACAAAAAAGGCTATATTTCTAAAACACAACTGTTTTGTAATCTGTTAGGACATTTTACTAAAACATATTTTCCTTAAATTACTCTATAATGAGCAATAAAACATAAAATGGATGTTTTTAGTGGGTTTAGTCTCACCTAAATCACATAATAAACAGAGTTTCCTCATCAGGGGGACCATTAAACCTGTTTCTATGGCTAATGATAGAGTATCTGAACTAACAGTGTGCACAGAGATCTAGGACTTCAACTAATGATCATTTTTTATTATCGATTAATCTGCGGATTACTTTCTCAGTTTATTGTTTGGTCTATAAAATGTCCATCACAGTCTCCTAAAGAACAATGTGATGTCATCAAATTGTTTTGTAAAACCAACTAAATAAAACACTTGTAACATTTGATATACATATACAAAACACAAAGCAATGTCTGTAGCCATGGAGACATACTCTCACTGACTTATAAACACGAGGATCGGGTGCGCTTATTGGACAAAATAACTATTATATGACATAAATTTAACTACGTACATCTGTCCTTTTCAGGTTGAGGACAACGTCACCGTCATCCTGCTCAGTGAAATTGTTTGGGACAAGTTCAGACCCAACACCGGCTGTTTCGAGCCCCTTCTGCTCCATTTCCCTGACTACAGTAAAGGTATCATAGTTCACACACACACACACACACACACACACACACACACACACACACACACACACACACACACACACTACATCAGCCAGTGTCATGAATATCTATCACCATGCTGCATGACGATGACGCACACTTGGCGGATGAGGTGTTAGATGTGAGATTTGTACCTGTGATTTTGTTCTTACACTTCAAGCAGCCACTGTGGAGGAATATTTCACTATGAAACACCGCTGTATAAATTCCGCACTTAGAAAGAGTGATGTTCTTGTGATAATCTCTTGTCTGGTTTCGAGTATTATTTAAAATATCTGTTTTTTTAACACGCGCCTGAGCAAAGTAACTGTGTGTTTCTGTGTGTATTTGTAGCTGAGCTGCAGCAGATCTTGTCCCAGGACAGACATCCTTCATATTCGGCTGAGTTCTACTCCTCCTACATCAACATCCTGCTGGGAGTCTTTTACTCCGTCTGCCGAGACCTCAGAGAGCTACGCCACCTGGTCAGACACACACACACACACACACACACACACATAAGTCAGTGAAGATTTATCATTGCTTTGATTTTCTTTCAGTGTAGTGCCATTGATTTCTCTTTTCTCTTTCCATCTAGGCTGCCCTTAATTTTTCCAAGTTCTGCGAGCCTTTGGCAGAAGGAAAAGGTAATTCATTAAAAAGAAGTGTATTCATTGGACTGCCGATCGATATTAAAAAACATCACATTTTACCTTTTGTTTTCACTCAAACATGGATTTTTTTAATCAAGTTGAGATGCACTTCAGTTATTTGTATTTTTCTTTGTTTCTTTCGTTAAAGTTGCATTCATTGATTGTTTTTGGCCACTTGGGGGCAGCAGAACAAACTGAAAACACAACATCTGACATAATATTAACTTTTAAAGGATTTGGCTGTATTTTAAATTATTTTCTAAATCTTATGTGCAGAGCCAAACCAACAATGAACTCATCCTACTTTCAAGTATCGTGTGTTTATACAAAGCTCATATATGTTATCCCTTTGTGTCATAGAGCTTTGTTATTAACCAAAAACTATTAAAAACACATCAATGAGCCGCACCGCTGCACTGGGTGACATGTTCCTTCGACCATGAAGACTTACTGAAAACAGCTGCCTGCTGTGTGGAGTTTGTGGGCTTGAAAACCAAAACAATGAGCTAAAAGAGGCTAAAATGCACAGTGAAGCTGAGTTCAGTGATACAACTAAGGATTATATTTATTATTGATTGATCTCACAATTTTTTCTCAATTTATCGGTTAGTCATTTGGTCCATAAAATGTCTGGAAATGGTAAAAAAAGAGAGAAAAAGTCAATCAACGACAACCTCAAATGTCTTGTTTTGTGCCGACCAACAATAAAACCTGAAGATACTCAGTTTAATATCATAGAGGACTAAAGAAACCAGAAATATTCACATGTGAGAAAGTGGAACCGAAGAATTTTGATATTTCTTTTTAAAAAATGACTCAAAACAATTAATTGATTATCAAAATAGTTGCCGTTTAATTTTGCAGACTAAGTGATGCAGCTCTATTCATCAATATAAGTGACGCCTTTCACATAACCATTTGATTTGTTGTTAAAATAAAAGTATTGATTCACGCAGCTGATTCTTTTATTTTTCTTTGCTCTCCTGTTACTTATATTTCAAATATAAGCAAACTAAGACTCATAACGTGCTTCACTGTGGCTGTTTGAAAAATGTTGCTTTATTTTATGTCTGTAGTGAAAGAGAGCGACACACACAAGCTGTGGAGAAACATCGAGCCTCATTTGAAAAAAGCCATGCAAACCGTCTACCTTCGAGAGGTTTCCAGGTCTGTGTTCTTCACATGAGTGTGTTCATTAAATCAAATCATGTCACTTTGCATCTGTGAGCTGTGTTTCTTCTCGTCATTGTGTGTGTGCTTTTCTCTCTTCTTCTTCTTCTTCTTCAGCCTTCAGTGGGAGGAGATGCAGCAAATGGAAGAGAAGGAAACCAGAACCGTGAGAGGTACCGACACATACTGAGCGCGAGTGCAGAGAGATGTTAAACTGTAAAAACACTGATCGGGTGCAGTGACACTGTGGATTCACGCTGATATAGTTGTTAATTTTTTCTGTGAAGTATCAATGCATCACACCCTAAAAAAAAGAAAATCACACTATCAATCACTATCAATCATCACAACACGGATTAATGATGTACTCAGTAGAAATGAGAAGATCTAACTGTGCATTTTTCTCTTTAGTTTATCTGACTCATTGCATTTATTTCTTTGCTTTTTTTTAAGGTTTATCTGCTCACACTCACGTTGAACTGCCTTATTACTCCAAGTTTCTGTTGATTGCTGCCTACCTGGCATCCTACAACCCCGCCCGCACAGATAAACGCTTCTTCCTCAAGGTAGGTGTCTTTTCTATATGGGACAGTGTAGAGGTGACAGGAGACAAGGGGGGAGATGAGGGGATGACAACAAAGATCCCTGAAACATACATGGACCAGGGATGTTGCATCGTCGTCTGAGGGCGTTTTCAAACATGCGTTCGGTTGAATTGGACTCTGGTTCATTTCCCCCTTGGTACGATTTGTTTGGGCAGATCTGAAACATTTGAATCAAGGTCGCATTTTTGATGTTTGGCATATAGGACCTTCTGTAGGACTTTCTTCCTGTGTTTATCATCTTGCTCCCAGACACATCTGACCAATGAGCGGCTTTTAGTGAGTTATTTTGGTTTGCTTTTCGCTGTGTGAAAAGAAACTGAACCAACAGGAAACACACCAATTTTACCAACTCATCCACTGATTTGGATCGGAGCAAATAAACTATAGGTTTGAAAACATCCTTAAACCTCTAGTCCGCTATTGGTTGACTAGTACTCTTGGACTTCCTAGTCAAGACACCTCAGGAATTTTGTCTTAAAAGATTTTACACCTGTTGAAATTATGCTTCTGTGTTTTTATTCATAATCCGACAAAATGTAAACACGTCTCACAGCTCATCTCCAGTAATCTACATCTTACATTTGATGGACTTTCTTTGAAGCTCACACTGGTTTAAACCTCAGTGTGTGTGCATTTTGTATTGTAGTTGAGGTTTAAGGATAGAGGGTGTTGAATGTTGTACGGATTGTAAAGCCTGTTGAGTCAAAGTTGTGATTCCAGCATAAATAAAATATATTTAATTTCTGTGAATTAATGTATTTGATGTCTCTCTTCTCCTCCCAACAGCATCATGGTAAAATAAGAAAAACAAACTTCTTAAAGAAAAATGAAAAGGTGATTATCTTACACACAACACTTGTTTTGATCTTAATTAGTTTTAATCACAACTTTTTTCCAGATATAACTTAAAATGATGTCAATATTTTATAGACAAGTAACCACCTTCTGGGGCCCAAACCGTTTCCTCTGGACCGACTGCTCGCCATTTTCTACAGCGTGGTGGACAGCAGAGTCGCCCCGACCGCCAGCATCTTCTCTCAGGTCAGAGTCCAGCAAAATATTTTACAAAATATTCTGAATACGCTGAGCAGATACAGTTAAAATGACCTGTACATTAACGAAATAAAAAAGAAGATGCTGATGATCCTGAAAAATTCACTTTTTTGTAGCTTTCACATTTTTTTTACCTTTGTTCATGTAATAAATTAATATTTTTTCTATCTGAAGAGCCTCTTCTAGGTTTTTTTTGGTCTGTGTTTGGGCATATTTTCCTAAAATGTGGACTGTTGTATGATATATGGGACTGTTTACCTTCATCTGACTTCACACATCTGACACTTCTTGAAAAGCCTCGATTAAAGAACATAATCTTTTTTCACATTTGCTTGTTTTAACGGTTAAAAATCACCTCTGGATGAGGTGTTTATTTGTTGATGGTGATGATAGTGTGTGACGTCCTTGAATAGCAGAATAAAGGACAAATATAGATGCATCTGTTTGTCACCAGAACACTAAAATGATACATCTGAAACAACTAGCAGTTAGTTTAATTAACCTCCTTAATTCTCTGTATACATTCCTCTTATTGCCTGTTGAGCATCACCAGGTTTGTTGCCGTTCTGCTAAGTTAAACAAAGCTGTAGCGGCTTAATTTTGCATTTCATTTAGTCCTGCAGCGGTTGTAACCTTTCTGCATGATTGTGACTCCTAAAGTTAATCAGATAAGCAAATGAAAGAGAACGTAAACTATGATATTCAGAGGATTTTAAATGCCCAATTTTTTCAATCTCAGGCTCCTAAAATTCCCATTTCTAGGTGCAAATCACATATTATTTCATGTTAAATCAACCCTAATGACCACAGTGTGTCAGATGAGAGTTTTCTACCCATATGGTCGTGAGTTTTGGGATCCGTCGCCAAATGTGTATCTATTTATGGCCCTGGGCATGAAATGGTTTTAGGAAATTAGGCTCGACCCATATCTGCGCAACTGGCTCTCATCATTTTTTTGTGCCTCTGCATCTAAGTGTGGAAAAGCTGTGTTTAAAGAAGCGGAACAGAGTCATTTCGATTTCTCTCTCTCTCCCCATTTAGATCTCCTCCCTGGTGACCTTACAGCTGTTGAGTCAGGTCAGTCATGACGACCAGCTCGACGCCCCCAAGTACAAATGTGCCGTTTCCATGGACTTCATCTGCGCTATATCCAGGTGTGTGTGTGTGTGTGTGTGTGTGTGTGTGTGTGTGTGTTTGCATTATTACGCATGACTGAGACTGACAGAAGAATGATTCAAGGGCACTGACCCTTTTTTTTTTTTTTTTTTTGAGTTTTTTCACTGAGAATGTGCTTGCTGTAATTTATCTTCCAGGACGGTGAACTTTGATATTGTGAAGTATCTGTACGACTTCCTGTAAACCTGCTGTGCACAAAGGAGAGATGACACACACACACACGTGACAGTAAGACGAAAAAAGGGGGATTTCTCTCCACATGAGCGCACTTAAGGACAAGCATTTGGCAAAAAATGAGGATCTCCGACCGTTGTAGATAATTTTGTGCAGGAAAATTAATCCAATTATGTCGCTGCCCTCTTGTGGTTGTTGAATGAGCTTGACTGTCCATGATGAACATTTGCATTTGTGTAAAATAAATGCCATATTGGCAATTACACTTCATTTCTGTTTTAGTTTTGTTAAACCGGTACTACATTTGTGATGCATTGACAGGAAGTATCTCAAAGAGGCTGTTATAATACAAAAAAAGCCAGAATATAATATAGCTCCTCCTCTAAACATGGTGAAATAAGATGATGATAACGCAGCTTTGGGATGTTGTCTGATGTAAAGAGACTGTGGCACCATGCAGGTGAATCATCGTTCTTGCTCAAAGGTAGAATTTTGTTTCCCTAATGTGTTACCTTTTATTTTAGGGTACTAAAGGCAATAGGATACTTTTACATTAATGGGGGAAAATCTTTCAGAAAATTATATGAAGTCTGCTTTCTCAGTCTGACTCCTGTTTACTAATCTTCCTTCAATGTTTGAACAGTAAAATTTTCACAGGGCTGTGTTGATGAGATGATTAAATTCAGTTTGAAACAATTCGGCTGTAAATCAAAACATGGTGTGTGTGAAAATAAGTATTTCTGGCCTTTTGGGGGTCATTGTATTTGTAGGGTTATCCATGTCCATGGCAGGGGTCAGCAAATTATTAACATGTTAGAAAAGAAGAACTAAACTTAAGCTCCATAAAAGTCTGTTTATCTTTGCTTTTTTCCATTTTTTTTAATCTCCTCAGGCCAAATTATTCAAAATAAACAGTTTGAGAAGGTAAAAATCCCTCTTACAGCTTACAGAGACATGTATCATGTGTTTAGGTTTTGTGAGTTGACTGTTCTGTGTCATAATTTAACAGTTTCCTCAGATGTTTTAATTAATTCATTAGATTAAGTCGTGTTACAGACTCTTTGTTCTTGTGAATCTCAGACTCATTCAAATTTGAAATGTATGTCTTCACATCTCTTGAGCGATCTCTGCAGCTGATCGTGTGTTGCGTAGAAGCTGCGATACCTGCAATACCGATCGAATACATTTAATAGAGACATAACACAGCAGACTTAGATTTTCATCTTTATTGTACAAAGAAGCAAAAGCTGAAAACACACACATTCAGTCTGTAGTCTTCAACAGAAGGCACCAGTCGAGCATAGCCAACAAACATAACAAAGGTAATCTTTATCTGTATTTATGCAGCAAATCATTCAGCCAAAGCAACACCCACACATGTACTGTGGAGATACAAGACGAGTTTGCCTGATGTACAAAATGCAAAAAAAAAAAAAAAAGCCAGAATGTTGCCTTTTGCATCCTCTTAAATTATTTTAAAAAAGGTTAAAAACATTAAAAAAAGGTAAACATTTGTGAATTGTGTCACATAAATCTCTTTAGAAACTTTCACACCCACCTGCTCTTTTTATTAAAGCCACTGACTTAATTAAACTAACATGGATGTTAAGCACAGCAGAGACTCATAACTTCCTCCTGTAAACCTCACAGGGAAGAACGCGTAAAACGAGATTTGAGTAATTTGATGCAAAGAGACTCAGACAAAAAAAAAAAAAATAGAAGATACAGATTTGGAAAGCACAGTTGAGTGCATGTAATTGCCACTCTATTCCACTATCTCCACTATCTCACTCGTTTATCCCTCAGGGTATGAGAGGGTAAGTGGACCGTCTGAGAGATCATCCCTCATGCCAAGGTGGCCTTGGGAGAGCTCAGCATCATTAAACAAGGACAATGACCAGTCTGCCAAGGCTGACTGAGTCATACCAACGCATTTAAAGTGCAATATGCGTCAATCTTTTAGAGACTTTAAAAAAAAAGTCAGTGTTTGCAAGTACACTGTCATCATATTAAACTGCATTGAATCTTAATAGAAATCTCCGTCTATAAATGTTTTTTTTTTTTTTTTTACCAGAGGAGATGCACTGCAAGTTCTCGGGTTAAATAATCATGAATGAGGATGAGGTAGTGGGAGCGGACGGATCCTAAACGCTGTGCCTCCTGCTGTGGATCATGGCCACAATGTGGGTGAGGTCCAGACTTTTCATCATCACCTCCATAAATTCGTCGTCACTGCGAGCACCGGCCACAAACTCCTCCAGGGAGAGCTCACCTGTAAGATAGTATTTACAGACACTGTGGTTTTTTGGGTTTTTTTTTTTTTGCACAAATGAGATCTTACATGTGCAAAGCCATCTACAGTTTATCTTCTTTCTATTCTTTTTGTGCTTCCTGACAGCAGTGGAGCTGATAAATGTCTAAACACTGTCCACCCACGATAGATTCCCTCCTAAATCTTAAGTCTCCGCATGGTGCCAGAACCGACTTACCATCTCCATTTATATCAATCCTGTCAAACACACGGTTAGTGAACTCCTCAGCAGTCGTTTCCTGGTTTTCATTCCCATTGATTGCGCGGATGGCCTGAAGGAACAGAATAAGATTAGTATGCCACGTCGAGGCCGGTTGGGACTGAATCGGAGATGCGGGGTGGCAGGTGCATGATAAACTGTACCTTTATGATGTTGAGAAGCTCGTGTCGGTCGATGCAGCCGTTGCCGTCCACGTCATAAAGTTTGAAATACCAGCGCAGCTTGTGCTCCATCTTACCCCGCATCACCAGGCTGAGAGCGGCCACATACTCCATGAAGTCTATGTAGCCGTCCTGCAAAAAAAAAATCAAGAGGTTTTTTTATAGTCTACTCACGCAAGAGCTCCTTGTCAAACACAGTGTCAGACATCAACAAATTATTATGCATGACCATCTACTTATTATTAAACATTCAAAGTGATAATCAGTCAGTCAGTGCCCCTCATCTCAACTCCAGAAGCCATCCGAGGGGGGAAATGAAGCGTGTCAGGATGGAGGATTATCTTCGGGAGGGGGACTGACTGTCTGTGTCTGAACACAGGCGACAATCTTAGCATCAAAGCATTGTCTCATAGATAATCTCACAGTTTAAATCATGCATAAAGATTACAGCGGCCTTTTTGTGAGCTGACAGGGATACTAAATATAGACGTGCAGCTTCTCAGACAGACACATCCTGCGATGACCCCGTCTCTGGCTCCGAGACGCTCTTAATTAAACTGTGATCCGAGGGGCCAAAATGTTTTGCGAGCCTGTCGCTGGGAGGTCACCGCACTGCCTGAGCGTCCCAGAGTGATGGAGATGTTTGTTTTTTTTAAAGGCAGCATGTTGAAACCCCTGAACCAACGTTAGGTCCTAACAAACTCTTCAAAAGTCATGCGGACCATCTCACTCAGGTGTTGTTACCTGTTTTAATCAATTAGTCATGTTTCAGGGAAAAAAGGCCCAAAATGAGCTGCTTCCACTGAGGATGTGACAGCTGTAACTTATCAAATATGTCAAAGAATTTAATAAAGTTGAGTTTTGGACAGCTCACAATACTACTTTGGGCTGTGATAAGATTTTTTCACTATTTCCTGACACTCAGTAGAGAATATTCAACAGATTAAACATCATTATTGTTTCCTCTGTGACTTAATCATAACGATATATTTCTGATAAATAAATCTGAATTTGATCATAGAGGTGAAACAATTAGTCGATTAACAGAAAATTAATCAGCAACAATTTTGATAATCAGTTAATTTACTAAGCAAAAAGGCCACAAATCTGTGATCAAAGTTTTTCCATTGTGAGAATTTTACCTTTTTTTGAATTTAATTGTAAATAAATTATTTTGTTTTGTGCTGTTGGCAATGTGAAGACATCACTTTTTTCACTGTTTTCTATGGACTCTGTAGGCGTTTTCCTCCTATTTTATAGTCTCAATGACTAATCAATCAAAAGAATAACCGATAATTATAAATATGATTTGAAATAACTTACACATTTTTCAAAGCATGTATGTAAATCTTACGACTAAAATAAAAACATAACACATATATAATATACTTTTTGTGGACACTTTAATGTTTAAAGTGGATGCTTCAATTATTGTTAGATAGATACAAGAGTACTTTATTAATCCCAATAAATAAATAGATTAACTCAAATATAAAAATAAATAGATAAATAAAAATAGAACAGAGACTAGAGATATAACCATAACTATAATATACTATACTATTTGTACACTGTTCAATGATATTAATAGCCTATAATACACTGTACATCAGTGCAAGTCAGGTGGAAGTTGCTGGTAATAAGCTGCAGGTTTGTCCATGGATGTTAGAATTAAGTTTACATTTATACATGAATAATTTATACCATGTATATACATATAAATAACATTATATACAGACAGTCCTGAAATAGATTATGCTTAAATTAGCACATAAACATGAGGATTAGTGAAATACTCTGAAACACCTTAAAGAGAAAAGAACGACGTAACAAAATCACCACACTGCTTTCTTTTGAATTTTTTACTCCTGATTCTTTTTAACATGACAAAAACTAACAATCCCGCAAGAATAATAACACGCTGTCACCCTTAAAAAGTTCCATTCTCTCATTTTGAGTGTAGCTTTGTTGTTTAAAATGCGTCGTCTTACCTTGTTCATATCAAACGTGCGGAACATCTGCTCTATGTAGGCGCTGGCTTCTGGGTCCAACCCTCGCAGCCCGAAGAACTGCTTGAACTCGTGCAGGGTGAGCTGACCCGACGGGCACTCGGTCATGAACTTCTTGTACCAGAGATGCATTTCCACTGCCTGCAGGTCGTCCACGGTGCATCCTGTTGAGTTACCCATTTCTTTTCAGACACCTGAGTGTGTGTAGATGTGTAGGTGGAGTCGCAGCTGGTGCACGAACCTCACAGCCCACTTGGTCTACTGTGAAGCGGAGGATCTCCCTCTTCACAGTCACACAACAATGGGACTTAGGGTGAGAGCAGCAGCTAGTGGCGTCCTTTTGTAGCTGTCTGTGTTTGGGGTTGAGGCGGTCCACGCCCCCTTCGGTGTCCTCCTCGGGGCTAATCACTGGCTGTAATCCAGGCGAAACCTGCAGATGATCAGCTTAAGCACCCCATTAAAAGGGCAAGTTGTCCGTCTCTGTGCATGTTTACCCTGAGATGTGCTGACAAACAATATAGCTTTCATCCCTCACGTGTGTCTGAGCCGATACACCTCGCTCAACATGTGTATTAAAGTATGATTGATGCAGCTTTACTGCTCTTAGTGAAGACTAAGCTTATTTATACTTTATTAAAAGACATGAACACACACCGTACTCTAACTCCACTACACACTCCACTTCAATCCATATTCTTTGCACATAGTTATTTATTTTTTAACTTCTCCTCTTGCACATTGTTCAAGACCACTTGTCAAGTTTCTGCCTTTCTGCCTTAAAAAATGGGAGTTAACTGAACTTACTGTAAGTTGAATATTTACCTTAAAGTCATCCGATGAGTCAAGCAAGTTAACCAGAGATAACAAGTTCAATAAACTTAATAACATATTATGGAAAAACTCACTTTTTCAGTGTTTGTGCACATTAATTTGTATCTCTGCTGTGCTTACTAACCCACAAACTGTGAAATGAGACAACACGGTCTGTTTTTTTGTCAGATTTTCCTCCCCTTCACACATAAAGTGGCGGCACATTAGAATTATACTGCCCTCCTTATCTGTATCCCCACCCACGGCTTGACGACTACCTTGCAAAAGGTGCGCCTGTTTTTCTCGGAAACACCTCAATAAACTGTTCGGTTACGCTGACAGAAGGTCACAGTCAGATCTGCTTTACATTTCAAGGTTGAAGAGTCAATTTTTTCATTTGGCACAAGCACATTTCAGCACATCGTCAACATGCTGGTTTATCTCAGTGACTTTGTTCAATTATTAGTGTCTGGATTTGATTCTAACCTCCATCATGATTTACATTGTTTTCATCACCAGGAAAAGAAAACCATGCCTTGCTGTATGTTAACATGTGCTAAAGACACAACAGCAAGTTTCCATCATGTACGTTTTCCTCAAACCACAAAAAAAAGAGTCTCAGGAGTGTTTTAACTCTCAATGCATGCTGGGAAGTCTTCTAACACATCACATTTCTTTACAAAACTGTGTACCATCTATTGTGGGGGAAAAGTGGTGTCTATTTTATACTACTTGTTGTCTTATTATTGTATTTTTTGGGAGGGTTATCAATATTTTATATTGTTTTTGTTCTCTTTTGCAATCTTGTGATGCTTCTTACTTTACATGTCACTCTGTGTGCATGTGATGAATAAAAAATCCTTGAAATACAGTTAAAAAAAGCAAACTATGTCTCATGGCCACATTTTTTAGATGCAATACAGTTTATTGTATTAAAATTAATCTGCAACAATTTGGATAGTCAGTTAAATTGTTCATGTTATTCCCTGGTTCAAGCTTCTCAGGTGTCATATATTATTTGCAGGTTTTATTTGTCTTCTGGGATAATTATCTGAATATCTTATAGATTGTTGGTCAGACAAAATAAGCAATTTGATGGTGTTACTGCCGGCTTTGGGAAATTATCAGGGTCATTTTTTATAAAACATGATAATAAGAATAAAGAAAAGAAGAAGAAAAAATGATATATAGTAGAGGACTTTATTTGGAAACCACAGTTTCAAGATTGCCTGAACCACTAGTAACCGTAACTGAACAAATATAACAGTTTGAGTTCATGAAAATAATATCAAAACACTGCTGAAAGCCATTTGATCGGAATGTCAATACCAGAAACAGTAATTAATGCCACATCCATATATTTAAGTGCTTTTACATGCAGCGCCATCTCACTTCCTTCATATGAGCCTTGTAATCATATCCGAAAGCAGTAATGTATTTGTTGTTTTTAGCAGCTATAAGTGTTATTGTTATAAATGTTATCAACAGGTGCATTCTTACAATGCACAAAAAAAAAGACAAATAATACGGATACATACATGTGAAGTGCTTAAATGTCAGTCTAAATGTGCTAAAAATGAAAATATACATTATGTAGTAATACAAAAAAGTAAAAACTTCATTGGTAAATGCAGCTGTCGTTTTTTAAAGCAACATTTGACAGGCAAACCACAGGAAGCAGCACCTCCACAGGTGACTGGTGTAGCCGCTGTGGAGGCTCATTGTTCAGTTCAGACATGTCACATAAAGTTTGGCTCGTATCCGGCAGCAAAATGAAGTGTAGTGGTTGAATCAGACAGATGTAAAAAAAACCAAAAACAATTGGCTGTTAATGAAATTGTGAATTCTTCATGTAGTTTTCCATTAAAAACCGCAGCCTACCCCTACTGTAGTGCAATAATTTAATTCTAAAAAGGCGTACAGTATCTACGCTTCCAACATATTATACTCTAGTTTGCATTACTTACCCCTAACCACACATTTGCATTAACAGTCATATCAGCAGGGATGAGTGATGAATGCCAGCATGTAACAAGAGTTTTC
The DNA here is from genome assembly GCF_963924715.1 of Thunnus thynnus. Lineage (NCBI taxonomy): Eukaryota > Metazoa > Chordata > Actinopteri > Scombriformes > Scombridae > Thunnus > Thunnus thynnus. The sequence goes on along the minus strand of NC_089539.1, from coordinate 17,877,280 downwards.
CCGTAGTGTCTAACAAATAACCTGAAATATACTGTAGTTTCCAACATTTTGGAAGAGCATTTCCTCATAATAAAAAAAATATATGGACACATAGAAATATAACACTAAGTAATACAATGTAACATAGCTATGTTTTAAGAGCTTTAAATAAAAAAGCAAATAAGCTTTTTCTGACTTCAATAAGGCCTCGTTTTCTTTCTTCACCCCGCATCTTTTTAATCCTCATATTTATCTTCTATAAGTTCACTCCGGTTTCAGTCTCCATTGCCGAGATGAACCTGTTGAGAGAGAGAAAGTTAACATGAAGTCACTGCGGCTGCATGTCAGAGCTCGAGCAGATCTCCCTGCCTCCTCCGGCTGCGACGCTTTTCCTCTTCCCCCAGTGCAGATGTCTGTAGATGGAGTCAAACACTGACACTGTGTAGTGAGCAAACAGGCTGGTCCACTTCACTGCATCCACCACCCACTGCACAGTGCGACCCACGAAGGCCACAAACACTGTGGTGTAATGGGCGAGCAGCATCAGACTCCTTCCCAGCTGCCTGCCACGGTTAATGATCAGATTGACTCTTTGATCATGTCCTGCCATCTTTGTGTCTTCTGTGTGATTCCAGATGTAAAAAAAAAAAGTCGAATTTGTAGCTCAAAGGTGCATTTTGCGTCTTTTAAAACGTATATGTTTGTGCTGATGCTCCCTAAGTAGGTGTGGACGGCTGGAAATTTGCAGACACTCCCTTAAAATCGTCCAATCAGCGCAGAGGAAGCTTTGTTTCCGGGAGTGTTTGGTGATGTGGCTCTGCTCTGAAATCCATCCGAGGAAATATAGCAAATAAGCAGACACATTTACCTGGGAAACACTCGCACAGGTGAGTCAAAGGCCCTTTTTTCTGTTTTTAAGGCTGCACCTCTCTCCTTTATAGAGCTGTCATACGAGAAAGAAAAGAGTCTGTGAGGCAGGTTTTTTTCTTTTTAAAGAAGAAGCTGCTCCTTATTTGCGAGCTAAAGTAGCTAACTTATGTGTCGCTGAAACTGAAGTCAACAGTAAACAGCGGATGTTTTCACGCAGCATCCTGTTCACGACACCGTTTCTTAATCTCCAAATGAGTCTGCTGCATTTTTAGTCAAGAGTCCAGTCGGCCCCGGAAAGTTTGCTCGTCCGTTTTTTCGTGTTAGCTTGCTATAATCTTTGCTGTTCACTAAAAGAATGGCGCAGGCGCAGTGGAGTATCCGGCGGGTTCGGGGAGATTCGGCTCTGTTCGGTTCTGTTCGGTCCCTCTCGGAGAAATCCGGTTAGGGAGCCTCAGCCAATGTGTTGCTGTGGATTTCAGGAAAAAACAAGGATTTTTAGACAAAAGCGGCCTGTTTAATCAGTGGTATCTGACTCATATCACACAACACAACCCATGTTCGTGCAATGTATTCATATAAACACGTTTGTGCATATTTTTGGTGTAAAAAGCCCAAAATATCTGAAATCCAGTAATATACTTTTATAATCTACATCCACTTAGTCATGATTTTAAAAATTGGATTTCTAGGTAAAAAGACTGCTTTCTCAAGAAGAAATGTAGGGAGATTTTTTTTAAACATTCTTTTTTATTGATTTTCAACAAGAGAATAACAACAACAACTCAGTACTATGCATAGAGTATTTGCATATTTGGTCCAGAAAACCACACACAACATACATCTACAGCACAGAAGTGTTAAACACGAACAAAACAATCAGCTCAGTCGGTTATCTTCATGCCAAACTGCATGAGAAGATTCAGTGGTTTCTCCTATTTTCTTACAAAAAGATGAGTTGTCAATATGACATCTCAGCTTCTCTAAAATGACATCAGATAACAGAGATTTCCGCATTTGAACGGAAGAAGAATCATCCCCGAACCACTTTGACATCATAGCCTTCTGAGCCAACAGTAAGAGAGACTGAATTGTTTCTTTGTTTACCTTCAAAGGACCCGGATTACTTCCTTGTAGACATAAAAGTGGGCTGAGCAGTTACTGCCCTATTACCATACTTGTTTCTTTACATATTGCCTTCCAGAATAAGGAGGTTTTAAATATAGTTTATGATGCAAATTAAAACATCTATAAACCTGACAAAACCTCTCACCACTGAGTCCATTTTAATATTTGTTCTGGAGCTTTCAATAGTATCACATAGAGCTGAAATGATGAGTCAATTTACAGAAAATGTATCTGCATCAATTTTGATAATCAGAATTATAAATCAGAACAGAAAGGGGTTTGTTGCCAAGTAGGTTTGCACATACAGTACCAGAAGCACCAGTACTTCCCAATCACTTGAATTAGAAACTGTGTCCAAACTTTTGACTGGTACTGTATAAGGAACTTGCCTTGGTGTTATGGGGCATAATGCTCAAAATATACGTAAAAATCAAGAAATCGTAAATAATATAAAATAGAAATTTACAATAAAAATATGCAAGTAAAAAGAGCTGTTACAAGTTTATATTAAAGCGAATGCAATGTGCAAGGTAGCAACCAGTAAATGCAAATGTTCATAGTATAAACAGTAGCCTATATGCAATGTGCAAGTAATAATAATAAACAATTTGCATTATTGTAACGAGCCATGTTGGATGTGATGAGTTCACAGATGTGCATATAAAAGATTATATTTGTTTTTCTGAGTCTTCTATGATAATAAACTGAATACTGTTGGGTTTTTGACTGTTTGTCAGACAAAAGCTCTTTTAGTATTTAAATTTGAGCTTCAAGAAACTATAACAGGCATTTTTCTCTATTTACTGACATATATAAGCCAAAATAATTCATCAGTAAATTGATAAAATTATAGCCAGATTAATTGAGAATTAAAATATTAGTTGCAGTCTTAGTATCTCATGATCTTCCTCAGCAGGTGGAGTTTCCTTAGTTGTCGTGGAAATGTAGATTATTTACATATTTCTGAGCATTTTAAGGATTTTTTTTCATGTTGGCTTAAAAGTAAAAACTGGAAGTTCATTATTGATTTTGGTAATCTTTATCCAATTTCAAATCAAATCTCAACTTTTATGCCACCAAGTGCTCAAGAAAATGGGATGAAATCTACAGTTTCATGAGAACTGGGCAACTCCATCTAATGAGGAAGATATTGATGATCTATGATCGGAAGCTCCAGAACAGCTACTAAATGGACCCTGTGTCAGCAGCTGTTTCCAAGATCAATAATGAACTTTAAATCATGTACACTGGCACCGCCTGCAGAAACTTTGTGCAACAAGAGTAAACAAAAGTTAAATAAAACAACCTTGGATGTGTACATTCACACTTTCAGAGGACATTTCATTCAGCATCAGGCAGCATTTCAAGCTGTTCTTGGTGAAGACTTTATACTGTTAACTGTTGGCTGCCTTTATGCTCCCGTCAATAAAAATATAAAGCACAAAATGTATCTATAGCAAACAGAATAGGACTTGCACAGGAAAGCAAAGGAATGATTTCATGTTTTTTCCCCCTCACAGTGCCATCTTTATGTTGAGCCGTCTGGCCACAGTCCTCCAGGAGCTCTCTGGAGAGGAGGGCACAGATGGAGACTCACAGGTGAGAGAGCAACACATAAATATAAAAACTGTTGAACCTGAATAACCTCAAATGAAGAGGGTTGTCAACTGCATTCTTAGCTTTTAAATAAAAGTGTAGATCTGATGTCTGATCCAGTTGAAATACATGTTTAGCCTTTTATCCTTCACTTGAATAGTCACAAGTAGCAAGATGATAAGAAATGTCTGCTTGTCTCCTGTCTTTTGAAAGAAATATGTTATTATAAGCATCTTATATGTACAAAAATATATGCAAGATATGCACCAGTGTAACTAAGATATGCATGCAAGCAGCAACAGAATATTATTTCTTCCACATGAATAAGCTTTCGCTCTTCATATTTGTTTTGCATGAACAGGGCGTGCTGGTGCCTCAGCTACCTGCAGGAGAGGACCAGGCTCCAGTGGAGTCTGAGGTACCTGAGGAGGCCTTGGAGAGGCTGGCCCACCTGGAACAACTGGTGGTCCAGCTGAAGGAGCTCATCCGAGACAAAGATGCCCAGCTCGTCGAAAAGGACACTGATCTGGCTAACAAAGATGCACAGCTCAAGGTAAATTACCTGTGCTTACCATACCTTAGCTCATATATGTTATCGTTTAGCACTGTTCAATGATATTTGATGCATTTTTTTTTTGTTGCTCCGTATTCACAGAATGAAAAGGAAGCAGCTGAGGCTCGCTTCACTAAACTCAAACTGCAGGCCAAAGCCAAGATGGCTTCACTCAGCAAACAGATCAGTGAATTGAAAGGACAAGAAGGAGCAACAGTAAGTTTAAACCTTTTAAAGTCTTTAGCTTTTTACATTCTTGTATTATTGTGACAGTTTTATAAGACACACTTTTACTCCAGAGATCTTCCACAGACAAAAATATGCCACTTTTGAGCCACAAACTATCAATAAAGCTGAAGCGCTTCAGTTTTTTATCTGACTTTAACATCTGTTTTGTCTACACCAGAGCCCAGACAGTTCTTTTACAGGAGCTGGAGGCGACGAGCTCCATGAACTCCATAACAAGCTTAGTGAGGAAGAAGCAAACAGCAGGCAGCTTAAAGATCGACTCCAGGTCACCGAACAGCTCCTTCAAGAGAAGGAATCTGCTCACGCTGAACAGGTGACGTAGATGTAATTACATATAGTCCTTCTTTGGTAACAAAAGTTTAAATGTCCTGAGGGAGTTGTCTGAATGTATTGTGTTTGTGTTTTCAGCTGCGGAAACTACAGGCTGTGATCTGTGAGAAGGACGTGCGTTTCCAGGAGCAGATACAGAAACATGAAGAAGAGCTGCTGAGGGTCACAACGCAGTCTCAGAGTGACGGCGAGCTTCAGCAGGTGCAAGATCCAATAGTTCTTTAAAATAATCGATTACTTAATTTGTGATTTCTTCATTTATTGCCGACTGACTGAATCCCCAGTCTGTAATTGTTTGACATTCTCTGTTTTCCTCTTACAGCCTATAATCTTATGAATCCTTTTTTGTTGATAGTTTGAAACAATAAGGACATTAAGTAATATTGGAGAATATTTGTTTTAGATTTTTAAATAATAGATATTAGATTATATTGTCCTGTAAAGCAGTATCACGTCATTTTTATCTATATAGTCCAAAATCATTTCCTTCAGAGTGCTTTAGCAGCTATACAACATAAAACTCTATCTGTAGACCCTCAATTCTCAACAAAATACCTTTAAAAGGAAAAAGAGAGAAACTTACTCCAAAAATGGTTCATAAACTGCAACTAAACACTTTTTAAAAAAGTTTCATAACTGGCAAAGAACTGGATTTGCCTCAGTTCATCTCAAGAGGATAAACACAAAAATGTTGCAGTTTATCCTCAAATGGAAGTGCAGATGATTACCACACATAAAATACATTCTTTCTCTCATGCACTCATTTAGTCTCTTTATTTTTCGTCTTTTCCCAGGCCCTGCAGGCAGCCCAGCGGCGGTGTGAAGAGCTTGAAGAGGCCTTGAACTCTCGGTCCCAAGTGCTGGAAATGCTGCAGCAGGAAGTCAGCAGTGCTGATCAGCAAAAACAGGTACAGATCCTGTTGTACGAGATGCCATTTGTTCAGCTACTTATAGTATGTTGGTTTTTCCGCATATTGCTACATATTTACAGATGGTTTAATAGATTAAATACTGTTCCTGCCTAATGAAAGGAAAACTGTTTATACAGACACGCCCTACATCTTGACGGCACGTCATTATTGTGCATTGTTTGGCTTAGCCACGCATACACACCCACTCATGTCTTTCTTTTCTCTCTGATGATGATTCTCTTTCTGCTCAGATCTTGACTGCTCAGTTCCGGCAGATGGAGCAGGAGCTGTCTGCATCCGTCAAGCTGAGGGAGGAGGAGAGGCAGCAGTGGGCCGAACAGTCCAGCAGAACCGATGCAGAATTCGCAGCCCTCCGAACCAGCCTGGAGGCCCTGGAAAGAGAGAGAACGGAGGTTGCAAGGCAGGAGAGTGAGCTTGCCTCCCTCAGAGAGGCAGAGCATGTTAGTCTGGAGGCTCTGGAGAAGGAGAAGATGGAAGTCGTCAGGTTGGAGAGAGAACTGGCTTTGATGAAAGAGGCTGAGCTTGCAGCCGTCCAAGCGAACCACGATGCTTCGGAGAGAGACAGGGCGGAAATTGCTCGCCTTGAAAGAGAACTTGCATCTACGAGAGAGGCAGAGTGTGCAGCCAGCCGGGACGCTGTGGAAAGGGAGAAGTCAGAAGTAGATAAACTAGAGAGAGAGCTGGATTCCCTTAGACAGGAGCATGAAGATTCCCAGAAAAAGGGTGAGATCTTGGCTGAGATTTGGAGACATCTACAATCTCTGGGTCTAGAAGACGTACAACCATCAGAGGAAAATCCAGTCCCGACAGATCTTTCTCTCTTCCTGGACACTATGCAGTCCATTGAGACACAACTGACAAGGCTGAAAGACGAACGCAGCGAGAGTGAGGAACGTTGTGCCGAGCTCACCCACACCATGGAAGCTCTTCAGGGTGAGATCATTAATCTGATCTACAATAAGCCGTTTTTTTAATGGTCTCTTTTGTGACATTTTTAATAATTATCTCATCTCTAAATTTTCAGAACAACTAGACAGAAGAACCAGTGAAAACGAGGAGTCCATCACCAAGATACAGCAGCTGGAGCAGCAAATTGAAACAGTCAGTACTCTTTAAACACTGAAGCAAATTTTGGGAATCATTAGCTGTTAAATACCAGATGTTAGCAGCTTATTTGACTTGAGATGTGCGCTTCAAAAGACAATCCTAAATAAGCTCCATGATACTCTGCTTTATCATCGCTGCAAAGCTTAAACATCAAAGTTTCTCAGTGCCTTTTGCAATGAGTTCTGTTATGCTGTGTGTCTCTATTTATATGATTAAACAAGGTGTTGAAAGCTTAGGATAAGCTGAGTATAAGAAGTAATGCAGTTCTTAATAGTCTATCTACAAGTTTAGACAACTTTGCCATTTGCTCTTTTATTAAAACACACAGTTTTTACTCTCACCCTTTGTTTTATGAGAAGGACAGTCAGTCTCATCCCCTACACCTGGTCACAAATTCTGTCTGGTCGGGTGATTTCCATCAGTGTCAGACAGGACAGAAGCAGGGTCGTAGACGGGCGATACTCAGTGAGGAAGCGCGTCCTGTAATCCCTTCTGCACTGATCCACTGTTACGACTGTCTGTCTCAGCCGACCTTCACCTCACTCTGCAGCCGTATGTGCTGCTGAAATAGATTTAAATTGTGAGAGCAATTATAGAAGCTGCATAGAGCTCTTAAAAACACTTATCTCCCCAATTCTTTAACAGGATTTTTTTTCTCTAGTAAATCACAAAGTTTCCATCCTGCCTATTATCAAAATGTAATGAATTTTTTTTATATCTCTCTTTCAGATGTCTGAAAGAGACGTGACTGAATCATCAGCACAGGTTTCATCTGAAACTGAAAAAGGTACAAAAGTTGGGATTTGTTGGTTATATAAGCCAAAATAAAATCTAATAACATAATATCAAAGCAGAATAAAACTTATTAGTCATTGGTTCTAGTTAGTGCCAAAACAAACATACAAAGAACCATACAGCTGTTATGTACGAATTTGTGGACTGATTGAATTGATAGTCCTTATTATATAATTAATTAGCAATATAATAAAAGACAAAAATGATTATCTTTATTGAACTCCTTAAAATCCAAAGTGGTTTACTTATCATATATTTGTTTTTTTCTGAAATGTGTAAAAGTGTTGAACTAAACTATCCAAGATGTTAGAAATAGCAACTTTTATTTCTAGAATTGTTTTTTTTTTCTAGTTAAGTATTATTATTATTTTCTGAATGACAAGCTGACCACATGAACTTTGAACAGAGTCCTGCTAGTAGCACACATCCTCTACTGATGTGTTTGTTGTGACTGAGATTTAATTTCTCTTACATTGTTTGGGCTCTTGCACACAAAATATTTGTTGAAACTACTAGTAGTTATTTGCTGTTGAGGCTTAAAAGCCTTTGACATTTTTTTCTAATTTCACCTTTGTTGACCTCCACAGCACACATATTGGCACTGGAGCAGCAACTATTGGAAAAAGACAATGAGCTGGTTGCCTTGAAAGAGTCTCTTCAACTTGCTGAAGAGCGCAGTTCCAGTAAGGCTGCGTTGGGTGAAAACTACGATCGGACTCCAGATCAGTGTCAGGATGCCAGTACGGCCCCCCATGACACTTCTGCAACCCATCCTGTCTGCTTGGAGGATACACAAGAAGAGGAGACCACCTTAGTTGCTGAGGACACCTCTGTCCTCTCCATTTCTGCTGATAATGAAAGTAGCCCAGAGCTCATTGGACACCAGTCTGAATCACCAGAAGAATCCAAAGGGACTTCCTCAGATGAGATGGTCGCCAGTAGTGATTCAGAGGTGGCTCACAGCAGCTGGACCCTCCTGGAAGCTGTGAATCAAGATGGAGGCCAGGAGTGGCCATCCATCCTGCAGGACTTTGGCCAGCTGCAGCTGCAGTCATGGGAGGCAACAAGCATGGAGCAGGAAACCTCCACAGTTCAAGTTGAGTCCTCTTCTGTCGTCATCCGAGAGACGGTCCAGGTTCAACTAACTCAGAGCGCTTCCACCACAGATGTGCCCTCTGGTCAGGTCTTTGCCCAAGTTCTCGCTGAGGAACTCCAGAAGAGGTATAGTGAACTTTTGGCTGAGCTGCAGAGGCTCAGAGAGCTAACTGCAGAGTCACAGGAGAAAATCAAGAGCCTGGAAGAAGAAACACAGACTCTTGCTGCTGCCAAGGAAGAGGTCGAGTCCCAAGCCAGTGATTTTGCAGAAGAGCTTAAGTCAGCCAAAGAAGAGTTGGACAAGCTTTCCCAGCAAAGTAGCTCTGTGGTGGAGAAGCACGGTGTTGAAATGCAGCTCCTACAAGAACAGTTAGACATTTTGAACAGTGAAAGTGAGGCCAAGGAGCAGAAGATCCAGGCTCTGCAGACAGATTTGGAAACAGCCCACCAAGCGCTCTCTGAACAGGAAGGTCAGGCCCGGATGCTGAGTGCTCAGCTGGAGGACAGAGAGCTCTTCTCCTCTGAGCTTGAAAGGAAGCTTCAAGACATGGAAAGCAGCATGTTAGAATACTCCCGGACATCAGATCTCAACAATGATTCTTTGTCACAGAAGGACTCTGAGATCTGTGAGCTGCAGCTTCGTCTCGGCCAGAAAGAGCAGGAGATGATGGAGCTTAATAACAGTATGTCTGCTAAACTCCTTCAAGCAGAGGAAGACAAGTTCATGGTAGACAGTGAAGTCAACAAACTAAAGGAGCAGATAGTAGAGCTGGAGAAAGTGAGAGACGAGAAACAGAAAGTAAGTGATGAAGACTCAGCCGCTCCTGCAGAGGATGAACTTACTAGTTTACGAAAGGTCAAAGGGCAGCTAGAAACTCAGCTGACAAACACAAAGAAGAAGTTGCAGGTGGCGCTTGTGCAACGGAAAGAGCTTTTGAAGAAGGTTGCCGATTTTGAGGCGGAAGCGAAGAATCGGAAAGAAAAAGATGACGCAGCGAAACCAGAACTTCCTGCAAATATTCCAGAAGTAGAAAAATCTAGAGGACAGGAGATTCAGGAAATGGAGGCTAAACTCGTGGAACTGGAACAAGCTTTAAGATCCAAAGATGAGGCAGTTGAGACTCTTGAGCAGAAAATTAGCCAACAGGATCAAGTTCTTGCTGAGACGCTTGCTCTGAATAAAAAGCTAAACGAAGAAGCTGAAAACTCTCGTCAGGCTGACGTTTCTTCTGAAACGGCTGCGTTGCAATCTCAAGTGGCGTCTCTCGAGGCAGAGTGTGAATCCCTTCAGAAGAAAGTCCTGGAGACTCAAGAATCTCGCAAAGAAACCATCCATAAAGCGAAAGAGAAAGATAGGCACCACCGTGAACAGCTGAAGCAGCAGAAAGAAGAATACAGTGAGCTTATGGAGCGTTTTGAGGTGCAGAGCGGCGAGCGAGAAGTTCTTCTTACTAAATTGAGGGAATTAGAGGAAAAAGTGAGCACTGAGAGAGAAGACCTGCCTCACCATGAGACCAAGCAAGTGGCTGAAAACTCGGAGAAGCCAGCAGGAAATGATTGGGTCCAGGAGGACTGGGTGGATTTTGCTACGTCTGAGACTGATTCATCACAACCGCAATCCAGTGATCAGATTCAGCATCCTGCAGAGCAGTCTGAGGTTCCTGGCGCACAAACGGAAGAGTCTTTGAAAGCTCTTAGAGAAGAGATTCAGACTGTGAGGATGGCAAACACAGAGCTAGAGAAGCAGCTGCAGGAAACTCAAGCCAGCCTGTCACTGAAGGAGACTGAATTGGTGGAATTTGGCAAAGAGCTACAAGCACTTAGAGAAAAGGAAAGACAGATTGATGCGCTCTCAGAGGAAATTAATGATCTCAGAGAAAAGTATCGCCAAGCAGAGTCTCATACTGAAACCTTGAAAGCAGAGATGGAAGCTGCAGTCAAAGCAGCACCTGCAGATTCTGAAACCTCCATCGCAACTCTTCAAGCTGAAGTAGAAGACTTCAAGCAGTTTCTTGACAAGAAGAACAGCGAGATCATGGAGCTAAGCCAGCAGCTTAGCGAGCAGAACACTCTCATACACTCCATGCAGGATACAGTGTCTGAGAAGGATCAACTAATAGCTTCTTTACAGGAAGAGCTAAAGGCTGAGCAAGAGAAAACCCAGAGGTTGGAGGTTGAGGTTCCACAGAGGCAGGAGGAAGAAAAAGACAGTGAGGCAAAGATCCAGCAGCTTCAACGAAAGCTTCAGGCAGCTCTGATCTCTCGCAAAGAGGCGCTCAAAGAAAACAAAACCCAAAAGGAGCAACTAGCTTCAAATGAAAAGCTCCTAGCTGAGCTGCAGCAGAAGATAGAGTCAACAGAAGATGAGCTGGAGAAGCTAAGAGCAGAAAGAGTTAAACTGATTGACGAGGTCGACCGGATGCTAGTGGAGAACCAAAGCTTAGGATCATCCTGTGAGAGCCTCAAACTGGCCATGGAAGGGATACTGAGTGAGAAAGATGCCTGTACGAGAGAAGTAGAGTTGGCGAAAGAAGAGTCTGCCAGGGTGTGCAGAGAATGGGAGGAAAAGGTTCAAGGCATGAAGGATGAGTACGAGACTCTGCTCAAGTCCTATGAAAATGTGAGTGATGAGGCAGAGCGCGTGAGACGAGTCCTGGAAGCTGCCAGGCAGGAGAGACAAGAGTTAGCGGCCAAAGTGAGGACAAACGAGGCTGCGAGGCAGGAAGCTGAAAGGCAGACGGAGGAGGCGCAGAAAGAGGTGGATTCAGTGAAAGACAAAATGAGAAAGTTTGCCAAAACAAAGCAGCAAAAAATATTGGAGTTAGAGGAGGAGAATGAGAGACTCAGAGAGATGCAGGAAAGACCTTCGATAAAACGAGAGGACAAGGCTCACAGAGTTGAGCTTGACAGACTTCAAGAAGAGCTTGGAGCTTTAAGAGCTGAGTTGGATGCTACAGCGGCAGAAAGAGACTCTTTGGGGCAGCAGATTGAACAGTTGAGGGAACAACTTTCCAAAACAGGAGAGAAAGACAATGATGAAGTTCAGGCTACTACCCTTAGCTCTGCAGCTGTTGTAGAAGAGGTTGTCACTGTCCAGCAATCAAACATAACCAAAACAGAGCTTGTTGAAAGTCAATGTGACAATAAAGAAACACCCCTCATCCCAGAAGAGACTCCAGATGAGCAAATAAGTGCAGTATCTGCACCAGAAACACATTCGCAACCTACTGTGGAAGAGAACAAAGTGGCAGATGTGACTGAAAGTGCTCAAGTTTTGTTAGATGATAGAACGAGGGAGATGGAGGCAGCTGTTAATAAAGAGAGGGAACAGTGGCAGGAAAGGGAGGCTGAACTCAAAGCTGAACTGTCCTCTCTTGAGCAAGTCCTGGAGGAGAGTAAAGAGAAAGTGAGTCTGATGGCCTCTCTAGAGAAGTGCCTGCAAGAGAGCAAAGAGAGAGAAAAGTGTCTAATTGAAGAGGCTTCAAAGAGGGAAGCCCAGTTCAAAGAACTCTTGAGAAGCCTTGAAACTGAGAAAGATAACCTGGAGGAGCGTCTGATGAACCAGTTGGCCCAACTCAACGGGAGCATCGCTGGCTACCAGCAAGAGGCAGCAGACAACAGGGAGCACCTCGCTGAACTTCAGAGGGAGGTGGAGAAGTTGGAGAGGGAGCGGGCCGAACTTGAAGCCCAGGCTCAGAGTGAGGGTGACCGAGCATCCAGACTGGAAGAGGACATGAGACAAGCCCAGAGAGAGAGAGCTGAAGCTGAAGCAGAATCTGGAAAGCAGAGGGAACTGGAACAACAGCTGAGGTCTGCTCAGAGGGTCAGAGAAGGCAGCCAGAGCAGAGCGCGTCAGCTGGAGGAACTGTTGAGGGAAAAGCAGCTGGAGGTCCGTCAGCTGCAGAAGGACAGCATCCAGTACCAGGAGAGGATCAGTGAGCTGGGTAGGGAAGCAAAGGCACTGCAGCTGAGCCACGATGAGCTCCACAACAAGCTGGAACAGTCTCAACTGGAGACTTCCAAAACCCTTGAGGACCTGAGAAGGACTGAAGCAGAGTTGGCTAGTAGCAAATCCAACTTGGACGAAGCCCAGAAACAGTTAAGTGAGGTTTTAGTCGAGAAAACAACTTTAGAACAGAACATCCAAAAGAAAGAAGCTGCAATGAAAGCTGAGGCAGAGCAAACCCTGGACTCGGTAAGATTCAGGCTCGGAGCCGAACTAAAGGAGATGGAGCTGAGACTGGAAGCTGTAGACAGAGAGAGAGAAAAGGAAGAGGAGGCCACCCTGGAGGCTAGAGAGATTGCAGAAGGAGCTGAGAGACGAGCCCAGGAGATGCAGGCCCGTCTGGATGAGTCTCTCGCCAGGTTAGCTGCCTTCTCGCGCTGCATGTCCTCACTGCAAGATGACCGGGACAGAGTTTTGGACGAGACTCGGCAGTGGGAGACTCGCTTTAACGATGCTCTGCAGGGTAAGGAGGCTGAAGTTCGGGAGGCTGAAACACGAGCCAAGGAACTGGCGGAGCAACTTCAGAAGGAATCTGCACTGAAAGAAGAACTCCAGCTCTCAGTTGACAGGTAAAAAATATCTCCTTATCTTTCTTAAATGCACCTGTTAAGCACAAAACTCATTATAAGATGTGATCTGATGAGGCCTTTTTTTTTTTCTTCCAGACTAGAGAAAGCAGATAAAGATTGGCAGCTGAGACTAGCAGAAGAGGAGAAGAACGTTAAAGAGAGCCAAGCCGCCCTTGAAGAGGAGAAGGGCAAGCTTCAGCAAACCACAGCTGAGTTGCAGTCTGCACAAAATGAAGCCCATGCTCTCAAAACTGAACTGGAGAGTCTGCAACAGAGGACCCGGGCTCTGGAGGAGGCTGTAGGTCGGCTGCAGGATGAAGTTGACCAGGCCAGGACTGAGCTGAAGGAGAGGGAGGCGGAAGAGAGGCGGCTGTGTCTGAACGTGGAGCAACTAGAGACAGACCTGCGCTCCTCCAAGGCCTTGACAGAGAACCTGCAGACTGAGTTAAATGAGAAGGAAAGGAGGGAAGTGGAGCTGCTGGGGGAGAAGGAGCAAGCTGTTACTCAGGTAAGAACATTATCATTTAGCTACTGTACATACTATGTACTTTTTTTACCCTTTCAGGAATGTTTAATGAGATTTCTCCTAGAAGATTCTTTACAAATTCCTCACGATTCACATGTTTCACCTCACAGGCTGCAGAGGAGGCTAGAAAGGAGGCTGACAGCAGAGCACAAGAAGCTGAGGAGGAGCTGGAGCAGAGGAGAGGGGAATTGCGGGATCTGGAAGAAAAACTGCGAAAGGCCGAGGAAGACAGCAACAACAGCAAAGCCAGACTGGACTCTTTCATGAAGGCCATGGGCTCTTTGCAGGATGACAGAGACAGAGTCCTCAACATGTACAAGCAGCTGGAGGAGAAACACCTGCAGGTAATGTATAAAAATGTTTCATTTTTTTATACATTAACATATTTGGTGCTTGTTTTCAATACCCCAGTGTAACACTTGCATTGTGCCTCAGGTAATGATGGAGAAGGATGGTTTGATCCAAGAGGCGGCAGGGGAGAACAACAGCCTGAAAGAAGAGCTGCGCTCTCTGCTGGTCCAGAGAGACGACTTGTATGCCGAAAAGGCCAAACTGTCTGCTCAGCTTCACGGCTATCGTGATGAACTTAATCAAGTTCTTAGCATGAAGGACTCCCAACACAAACAGCTTCTGGCAGCCCAGCGAGAGCGGATCGCCTCTCTGGAAAAGGAGCGTGAGGAGTTGGAAAGTCAGTTAAAGAGCGTCAGCAAAGCCCGAGAGACAGAAGTAGAAGCAGGTAAAGTGGAGAGGGAGACTCTTAACCAGGCTGCTGACAGTAGGACAGTATCACAGGTGAAAGATGCACCTGGTGCAGAGGTTGAGAAGTTAAGAGAGCAGCTGCAAGCAGCTAGAGAGCAAGTGGAGGCTTTGGAGGAGAGGCTACTAAAGGAGAGGCAAGACCAGGATAACAAGAGCAAAGAACTAGCTGAGCTGCGATGGGAGGGAGGTGTGATGAGGACAGAGTCAGAGAGCGCTCAGGAGAGGGTGGCAGAGCTGGCCAGAGACCTGCTGGCTGTCGAACAGAAGCTGCTGGAGGAGAAAGAGGTGACAACGCAGCTGAAAGCAGAGAACCAGTCCTTTGCTAAATCCATGGCCTCCCTCCAGGACAGCAGAGATCAGGCAGAAAACAAGGCCCGGGAACTGAGCCTGAGGCTGGAAGAGATGAGCAAGGCAGGAGGCCACGCAGCACACAGCAGCCCCGGAGGCTCCACTGGAGAAGTGTGGGGCCTGAAGAATGCACTACAAGCCCTGCAGAATGACAGGGAGAGACTGGTGAGTAAACGTCTGGCCATAAATGTAAATATTTTAGCGATAAACACATATATTAAAAATCTACTGGTGGAAATATTAATAATGATGTGGTTAGTTGAGGTATTCGCTGTGTAAATCTTTCTTCCACTCTGTCGACGTGTAGCTGGAGCAGCTTCAAACTCAGACGTCTGAGCTCAAGAAGCAGAAGTCAGAGCTGGCTCGGCTGGGAGCGGGAGAGCTGATTAAAGTCAGCCAGGAGCTGTTTGAGGAGAAGAACAGAAATGACGAAATGCTGGGTGTCATAGCACAGCTAGAGAATGTGGTGGAAATGGGCAAACAGGAAATAGAGACACTGAGGTGAGGCACAGCACTGGCGTTTTGTCATTATCGGTTTTTAACAAAGCAAAATGACACAAAGAGCCTTCGATTTATTGTGAATCTGTGTGCTGTTTGTTTTGTTTAGGCTGGAGCGTATTGACTGGATGGCTCAAGCCGAGCAGCTGAAGCAGCAAACCCTCACTACACTCTCAGAGCGGGACCAACAACTGCGACAGCTCACCGCCATGTTGGAGGAAGCCCGCAGTCATAAGCCCAAACTTCAGCAGGAACACTATCAGAGAGAAGTAAGGGTCTAAACATATGCTTGTATTGTCTGACTAACAGAAAAGAGTATATTCTGTGGTTTTTGCAATACTTCTTCTTTTAGTTCTGTGTTGTATTGATTACTGAGAATAAATAGTTGTGTCTACGATATTATTAGAAATTAGAGCTGTCTGATCCAATTCAGTTTAGAATCTTTATTGGCTTGCAAAAGGGATAATACAAACTGCAAGACCTGATTTTAAAAGAGCAAATGTTCAGTCATATTTCAGGATGTTTGATTTAATATATATGATATATGAACAATCATTTTCCTCCCACAGGGTACAGAGGAAGTGCACAGTGCTCCTGGAGCCCCACAGGAGAGAAGTAGCCTGCTGGACAGTCACGCCTACATAGCCGAGGTCAAAGAGCTGCAGCGAAGGTGTCGTATGGATCAAACTTTTTCTAAAGATGAGAGACTGGTGTGACACAACATACAGATATTCATTGATTTGTTTTTTTTTTAAATCTTCTCAACATCAGACTAGATGAAGAGACGCAGCAGAGGATAGCTGCCGAGGAGCAGCTGATGGCCACGCAGGATCGACTCCAACGGTATGAAATGTGGTGCAAGATCAGAGAGATAAAACTTTATTGATACTACACAGTGAAATTTAAAATCCCTCTCCACTGGATTTTTTTTTTCACTTGTTTCTTCACTTGTATGTTTGAATGATGTACGTGTAGTTTTCACATTCCTCTGCTGAAGAGGGGAAGCTTCTCTGTGCTCACCTTAAGTTTAACTAAGTACAAGATGATTTTGTGACATCATAACTAGTGCAGGAGCCAATCATAGTCGTAATATGCGACTTGCACAAGTGTGAATTGGAGACATCTTGTGTCCAGCAGTGAAAAAATATTTGCATATTTATAGATTGTGGATTTTTCAATGGGAGAAGGAGTAGATGTAGTTCTGAGAATTTTTAACAAGGTAATTGATTATGAAAAAAAAAAAGATCAGACAGTTATAGCTAATTATTACTCAAAACAGAGTATATTAATGTCTTAAACATGTCACAGGGGAAAATGGAAGTACAAAAACAGATGAATAATATGGATAAGGGAAGTAACCTAATAAAAGTAGAGTATATACGATATGAGAATCTACTTAATACAATAAGCAGCATGAAAAATAAAAATAGAGATACTGTATACACCTTATAAAATATATAGTACATCATATAACACAAGACTATTAGTGGAGGCCAGTTAGTTCAGTGTACTTATGTCATGTTAAAGGAATAGTTGGACATTTTGGGAAATATGTTTACTCTCCTTCTTGCTGAGAGTTAAAGGAGAAGCTCGATGTCACTCTCATGTCTGTACAGTTAAATCTGAAGCCACAGCCAACAGCCAGTTAGCTTAGCTTAGCATAAAGACTGAAAACAAGGGGAAACGGCTAGCTTGGCTCTTTCTGTGGTTGACAAAAATCCAACTACCAGCACATCTAAAGCTCAGTAATTAACATGTTTGTTTAAAGTGTAGAAAAACTAAAATGTAAAATTGACAATTTGTTTTGATTTAACGGGAAGTGCTAGACTATCTCTCGGAGGGGTACAGTCCTGAAGTCTCCGCTGGTTGCCTGGCAGCCTCATAGTGACGAGACTCCTGGAAGTCACAGCACCCGGCCAAGAAATAGTTTTCTATTTAATGAACAATCTGACAGCAGTATCAATCTCCTCATTTAACTCTCAGCAAAAAAAAAAAAAGCAAATAAGTGCATTTACCAAAATGTGGAACTATTCCTTTAATGTTATAAAGCTAATTTAAGACATTAATTATTACATCAACTGTAGTTCGATGTCTTTTTGCATGCAAGGGTGGCCGACAGTGCTTTCCTGTGCTTCCTGTTGTGTTTATCTGCATCTCATAATTCTTCTAGTCCCCTTTTAGCTCACTTAAATGTGTTCAATCAACAAAACACGACGACTAACATCTGTTTTTATCATTATTTTTAGTCACAGCCAAGCTAAATGGCACTCTACACAAGAAGGTGATCACTCAGAGACGGCTGTTTTTATCGAGCCGTCGGAAGGAGCTGTCACCCGAGTAAGGCTCCGCTAACGTTCTGTACCACCTCGTTTGTCATCCTAATCAGCGTAATTATAGACGTTTCCTGTAAACCTCGTGTTTCTTCTCCCTCCCTCAGACTCGGAGAGGCGGTCCGGGTTTGATGCGGATGCTCCGAGTAGCCTTCTGCTCCCGCCAGCGGACCCCTCTGCTGTTCAGCCTCTATCTGCTCACTGTGCACGTCCTGCTGCTGCTGTGTCTGGGCGGATACCTCTGAAACCAGCTCCCTTTAACAAAACCTGACAGATAAGACAGAGAAAAAGAGAGAGAGAGAGAGAGAGAGAGGAGGGGAAAGAAAATGGAAACATGACACAGACCTAACCCAAGCCATCATATGTTTTATATTGTTACATGTAATAACTAAAAAAAAAAAAAAGGGGGGATGAGGAACGCTCTACACACGAACATTGCACTTTACAGGACTTCAACTTTTAGCCAAAGTATATATAGATTTATATAGGGAGCTGTTGTTATTGATTTTAACCATTTTGATCTTGTACGACTCTCAGTGTGTATGGCAGGTTTTTCAAAACCCAAGCAAAGAGGACATAAAGGGACAAGGTTTCAGTTTCCTTGCTTAAAAATCTTAAGGTTTTAGGGGCAAAAAAATGTAGATTCATAGAGATTAGATTTTGGCAGATGGTGTTCTTCATGTGCCTTTAGATTTGGATATAAAAGGGTCACTTTACACTAAAGCAAAGGTTTGACATCTTGGGGACATCACTCTCTCGTCTGCCCGTTAGATATAAGGCGAAAGCTAACAGACGGTTAGCTTAGCTTAATAAAAAAAGACTGGAAATAGAAGGGAACAGCTAGCCTAGCACTGTCTTCAAGGTGACAAAATCCACCCACCAGCACCTCTAAAACTCACTAATTAACACTCTATATATGATTTTATTCATCTGTACAAAAACCAAAGCCTTATATTTATCAGTCAGACATGAGAGTATCTTTTATTTTCGTCTAAATATCCGCCAGAAAGTGAAAACAATATGTGTCCCAAAATGTCAAACTGTTCCGTTCAGATGGCTTGAGGTTCAGGATGTGCTGTTATAGTCCAGTCTCTTCCTCTTCTGCGCATTTCATGCACAAAAATGGAGCACAGTGCAATTTCTGTTCTTACACATTCCTATTATGTGTTTTTTCCTTTTCTTTAACTTTCCTCTTATATAAATCACATTTAAAAAGAGAGAGAGAGAGAGAGAGAGAGAGAGAAACATTATATTGATATTTATACTTACATGTTATGTACGTCAGCTGGATGTGGGTTTCCCTCTTACGTATCCAATAAGATTCCCCGTCCACGCTTCTGTTGCACAGATGTAGATTTTACAGTTTGCCCTCTAGTTTCTACGGCAGATGAAGTTACCATTCAGGGGCAATGTTACCACAGTGTGGATTCATTCCAGAGGAGAAAGACTGCTGTTTTTTCTAATAATATCCATCCCATAATAAACTACTGTGATGTAGCATAATTTATTGTAAGTTGAAACTGTTAACTCGTCCTCTACTTACATGTATATTGACGTTTTCTTCTTCTTCCTTTTAATCGCTCACTGTTGGTAGAACGACTACTCCGTACTCTTCTTCTTTGAACATCCATGTTTTCCTTCACATCACATCACATCACATCACATCACACACACACACACTGAAATTTAACTGTAAATAACTGTTTAAAAAGGGCTGTATAGAGAAATAACATGTAATTAAAGTGTTGGTGGTTTAGATCAGGGACCGATCTTGTCAAATGTTATTTGCTTGTTCATGTTGCTGTAGAAAAAAACAAAACAAAACAGACATTGGGTTTATTTTTCTCATCGTTGCTGTCCTGTTAAAAAAGTATTGGAGATTCATTTTAGGAGAAAAACAGCCTCGTTTTCAGCTTTGAGATGATGCATTTTTCAGATAATCCAGTGGATTCTTTAAGGATTTACTGAGCTTGAGAAGTAGAGTTTTCTCATGCCTTTAAGGATCAATTAATCCTTCAGTTTATCTATAAAAAAAAAAAAAAAAGTTAAAATCACCTAAATTGGAGACACATGGACGTTGTTTTAGGACTTTTCTTCATTGTTTTTTTGTAGCTCAGTTAATTTTTATTTCAATAAGAAAATAAAAAAACATTTTTTCGCCCATTTTTATGTGAAATAATTAAAATAAATCGGCTCTGGGTCAGTTAATGTGAAGCTCAGGTTCAGACCAATCAAGTAGAAGTCATACTGTGACATCGTCAAAATGCAATTCAAAAACTTAATTGCTGGGTTTTTAAACAGACAAGAATGCTTCTCTATATAAAACTTTACCGTTATTTTCATGTGGAAGTGAAATCTTGGTCTAGATTTTACTTTGCTGTAAAAGTTTTAATGTTCACACAGAGACTTTGGGAGTTTTGGGTTACTTAAGAAACAACAATAGATCACAGCACAGAGGAAAGAATAAACATGTTCAATAAACAACACGTGTCTGTCTGTATGTGTATTAGTGAACATGGAAGTGAAAATAGTACAGATTTAGTAGCTAAATAAAGCTATAAGTGATTCAAAAACAAGTTTACCTTTAAATATATTTCAGTTTTTCATGTAGCTGTATTGTATTTAAATAGTCTAATAAATGTCCCTGAATGTAGAATCAGGTTTAATGAATATTTTTTAGTTATTTGTTTGTTCAAAATTATTTTAAAGCTTTAAACTATCTGACTTTGTTCATGAAAGCAAACTGTAAAAGGTTTTCTGGTCAGAATATAATTTGAAAATATATTTTTTATTAATTTGACATAATGTGGGTACATTGTGAGTCTGCCCTCAAGTGTTGTAACCACACAAACAGCTAAATCACAGTTGTAGTTTCTGCTGCATTCAATGTATTTCATTTGAAAAGTGACAAAGTACATTAATCCACTTTCAAACAAATGTAAATGTACCCAAGTTAGTTAAAAGGCTTATTTTCATCTTTGCCTGATGTTGTTTGGCATCCTAGAATAATAAAAATAATACAATATGTACAATAGTTAAAAACATAATACATTGTGATAAAAAGACAAACAATACAGTTAATACAGTAATTGTACAATACAGATGATACAGGTACAGTAGAATCATGTTAAAGAAGAATAAAAACAGCATCAGCGTTGACACTGTTGGTTCTCAATAAACCATTTCTTAACATTACACTTAATTGAATAGTAGGATGGAGATTCTGTAATTGATTGTGGTATTGAAGTCCAGCCAGACAGAGGACTTCAAGACTTGTTAGTAAACTCCACATCTTTTAAAGCAGTAAGGTGTAAACACGATATATAGCCGATAATTATTGATGTGTTCACGTGCTCGTGACCTAAGATAGTAGGAGCTGCTGTATCCTAAAAAATGTCTCTTTTTACTCCAATAACCGCTTTGTCTTCATTCAGTTGTCAGATGTCCGAGAGAGCATGAACGCAGCATTCATCTTCACTTTTAGTTTATTTTAAAACGCATTTAAATAATAAAAATAATTTAATACTTAAATATCACCGATGCTGTAAGAGTATTTGTCATTTATAAATTTAAAATAATATGTTGTAGCCATTTTTTTTTCTTTTTAATTTAATCTTTTGGCCATTTCATTTATTGACATCGATGCGCGCTCACGAGCGCAGCACGCGCGTATACTTGTCGCCCATCCTCTCCTGCACTCCTGCGTCAAGATCAGTTTGTCGTTTATTATCGACCCAAACACGGATATATATAGTCCTGACAGCTAAAAGGTAAAGTTCATTTCTCCTCAAACTAACTCACTAACAGACGTAAAAGTGTTTTTATTTAATTTATCTCTGAATTTCATTAAGGAAGTAAGTCTGGTGGGAGGTGGTCTAAGTATCTTACTGTTAACTGCACTGAAGAAATGTTACCTAAACTTAAACTTATAATCATACATGACTTCAGAAATGATGATAAAATTGTAAAACGATGAAATAATAAAAAATAATTAAAAAATTGGTAGCTGTGACATCAGATTGCATTTATAATGTCTGCAAGTTGCGCAACTTAATGTGTAACCTAATATCAATATTCTGTTAAATATTTTTAGTTCTACAACTGCTGCTGCTACTTCATAGTTAGTAGAAGTTAGAATTGATCAATTCTTAATGTTTATTATGCTTCCCTGAAGGTGAAAAAAGGCATTTTCAGCTATTTTATCATAAAGGAATGAAAGATTTGTGTAATTATCACCAAAATATGTTGTTATAACTGTGTTTCTTATGTATGTTTAGTGTCTTTTTTTACAACATGAAGCCATAAAGTTGTGCGTTTCGTTATGGGGAAATGAAGCTTCATGTTGAAAATAACTTCACTTCCTTTTTGAGACATCAGAAAATGGTGGTCAGAGCTTGTTGTGGTTATGTCTTTTTCGGTCATCATGGCAGATGAACAGTGAGCAGAGTTTTTTAATGATTGCAGTTATGAACACACGAAAAGGTCATAAATCACACTCACATGCTGTCTTCAGTGTGAGCTGTCATGTGTGGCTCACAGTGTTTTATTTCCCCAGATGTGGAAGTCAGTCGTGGGCCACAATGTGAGCATGAAGGTGGCTGCAGAGGGGGACGACTGGGAGACGGACCCTGACTTTGAGGTACTGTATACTTTCAGGAGTGTGACTTTGAGGTACTGTGTACTTCCAGGAGTGTGTGTCACTGAGGGGAAGATATTTGTCAGTGCAAAAACTCTCCTTTTTTTGGATTTTCACGCACTTCATTTTCAGAACATCCTCTGTGTTTCAGAATGACGTATCAGAGCAGGAGCAGAGGTGGGGAGCCAAGACCATCGAGGGTTCTGGGCGTAAAGAGCACATCAGGTAAGAGACGCAGAGTCGGTTTCTGGAAATGAAAGATTGAACCTGTCAGGAGATGCGGAGAGAAACGCAGGTCGGCGTGAGTGCTGAGCAGCAACAGGAAGAGGAAGTGAGAGCAGAGCACGAGCTGTCAGGCTGCAAGTCTCTCCTAATATGGAAAATATATGATGATGATGATGACACTTTGACAGAGAGATTTAAAGCACAGCAAGTTCTCACTGCTCACATAGTAACACCATGAATTACGGCAGTGTGACAGTATGTAAGAATATGACGAGATTGCTCAGATTCTTTTAAAGGCCTTTACAGGAGAAGTATTATTAACCTTTATTTCAAACAAGGCCGCCTTGAATACAGAACATACAGAAAATAAAAACAAAATGTACAAATTCAAAGTAAGAAACAAGAATTTCAGCAAACATACAAACAGAGACAACATTCAGAGACATTCACACTGCACTAAATCTGACAAAAGACGTTTGAAATGTAAAGGATCGGCTCCTCCGTTTTAGCTTTCGCAAGTTGTTCCACTTGTGTGGAGCGAAATATTTAAAAGCCAGTTTTCCAACCTCAGTACAAACCAGATGTTCTTCAAGAACCAGATAATCCTGGGATCCAGTGTGGTGTGAAAGTGATCTATAACTGAGAAGACATGAGATATAT
The DNA here is from genome assembly GCF_963924715.1 of Thunnus thynnus. Lineage (NCBI taxonomy): Eukaryota > Metazoa > Chordata > Actinopteri > Scombriformes > Scombridae > Thunnus > Thunnus thynnus. Next base: position 17,854,092 of record NC_089539.1, on the reverse strand, counting down.
GTAGGAGTTTGCCCGGTAGTGTTTTGTGAATAAATAGACTAATGTCGTTCTCTTCTCACTGCAGACTGCCACCCAACTTTCTCATATAATAAACAATGATGTGTCTAAATTTATCTCCAGTTATAAATCTCAGAGCTGAGTGATAGACTGAATCTAGTGGATGAAGTGTAGAGGCAGGAGTGTGAATATAAATTGTGTCGCCAAAGTCCAAAACAGATAAAAAGGTTGTCTGAACAATTTGCTTTCAGTATGAGTATCAGTCATGACATCCCTTAAAGATGTCAAAACAAATCTGCAGAGACGTATTTCATGCTCCCTATAGTGACATTAATAAATACAGTTAATATATGCTATATATATATCAAATTACAAATGACTGAGCTATGCATGAATGTAAGTGCAGGGTATCACTTGTATAAATTATAAGCATATAACAGAAAGCAGAAAGGTGCATCTATGTTACAGAAATAATAATTTGTTGATCTACTGAGAACTGATCAACTTAATCATCAATCATTAAATCAAACTACCAAACGTTTGTTGGTTTAAGCTTCTCATATAGTGATAATAAAAGGACTAATCAATCAGACTGATAAGATCTGTGACACTGTTAACAAGTTTTGTCTATTTTATGTCGTTGTAAATTGAACATCTTTAGATTTTGACTTTTGACGAGCAAAACGAGCAGTTTGAAGGCGTCACTTTGGGCTGTGGAAAGTTTTGAAAGGGAATTTTTTTTACTGGTTTATGTCATTTTATGACATAATCGTTAACTGCATCTTCACTTATCTTCAATTAGATACTTGAACATACTAGATATGAGTTCACCTTTAAAAGCATCCAATGTTGTGTTATTGTATTTATTTTCATTTTTTATATCAGAATTGCCTCCAAATGTATACACATATTCACACTTTCTTTTACTCAATGTTTTAGTTTGTTTCCAGTTAAGTTCCAGTAAAGTTCAAATGTCTGTCTTGTGCTACAGTCTATAAATACATTTGCTTAACTTTCCCTGTTAGTGATTATAAATAGTCAAATTCTAGGTAAATGTGACTAATCTCACTATAATTGTGTGCACTGGGGGCGTCTGTGTGTGCAGCCCTTTAGATGTCAGTGTGTTTGACCTTCGTGTGATCTTCCAGTGTTGCAGAGCTCAGACAGAAAGTCGCTGTGGAGCACGAACAGGTGAAGAGTAAAGACCATACTCCCAAAGCTTCATACGGATACGGAGGGAAGTTTGGAGTAGAGAAGGACAGAATGGACAAGGTTTTTTATTTTATTTGATCTATTTTATCTTTTATTCTGCATCCTCTGCTTATATAAACCAAATGCTGAGAGGTTAGTTTGAATGTGTCTCTGACCACCCAGGTGGCCATGGGACACGACTACGTGGCGCAAGTCGAGCAGCACTCTTCCCAGAAAGATGCAGCGAGAGGGTTCGGCGGGAAATACGGAGTTCAGAAAGACCGCGTTGATAAGGTGAGAGGAGACGTAGACTAATCTGTACTCTGTTTTATGAACCTTTTAACAAAAACAAGTGGGAGAGAACACATCACACCCATTTAAACATCTTTGAATCGGCTTCTACAATATTAAACCTACCAACAGTTAAGAAATTGCAGCCTTTTCCTATAAATATCCAACATCCAACTTCTGTTAATTCCTTTAAAATACATCGTTAGACTCACTTTTTAAATCTTTAACTTTGTATTCAGCAGATTTATTTCATCTTTATTGAACATTTTTAGTCTTCTATTTGATGTAATTTTGTTTTTATTCTCATTATTCATCCTTGTTTTATTACTTTTTTGTATTATTTGTCTAAATGTCTTTATACAATTGGATGTAAACTGCGTTGTATGAAGGCTGTTATACAGATACATTATTATCATTAAATGCAGTCTCTATGTTGTCTGTGCAGTCTGCCATGGGCTTTGAATACAAAGGAGAAGTGCAACAACACACATCTCAGAAAGGTCCGACTCACTTATAATACAATATTCTCTTTTCGGAAGTTGCTGCCTAACAGAAGTGTCTCATCCAGGATTTTTTCTTTACATGGTTTCAGATTACTCAAAGGGATTCGGAGGAAAATACGGTGTGGAGAAGGAAAAAGTGGACAAGGCCGCTTTGGGGTACGACTATAAAGGCGAAACAGAGAAGCATCAGTCACAAAAAGGTGAGTTTAAGTTATAACTATTGTTAATTTCGACAGTTTGCTAGACATTTGCTTTATTTCATGTTCTTATTTTTTGTCAGATTACTCAAAGGGATTCGGAGGAAAATACGGTGTGGAGAAGGAAAAAGTGGACAAGGCCGCTTTGGGGTACGACTATAAAGGCGAAACAGAGAAGCATCAGTCACAAAAAGGTGAGTTTAAGTTATAACTATTGTTAATTTCAACACTTTGCTAGACATTTGCTTTATTTTGTGTTCTTATTTTGGTCAGATTACTCAAAGGGATTCGGAGGAAAGTACGGCGTGGAGAAGGAGAAAGTAGATAAAGCTGCGTTGGGATATGATTATAAGAGTGAGACGGAGAAACATCAGTCACAGAAAGGTGAGACGACACCCACGAGTGTTTTTATTCTCACTTATCAGAGGAGTTACGGTGCATCCGACTGATCCTGCTGGTCTCTGTTTAGATTATTCAACAGGTTTCGGAGGTCGTTATGGAGTACAGGCAGACCGCATGGATAAGGTCAGTGACTCATTATTGAATCATATTTTTTTTATTATTGTTTATTCTGTAAAATAGTAAAAAAAATCTCAATCTCCCAAACCCCAGTTTTCATTTTAATGGGATTCAAATCAAATAAGCTTTATTTGCATAAATGTTGATGTTGCACAATTGCCAAATATAAATTATAAATGATTATTTTACATTAATATTGATTATTTTTGTCTTAATCTTTGGCCTCTTTCAGTAACCTGTAACTTTTACACATTAAATTCAAGCTATAAGTAGTTTTCAAGTATTATGAGGTCATTCAGGTTTGATGTAAGAATAATGTTGACACATAATAATGAAATATGGATACATATTTGTGCAAAATACCAAGTATAAAGGTTGGCATGTGGTGTATTTGTTGGTGGTTATTATCTATAATTAGACTAAACGATCAATTGAATAATTGCAGCACTTGAGCTCATAAGAGGAAACAGGTTCTCTAAAAAATAAAGTAGTGAAATACGGTGAAAAATTGAAAATAAAGATATAAAAACAAAATAAAAAGCAATAAACAACATTAGCAGCAGAAAATAACAGGGATTTAAAGGTGTACTAATAAAAATCAGCAGAAAGAATCAACTCATGTATCTTTTAGATTTACTTACAGTCAATATGCTGATGATAATTGACTTAATGAATGAATATACTGCATCTTTCTCTGTTCTTAACTTGTAGAGTGCAGCGACCTTCTCAGAAATGGACTCCCCTACTTCTGCTTATGAAAAGACGCAGCCGTTAGAGGCCTGTAAGTTCTTTTTTTTTGCCCCTCAACATAATCAATCCCGCTGTGCCACTGTGTGTGAATTGTTTGCCAAGTGCTTTGTGTTCATATTCATTCATTCATCTGTATTATTGCAGCAAGTGCGAGCGCAGGCGCGGGGAAACTGAAGGCCCGTTTCGAGAGCATGGCCAAAGCCTCGGACGAAGAGAACAGAAAGAAAGTAGAAGAAGAGAGAGCCAGGAGGCAGGCCAGAGAGAACAGAGAGCGAGAGGAAGCCAAACGCAGGCAGCAGGTAACACAAACACTCTGCTGTAGCTATAACGAAGAGCAAATAAACTAACTAATGCTCATCATGCGTTTGAATGATTTGTGTCCTGTAGGAGCAGGAAAGCAGAAAGGAGGAAGTTCGTCCACTGCCTGTTCTGGATGTGGATCCAGAGTACGACATGCCGCCACCAGAAATCCACCACCATGTGCCAGAGATAGAAGAAGAAGAAGAAGAAACACCAGAGCCAGAGCCAGAGCCAGAAGTGAGACACTCTGATTTAGATAAATGTTTAAAGGAAATGTTTGCTATTCTACCAATAGTTTCCAAAATGTTAGAACTATTCCTTTAAGCATCACGTCCCTGGTCCAGGTCCTCATGTTGAAATCTTTCTGGTTTGACATCATGTAACTTAAGATATTCTGTGTGACGTTTCCAGGACGGACCAGTATACGACGAGCCTCCGTCCTTGCCTCCACGCGGCGACGATCTCCTCGAACCAGACGCTCCCCCGCTGCCCGAGAGGTCAAGAGAGGTTGACGAGGAGGATGACGAAGGAGAGTATGAGGAACTTGCTGAACCACCACCACCACTACCTCCTGCAGTGTCAGGTCTGTCTCAGAGTAGACCGTCAGTTAAAATCAAACCTTTTCACACATGAAATACTCATTATTTTTGTTTTCTTTTACAGGTGGGGACGACGACTATGAAGACCTGTCACACGGCGTCACAGCAGTAGCACTTTACGACTATGAAGGAGGTATGACACTTCTTTTTTTTGTTACATTTAATAACCATCTCTCCATACACAAGAGGACACGTTCTATGGTTTCTTTTTCACACAGGCGCAGATGACGAGATCTCCTTCAACCCGGACGACATCATCACCAACATAGAGATGATTGACGAGGGTTGGTGGAAGGGCCAGTGTAAAGGCTGCATCGGTCTGTTCCCATCAGCTTACGTTCAGCTGATGCAGTGACCAACATGATCTGCAAAGCTTTTGCACAAGCTTCACGTCATTGTTCTCAGGATAATAGAGAGAATTTTGGTACAATATTTATAGAAGCATCACAGCAAATTTGTGCCAGAATTTGTGGTTTCTGATCAGCTGATTTCTTTACTTTTACTGTGTAATATCTCGCTTATGTGTCTGTGGCAGTGAGTATCTGACCACCAAATCCATATCAGTGGCGAAGATTTATACTTTGTAACTGCAACAAACTGATTCATGTCAATAAAATGCTATACAGGCAAGTTTTGTGTTGTTTTTATGCCAAAAACTTTTATTAGTTATTTCTAATCAGTGTCAATTTACAGTAGTTTTATGGCTGCAATAATTCATTATTATCTTTTACTGAAATCTTATGATCATTTTACATAAATCTGTTGTCAAAATTGATGATCTCAACCAGACTGTGTGGTTAAAAATGGACTAAATTAATCAAAAATTGTTTTGTTTGTCGTACATAATGCATACAAGTAGAACACAGTTCATCCACATATGATTTTACATATATCTACTGTATGTGGGATATGCATCGATGCTGTGATGTCGATTTCGACCTTTAAGCTCTAAACGGTATGAAACAAAAAATCCTGAAGAATTAACATCAAAATACAGAACAAGTCACATGACTGTAATACATTTCTTTAATCTTAGTACAAAATGATTTAACTTGTAGCAGAGAATACATGTCTAACACCTCCGTTGCTATGTTACACTTTGAAGCCAGACAGATTTTTTTCTTAAAACTTGTCTTGACGTCAAAATGGAGCTGCTGTTCTGTAAGAATAAACAGAACGACAACAGGCTCTGAGGCACAACCATGAACCTTGTAGTCCACCGAGAGAATGAGATTCAATAGCAGAAGTCGACAGTTATCATGTATAAAAGACTACATGAAATAATCAGAGGCTTCTGCGTTTAAAGTCTTTAAGGCAAAGCAAAGATCTTTCAGGTTTCCTTTGCTTCTACCAGGCGATACCCTTCTTCTTCTTGCCCTGACCACCTTTCTTTGTCGTCCGTTTGGCTTTCATCTTCTTGGCCTGCCGTTGACTCATCCATGCAGGATACTGTCCATGTTCATTCAGCAGAGTTTTCTTGCTGCGCTTGCTGTCCATATCCATTTTCCCATCTATAAAAACACAAAAGGCAAAGATGTGGAACGATAGTAAAATAAATATGTGCCAAAAGCAAAATGGTAACATCATGTAGTTACATTTACAGCAGTTACATGTCTGCCAAAGGTAATATAACTGTCATATTCTGGTTGTCATATTCTGAGTGCATGATGTAAATAAATATTATCCTCTGGAGGTGTTTGCAGTAGTAAATGTATAGTACTTTACATCTATGGAAGCTGTTGATTGAATGTCTTTTGGAGCCTGCTGTGCTCGATCTCTCACTCACCGTCGCTCATAGTTTCTGTCATATCAACATCAGCTTGTTTCTTGATCTTGTCAGCCGGCACCACGGTGGCGATCTCCTGCATGTCGCTCATCGCTGCTTCTCCTTTCACATCCAGACTCAGAGCTTGTTTCAGACGGGCCAGCTCTTTAGGGGCATTTTTCTTTCTCTTCTCTGCTCTCATCTTCCTCTTCCATTTACTCCGGAGGCTTTTTGCCATTTTAAGGATTTTCTGAAAAAACAGACACTGACCAGTCACAACCTTTCTATAGACAATAAAGAGTCAAGGTAGTATGAATAAGTCTGAATTGATTATGCTTAAGTGAAGACCTTTCTTTAAGCATTATGCAACATCCCATATCCATAGAGAAGTAGCTTCACATCATTTTTTCGCTGTAATGTTTCAGTTTTATGTTTAGTCAAGAACTGTATGGAACAAATGGAAGTTGTTAGAGTCAAATGGTATAGTTAGCCAGTTTATTAAGCATACATGGCTGCTGGCAGCTAACTTAAACTGTATTAGAGAAGTGTTGATTCAAGTGTATCGTCCTTATGGAGTTTTTTAGTTTTTTAGAATTTATTTGAATCTTTTCCACACTATTAATTTCAGTGAGAGAAGACAAAATATTAAAAGCTCTAAGTGTAGTGCAGTACAATTCAACAACACCAAAAACTACCATAAGATTGAACACCTCTATAAACGGCTTAAAAAAAACATGAACCACATTAGTTTTAGTGATGTAGACTTAACAAACTGGCAAATGAGTGTTTCTGAAGAGTTTCAACCCCATGACAGAGTGTAGATGGTTTGTCCTTCTTGCTCATTTTAATAATTATGTTACCTTAATTTTCTTATGTTGATCTTAACGTTTCACATAAGTCTCACATCACGTCAACGCATTTGTTACTGTTTGATGATTTACATAGAGGTTTAACACAAATTGGCTTCTATGTAAACTTCAAAGCTGCACCAATTAGCCAATTAATCGATTAGTTGCCAACTATTAAATTAATCACCAACAATTCTGATAATCGATTAATCGTCTGGAATCATTCTTTAAGAAAAAAAGGCCAAATTCCCTTATTCCAGCTAATATTTTCTGTTTTCTTTATTCTTCTATGACAAACTAAATATCTTTGGATTGTGACAGTTAAAGACGTCAGCATGGGCTTAGGCAAACAGCCATAGGTTGTTTTAGGACATTACATAGACTAAACAACTGATCGATTAATCGAAAAAATTAAAAGATGAAAATAGTCGTTAGTTGCAGCTCGTATCTTCCAATGGCCTTTAAATAAGATAAAAACCAAGGACTTGCTCGCAATTTACATGACCTTACTTGTTCACAAATCAACTAGAAAACACAGGTTAACGTTACTGGAGGTTATGTTGTCTCTTGGATAATTATATTAGATTTATAGATATTAACTCGCTACAATGGCACATGCTTAACTAACCGTTTTAGCACATTAACAGCAAAGCTAAGTAAACAGCTAGCTAGTTAGCTATCCAGCTGCTAACTGTTCTTGTCAAAACACACACCTACACGCGAGTTAATTCGACATGATATAAACTACAAACTGCGAGCAAAATTTCCACAATATAAACAATGAGTGTAACTTACAGAAAACTAGTTTATAGACGCTGAAAGTTCTCCGTAGACACACACTGACTGCTCCGTACATACACGTGTTTACAAGATGGAAAAAAAAACTACGTGATGACGCAATTTGAAGAAGCTGCAATATGATTGGCTGTCTGAGGCAACGTGAAAACCGTGCCGTCTGATTGGCTAATACGTTCAATCCAGGAAATATTAAGGGATCATGAAACGTAAACAAGAAGTGGAGGAGAGGATAGTGGATAATTCAAGCCTTTAAGCACGCTTGTTTTACAAATAGCGTTAAAATAAGCCGCTGAAAGTGAAGCTGTAGCTCGTTACGTTGTGGCTAGTTGTGTATTCTGCTGTTTTTCTCTTAATTTTGACAGTAATGAGCAGCTCTTGTACTAGTCTGGCTCCTGCTCGCAGCTTCGGCTCAGTCTGCAGCCCTCCGCTCTCTTCTACTTTAGCAGAGATGTTCAACATGCTAGAGTCGGCTTCAGAGCAACTGATGGTCCAGAAAGATTTCCAGGTAGCCTTTGACACATGCGACAGAGGCCTGGAGAGTCTCGCCAGCATGGAGCAAGAGGACAACAACAGGTGCCAGTCTGAAGCTCACTCCTTCCCCGAATGCACCACATGTTGCACGACTTCTCTGCAGCCTTAATGTTGGTGTTTTTTATTCACTCAATGTTTTCTGTGTTTTTGTCTCCTCAGGTGTGCAGAGTTAAAGGCCGGCTTCTGCATCTTAGGGATTCAAGCTCTGGCTGAGCTGAATCAGTGGCATGGTGTCCTCTCCTGGGTCCTTCAGCATTATGAGCACCATGAGAAAATACCAGCTAAAATAATGCAGATGTGGTGAGTAGAGCTGAAGAAGACATTTAAAGATGTCGCCATGGGCTTTGGGAAACTGTGATCAACATTTTTCCATTTTCCAACCATTTTCTGACATTTTAAGGACCAAACAACTAATCGATTGATCAAGAAAATAATCACCAGATTAATTGATAATAAAAATAATTGTTAGTTGTGGTCCTACTTAGCAGATCAACAGAAAATTAAGTGCCAAAATATTATGGTTATCAAATAACTGTTTTGTTGATTTTCTGATTGAATATCTTTAGATTTTGACTGTTAGTCGGGCAAAACAAGCAATTAAAAACAATTACCTTGGACTCTGGGAAATATGATGGGCATTTTTCACTATTTTCTGATGTTTCATATACTTAAAAAGTAGTTGATAATCAAAAATAATCAAGAGATTAATCAGTTATGAAAATTAATCATTAGTTGCAGCTCTAATGGTGAGGAATCTGAGGAACTTTGAGGAAAATCAAAGTAAATAACTTACATCGGTGGTGCAACTAACAATTGTTTTCATTATGGACTATTTTCTCAATTAATCAATTAATCATTTTGTGTATAAAATGTCAATAAACAATGGGCATTATAATCTTTCTGTTTTTTTCAACCATCAGTACAAAACCAAAAGGTATTCAAAATACTATAATATATGACAAAAGAAATAATTCTCACATTTAGGAGGCTGAAATCAGAAAATGTTTAAAAATGACTCAAACGATTAGCCGTTCTGTCAAACAACTAATCCATTTATCGCCTAATTGCATCATCTCTAAAGTACATATTTAATTAACTTTCTCTTATATTGGCAGCATACTTCTTTACTCCAAGGTGAGCGAGCCAGCTGTGATGCAGGAGGCGGCCAGAGTTTGGTTACATTGCCTGTCCAACAGTAGAGTAGCGGGGTTTGGGACCGTTGCGGAGCTGTACCTTCTGCATGTCCTCGTGCCTCTTGGACACACAGAAGAGGCACGGGAGCTGATCACCGGTGAGGTTGGAAGCGATGCGTTCACAGAAGACCAGAAGCAGATGGCGATGGATGTTGTAGAAGAAAAACAGCAACAGAATAAAGAAAATCCTCCTTGCAACCCAAACTCTGAAACTGTTGCTCAAACTGTTTCAACAAAAGGTTAGAAATATCAGTTTAGTCCTGATGACATACATTAAACCTCCTCACATAAATGCCAACATACACGTTGATAGTTCTCCTAATTTGTTTGTGTTAAACAGGAAGTGTAATACATAAACTGGAAGGCATGCTCAGGCTTCTCTACAGAAGACTGTTGGTGCCCGGCTCCGGCTCCTTCTCTCTGCGGAGAGTCTTTCTGGCTGCCATCCTTCTCTACATGCTTCTTGTCCGAATGGATCCAGGTGGGATAAAATGTTTTTTTTTTACATCTCAGGCATGTTGGTTACATCACCAGGCCTTGCTGAAAGATAAAGAATTTGAGTGGAAATAAATAAATGGCTGTATTAGTTTTTCTTCCTGTTCTTTGCCCGCAGCTCTTCCGTCTTCATTCATGTGGATTTCCAAACTTCTTCAACTGCTCAAACAGATGTGGAGTGCCATGTTTGCGCCATACTATCAGACCCTCACTCAAAGTAAAAGACTGTAAAAGACTGAAAATCTATCTAACTATATGTTTTATCCATCATTTTGATTCAGTTTCACTTTGCTTTGTTTTGTAGGAGAACATGGTTTAGTCCCTTTTTACCCACGAAAAGCATCAGTCATATTAACAACTTTTATTACTCCAAATATGGACAATCCCAGTAATCTCTGAGTCAGAAACCACTGAGATCAAATATCAATATTACATGAGTGTCCTGGTCAAGATAACAGCAGCACACAGAACATAAAACATGTTTACTAAATGTATGATAACATGTGAAAGGAATAATTAAGGATCAACAAACTAGATGTGATGAAATGGTTAATGTAATACATACTGTGTGTATGTGTGTATATATATGTGTGTATATATATATATATATAAATAAATATTTAATACTAATATAGTCTACAAATTTTATTTTTCAAGGTTTGTAAGAGTTATTCAGACTCCTGTACAACTGGAAAATAGATTCAAATAAAGGGAAACAATTTTTTTAACAGCTGCACATGAGTGCTACTTTTCTTTGAACACAGTCCACACATTAAGATTTGATGCATCAGCTTGTCTTTTGGCACTAAAATGTAAAGCATAGCATAAAGCATATTTTAAAAATGTCTACAGGTAGTCACTTCTTTAGACTTGTGTGTGTGTGTGTGTGTCTCTATCAGGTATTACTCATGTTGTGGCAACATACAGTCCCTGTCAGATGTTTTGACACACCTTGAATGAGAAAGAGTCTACATTTTTGACTGGTATTGTAAATCTGTTTACACAGTCACATTTTAGGGACTCGCCTCCCTTTTTGGGACAAAAAACAAGTCCCCATAATGTGATTTGTTCAATTTTAGGGTAAAGACTTGGTTTTTTCAAATTTCTATTTTTGTCCAAAGATATTCAGTTTATTATCACAGAAGACTTAAGAAACCAGAAATATTCATATCAGAGAGGCTGCAATCAGAGAATTTGGACTTTGGACAATATCACTTATCAAAATAGTTGGTGATTATTTTAATAGTTGTCAACTAATCGATTAATTGACTAATAGTTGCAGCTCTAAAATATAACACTGTAAATGGGGACAGTTTGCATAATGAGGCTGTCAGTATTAACTAAGATTTTGAATGCAGGATTTTTACTTGTAATGGAGTATTTATTAATTGTGGTATTGTTTCTTTAACTTAAGTAAAAGATCTCAGTACTTCTTCCACCAGACTAGTAATTAATTACCAATAGTTATTGCACCTGGCGACTCGTTTAAGTTTCGATTCCGGCGAAGCGAAGCGACGCGGCGAACACAGAACTGTAAACCGAAAGTGAACCTTAAGCTGATGTGCCGGGGTGTGTTTACATAGAGATGTCCAGGGCTTGAACAGCCCATTTCACGATAAGTAACGAAACATATGATTCATATCCTTTCAATAAACCGGTTTATGCAATGCAGGAGGGACAAGTCTTCGTCTGTCCGTCAGACATTCAGTCGGTAAACTGATACCGTGCGAAGCGAAGTCTACACTGATGGGTGCAAGGAACAATAGGCCTTCGTTTTTATTTGATGTGAGGGACGTCCGCTTCGGTAAGTGGACCTCATTTAGTCTGTCTGATGATGATTTTTAATATTAAATATGACTTAAAGCTCATTAAAGCGCTCTTTACAATATAATACAATAACTATAGACTACTGCAGTACACAGTAGTCTATAGCCTGCTACCACTGTGAAAATGAACTTCATAATTACACTGTCAGAGATGTATTGATTCTGTTTAGTTTGAGGATTCCGTTTTATTTGACTGCATTGTAAATAATTTGTGATATATTTGCTCCTCCATATGATAGACTAAATGTTGGAAAGGCCTTTCAAAGCCCAAAACATTGAACTGAGACAGCAGACAAAAGTAGTCCTCTCAACATAAGTGTGGATATTATTCTTGGCATTGCATCGTATGGATGTTTCTAGTTTTCTGGTCATACATCTCTATATAATTTAGGCCTGTAATAGTGTGGTTTCTAAATGTCAAAACAAACATTCACCTTTAGATGTTTTGGTACCACTTCCTGATACGTCACCCTTTATAAAGAGTTAATAAATCATCAACTAATGCTTTAACTTTTGGGTTGCCAGTTTCTGGAAAATCTTCCTCCAGAATATATAAGGGTCCCATGTTTCTCAGTTTCTAATAAGTCATCAAGACAGCAGTTATAAATGCTACTAAGTTGTTGATAATGGATCTCTCTCAATTTTTATTAAGCAATCAACAAAAGTTTGTAAGTGGCCAAACATTCTTCCTGATGAGATGAAGTACTAAAAAGACAAAACAAGTTTGATGCTAGAGGAGGATTTTCTGCAACCTGGCAACCCAAAATGTATTCTTATTAATATTGTGTAGTGAATGATTTATTAACCATGAACAAAGCCATTAATTAATGCTTATAAATCCCTTATAAAAGGCGGCTTATCAGAAAGTGGTACTGACATTTTTTCACAAATACTTTATTCTACTTCCTGAAGTTTCTTTGAAAATTCCTGAACGTCTCTAAACCCTCACAGGGGTCCTTATGGATCTCAAGGACCCCAACACCTCTAGAAGTTCATTATGGCTGCTATAACTTAATGATTAAATCAAGATCTCTATGTCCCCGACACTGATCTGTAACGAGTTTGTTTGCGGTCCCATTCTGCAGGACATTTCTCACTGTCTATTACGACATTTTTTATAGGCCTCACAACCAATAAATCCTTCATGTGAGTTACACAGCGTCAAAAGCAAAATACTATGCCTCGGATCCCTGTAAAATAAACCTGCTGTGCATAGAGTCTTAAACCAATAAACCAAGCATGTTTTTCTTGTTTCTCTTCTATAAAATGACTGTTTATTTGAATAAAATATAAACATGATGTGGGTGTTCTGTGAAGCAAGACTTTACTGTTACATTTTTATCTTCTGTTTGCATGCGATGGCCCACTAGCATTCTGGGCCTCTAGGTGGGCACCTGGTGGTATAACCAGCCATGGATAACAATTTCTGGTTCAAGTTATCACAGACAGAAGATAAAAAGTGTTATTTAACCTTAATGTTGGTCTGTCACAGGAATGAGAGGCCTCGGCAACTACTATTTGTCCTGCTGTGTGAACACTTTACTGCAGACTTTTTCTGCCACCTGGGAGCTAACAGATCTACTAGACAAGTAAGAACACTGATGCTATCCCAGATTTCACTACAATTGTGATTTCTAAGCCAATTTCCAATGCTTTTGATGTTTAAAAACCTCAGAAATCCAGTTAAAGTGATATTTTTTTTTAAAGTTCTATGACCTTTTGGCTTCATGAAACCATCTCAAAGACTAGACACAAAAATGCTTCACTCATGTACCAAAAAGTGATGATTAACTAGGGTTTTTGGATTGCACAAGGTGGGACGCTGCTGGTGAGAGAACAGACAGCTGTAATGTCCCTCAGCAGCTTAAGAAAGTTCTTGTGGCCATGCGGAGTGACCTCCCTCAGCCAGCTAACCACCGTGACTTCTTGCACTGTCTGGACAGAAACTATATTCGACGTAAGAGTCACAAAATTGCACAATAATGCTGCATATTTTTAGGGTTTAGTGGGTTTATTTCACAACTTCTGACAATGGAAATGTTTTGCAGTTAGTGTGCAGCATGACGCTGATGAGGTGTTCCTCTCCATTCTGAACTCCATGCAACAGCAGATGGATGACAAAGCACTGGTTTGTCTTTGCCATGAAAGTAACCATGAATTTTTTCAGTTTTTTTTTAACTGTAAAAGCATCATCTACAAAGTTTGTTTTTCCTGCCAGGCTCTTGACATCCAGAATCTGTACAAGATTTCAGAGGAGACATACCTCCAGTGTTTAAATTGCAACTCCGTCCAGACTCTGGCCACCTACCAACTCAGCCTGTCACTACATATCAAGGAAGATCACAATTCTCTGGTGCAGTCTCTCTTTTGTTTAAATGTGGATTGCTTTAAAGAAATATTTTGACATTTTGGAAAATGGGCTCATTTGATGAGCAGTTCAGTTAGATGAGAAGATTGATATCAATCATGCTTGTACGCTAAATATGATTCTACTGCCAGCAGCTGGTTAGCTTAGCTTAGCATAAAGCCTGGAAACGGGGGAAACAACTAGCCTGGTTCTGTCCAAAGGTAGTAAAACCTGCCTACCAGCTCCTCTAATTCTCACTCTTAAAAACATTATATCTTGTTTGTTTAATCCGTACAAAAACAGAAATGTAAAAACAACAGTTTATATTTACACTTTGTCATTTGGCAGACGCTTAAAACAACTTACCAGCGAGGCAAGACAATTTAGTCTTAGAGGACAGTGTCTCAAAAAGAGCCGTGGTACAAATTCTCAGGTCGCTGAACAGGTAGATGTGCAATGAGAATGCAATGTTTTTTTAATTAATAAAGTAAGAAACGCACCACAAATTGTCATTTCTACACTTGTTGTTTTTATATGAATTAAACAAACAAGATATAATATGTTAATTAGTGAACTTTAAAGGTGCTGTTAGGTGAATTTTGTTATTTGGACAGAGCCAGGCTAGCTGTTTCCCCCTTTTTCCGGTCTTCATGCTAAGGTAAGCTAACCGACTGTTAGCTAAAGCCTTATATGTAGTGAACAGACATGAGAGTGGTATCAATCTTCTCATCCAACCCTCAGCAAGAAAACAGCAAATAAGTGTATTTCTCACAATGTCAAACTTTGTGTTAAACTTTCCTGAATTTGAACATTGAAGTATTTCTAACATGAACCATTTCAGGAAAGCTGCATGAGATCCTTCTTTGAGCACCAGGAGCTACGCGGCATAGATTGCTGCTTTTGTGCTGAGTGTGGAAAAAAGACTCCATCTAAACAGGTAATGTTTGGTTTAAATGCTTCCCCTAAAAATATATAAGCCAACATCGTCATCAACTTTTGCATCTTTTCTCTTTTTCAGGGAATCAAACTGACCTCCCTGCCTCCTATCTTGTGCGTGCACCTGAAACGATTTCGGAATGAACGTGGTTACACCCGAAAACTTGGTTGCAAAGTCATTTTTCCAGAAACCTTCGACCTCTCTGAGATCCCTCGTGAGGCATTCTTAGCAGACTTTGCCCAGGTATTTGTAGGTCCTGTAGAGTATCTGTATCTGGATATTGTGTTTTTTTGTCATCTAAAAGATTATTTGTTCTTCCAGAATGACTGCAAGTACACTTTGTATGCAGTGGTAGTGCACTTTGGTTTTGCATTGTCTGGGCACTATACTGCCTACGTTCGTGACAAGAGGGAGCAGTGCTGGTACTATGCAGATGACAGCCATGTAGAAAAGGTGGGTCCAATCTGAGAAAATCTCTCTCACAGTTCATTTTTGGCCTTTTACTCATTTAAGACTCTGTTTAAAATAACTTTGAATTGAACGCTCTTCTTAATCAATCAAACTAAATAGTTAGAGCTTTTACATAAATATCTAATTTTTTATAGTTTATGTTGAGAAATTTGTGTATGAAATGTCTGATCTTATATCCTCAAGTTTTCTCCCTAAAGAGGCATTTTTATTTTACTACAATTCTACAGTATTTGTGATTAATCTGATTTGTAATCTAACACACAGGCCTCCTGGGAAGAAGTGCAGTCAACATATGGAGGACGTGGCAGGTAAATTGTTAAACATCCAACAGTTTGAAATTTTATGCTTCTTCTGAATACATTTTTGTTCAAAACAAGGACTGTGGATTTTGTCCTCCATCACTGGTTAACATTGTTAGCGCATTTGAACGGGATCTTTAAACAGCCAGTATGAACAGGAGGAATGACTACAGCGAGCAAAACCTGTTTCAATGTCCATGTGCGTACCTAACTATTGTTTTAAGACAGACTTAAAAAACTGTGAACTTCTCCTTTAGCAGTTTGGGGAAGACCCCTTCCTGTTTCAATATGACAACACAACCACAAAGAAATAGTTTTACCAGTTTGATGTTGAAGAACTTAACCGGCCTGCACAGAGCCCTGACCGCAACACCATCCAACAACTTTGGGATGAACTGGAATGCCAAGTGTGAACTGGGCCTTTTTGCCCAACAGCAGTGACCGATGGTTCCTCAAATTCCTGCAAACAAGTTCCAAAATCTCATAGAAAACCTTCCCAGGAGAGTTGAAGGCTGTTATAACAGCCCATTAATGTCCATAGTTTTGAAATGAAATGTTCAACAATCATATATAGGTGTTAAGGTTGGGTATCCGCATACTTTTAGTGATTGTTTATATTGTGTATATTTCTAGATATGATGTTACAGGAGGATACACTCCTCATCTTTTTGTCCTCTACTTAATGATGACATTTAAAGTTTGAAGCTGTCACCACTTAATATGTCACTCAGATTGAATAAAATTGTAAATTTGTAGGTGAGGTGGCAGTTTGCATCTAGCCAGAATTTTGATTCTGTTCTTAGCTTGACATTTTTGGAAATACATTCACTTTCTTCCCAAGGCTTAGATTAGAAGATTGATACCACTCATGCGTTTGTCTGTTCAGTTGGAAGCTGGAGATGTTTAGCTTAGCTTAAAAGATCGTAACTTGTGATTTTTACACTTTGGTTTTAGTACGGATTAAACAAACAAGATATAACATGTTAATTTGTGAGCTTTAGAGGTGCTGGTAGGTGGATTTACCTTTGGACAGAGCCAGGCTAGCTGCTTTCAGTCTTTATGCTAAGATAAGCTAACTGGCCATAGCTTTATATTTACTGTATAAACAGGAGAGCGGTATCAATCTTCTCATCTAACTGTCAGCAAGAAAGCGGATAAATGTATTTCCCAAAATGTCAAATGCTTGCCTTTAATTTTGAGAAGGATAGTGTGTAAAAACATGCTTGAGAGTTAAACTATGTCTGAGCTTCTGATGCAGAGAGCTACTCAGACTTTTATCTCTTCTCACATTAACAAGTCAAATTCTCTGCGTCCAGGTACCACCTATAAAACTTTTTTCTTCAACTAAGTTTGAATGCAGCAACTATGCCTTTAGCAAAAAGTAACAAAAGAAATCACATGACTCCCATTTCAGCCTGCTTAAACTGGCCTCCAGTTGCTTTTAGGGCTAAATTTAAGATTTCTATTATTTAAAGGCTTAAATGCTTTGCCCCTGCTGATACTGTGGAGCTTTTATCTGCCTACATGAGGAAACAGCCTTAGATCTTGAGAAACAAAGCCTTATTGTCTGCTCCTCGGTCAAGATTAAAGTCTTAAGGTGACCGTGTTTTTGCCACGAGGGCTTTCAAACTTACCTTTTTACAGAGGAAATCCGCCTCGTCTGTCTTGTGGTCATATCTGTCAACAACAAATTGCTTTTGCCTTTTTAATCCCTGTTTACTTCATTGAATTTTCTTAATTTGTTACCTTTTGTTACCATTTGTCACAGCTCTGTATAACTTTTGTTTTTTTTAGAAAAGTAAATCAATTGTGGTTATCTTTACAGAGGAACAGCATACATGCTAATGTACAGAAGAGGCTTGAAAGAGGGGGGACAACAACCTGAATGTTCGGGCTAAAAGGATGGATGCAGATGAATTAAAGTGGGGACCAGGTGCAATACAGAATAAACATAGGAATTTTAAGTGATATGCTTGAAATAATTTATTGTAACTTTTCATTTTAATGTACATGGTGAATTGTTCTATATTTAATGATTTTTCTGACCTCTTAGAGCTGCATATAGGACACCAGCACAGTAATATTTGCCAAATACCAGTAGGTGGTGTTGAAGACTCAAACTGCGGGTGATTCACAGTCAGACCACACACTGTGAACACGCTGAATGATACTAGTGGTTGGTTTGAAGACAATGCTTAGCTTACTTATTCACTGTTTGGGGGGAAATACCTGCATTACGACTAAGTGTTCTTTTTCCTGACACTGCTTTGTAATATATGAGTCACTCATAAAAAAACAATGAAGTCATTTTTTTTTCATTTCAGCTGCCAAAAGCAGCAAAAAATAATTTTCAGCATCCTCAGCTTTTTATCTGGCATTGTAGCTAATGTTTGTTTTGTTTTTTTTTGCTTCTGTTGATAAGTTTATTCTCTCTGTCTCTCTATCAATGCACAAACACCAGCACATTTCCCATCACCTTAGCTCAAAATGTATTTAACATACTGAAAAGTTTTTTGTACTGCACGTCTTTATACTTTGAATGCATGTAGGAAACTATCTTGCTGTAAAAAGAGATTTAAAAAAAAAAAGTTGCAGTTGCAGCCACAGTGCGCGGTATAGGCTGTCAGCAGAGCCTCTAAAGTTCCCACTCACTTCGCCAAGAGTCGGGGGACCGTGTGAAATGGTGCCTGTGTGCTGCAGAGCTTTGACAGAATGGAACATGTCTGCACAGTGCCACAGGCAGCAGGCCGCATGCTTAGTCATCTCGCTGCCATGCAGCACAGTACAGCTTTATGTATAGGGGGTATCTCCCTCCCACAATCTGAGTGAAAAAAAAAATACAGAGATGTGTACATTATGTCTGAGTCTGAGTCACAGATATGGTCAAGCGTTGCACATTGAACTTGTGACATGAGATCAGTTATAACACGTGTAACACGACTTTTGAGAATAAAACTAATGTTACATGTAACGTAACACTGTTGCTGCATTCAAAATTTAAAGTTTCAAGTAAATGTACAGATGTAAAATAACAAAAGTACTCATAATGTAGAATAGCCCCATTCATATTATTGGTTTCTTATTACTAATTCATTAACGTGTAAGCAGTAGGGCTGCAACTTATGGTTATTTTCATTATTGAGTAATCTGTCAGTTATTTTCCCAATTAATTGATTAGTTGTTTGATCCATAAATTGTCTGAAAATGGTGAAAAATGTTTCAGGTTCATCTGGTTTCCCAAAGACCAAGAACGTCCTCAAATGTCTTGTTTTGTCTTGACCAACAGTCCCAAAATCAAAGATATTCAGTTTACTGTCATAGAAGTTTGAGAAGCTTGAATCAGAGAATTTGGACATTTTTTCTTAAAAAATGGATCCAAATGATTAATCAATTATCAAAATAGTTGTCGATTAATTCAATAGTTGGCAACTGATCGATTAATCCATTAATTGTTGCAGCTCTAGTAAGAAGCATTGTACTGTTTTAGCTGGATAGGTGGGGCTAATTTCCCTATTTTTTATAGTGTTGGGTAGTTTAATCTACAAAATACATTATATTTTATTTGTTGATTAACTAAATTTGCAAAGTAATTTGTACCTAAAGCTCTCAGATAAACGTAGTGGAGTAAAAGTACAATATTCCCCCTGAAATGTAGTAGAGAAGAGGTATAAAGTAGCGGAAAATGATGAACCTCAAGTATTTGAGTAAATGTTTTTAATTACTTTCTCCCACTGCATAATAAAAGGCACATTTGGTATATGCATCCCTAATAACCAGATTGTCCTGATTGTGAACAAGTAGGTCAGCTGAAATTTTAGATTATTTTTACAACACGAAAAACATCACAATTGTGGAATACGATAACGCCTCAATTTTCAAAGAACTGATTCTTCCCTTTGTAGGGTTTTAATTAATTATTCATGTTCCAACACCATGTGTCAAGTACATTTTAGGTGAGCACCTGTCCAGCAACACCCTGACATTGACCACATCACAGGCACCAACAATGCGGTAATACGACATTGCTAAAGCAGTGGAGCCTCAGGCCATGCGTAAAGTCTGACTGAACGTCTGGACGTCTTCTCAAGCACGAGTCACACATGCATGAGGTCTTTGTCACTATTGTTTGAGGTTGAGCTCTAACCCCTGGATGTGGTTACACAGACACTTTATAGTAGATCATAATCTCTGCAATTTAGTTATAGCTCTTTATCTTGGTCAGGTGTTAACCAGTCAGCCAAGGACACCTTATATTGTATTATGTTGCATTTCTCCAGCAGCGATAGTGATTGACACTATAAACCAGTAAAAACAAGTGGAGCAGCTATGGTGTCTTTGTGTGACCGCAGTCCCAGTACAGGCTATAGCAGCAGGGGTGATATTCCTGAGGCTTTGCAGTGTGGCAACACTTAACTGTTTTCTTTGGAGAGTATGTAGAGGTTCATTAATGCTTTTTAGACAATGTTGATGTGTGTTTACCAGTTACTAGGTGAGCACACCACTGTGATGCATCGAGGAGAAAATGGAATTTGGCTATTTGAGAACCACTCTTAAATTTTCCCCCTTTTTTTTCTTGAGGAGAGGATTTCACAGGCTTAGATCAATGCATTTGCCTGACTTGAATTGTTTTAAATGCCACAGACAGCTTGCAAGTATTCCAACCACTTGACTATTTGAAAATGATCACCAATAGTGTCACTTTATGTTTTGCACTAGCAGTGACAGAGTGAAGTTGAGACTGGCTGGCAAACTCTGTAACAGTTACAAAGGTTGTAATCCCCTCATTTTACACCTTTTTACGCTGATTATTTTACCCCCAAAATCATTGCCATTACCTTTATACAGATACTGCACATTGTCTTTGGATTCATTAATGTATGGGTAAAATGTAGCATCTACCAACAAAATGTGTTTTTAACTAGCTGGTTTAACAAAATAAGCTTGTTTTGCTAGTTGTGTCTGTCCATTTACAAATAATATGGATATCAAAATCAATATACAATTTAATACATTTGAATGTGATTCAAAGGTAGCTCAACCACACCAAATCACCAGACCACCTAATTTGCTAAGCTAGTTGCTGTTAAGATGGAAGTTACTGCTAATTTGCTAAGCTAACTACTGTTAAAATCAAAAGCTAAAATGGCAGTTACTGCTGGTATGCTAAGCTAGCTACTGTTAGAGCAAAAACAGGGTTGAGTTTTTACTTCAGCTTGAAGTGAAATTTGTTCCCAGGATGAACAAATCTCACTGTTGACCCACTACACTCCAGATATACATAGGATAAAAAGATCTATGCTGTAAAATTTTACAGAGGAAATGAAGACGAAAAGTTAGCGTGAGAAAAGGCATTTGCGGTGTGAGATTGTGAGATCTTTGACCATTGCATGCATCTCACAGTCAAAGTGTGAGATTTGGCAGCTCTGGCTAAAATGTCAGCTAGAGTCAAAAGATAAAATGGCAGTTAGCTGCTAGTATGCTAAGCTATCTACTGTTGCAGTTACTGCTAGTATGTTATGCAAACTAAGTTTAGCTTTTTTTCCCCTCCATCATTATTGGATTTAGCTACTGCCTCATTTAGTTATGTGGAACAACATTTACCAAGAAGTTGTTTAAATGGATATTTTTCAAATACAAATAACATCTCCAAAAGTACATTTAGTTTCAACCTTAGCAGCTATCTGTATCTAGCTATCACCAACTAGCTTTCACTCATGACTCAACAACACAGCCAGAGTGCAGTTACAGTGGTTTAACTTGGTTCTTAACCCTTTTTTGTAACTCTTTTAACCAAATAGTTGCTTTATATGGTAATGTGGAGCTGTCTCTTTCATTCAGAATTTACAGGTTCCGTATTCTGGTTTTATTTTCAAAGCCCTAAAAAGGATGCTTGTCATGCACGTCTCTACACAGTTCCCCTTTTTTCTGTTCAAAACACAGAGTGAATGGTGGTTGCCTGTTAAACTGGCTTATTGGAGGAATGCTCCATTGTAAGATAAGTGTGTAAGAGAGGATTTTTCCCCCTAAATGTCAAAACTGAGACCCTTTAACAAGCCCTGTCCTGACTCTCCCTCATAATCCTATATAACCTATCTAACAGCAAATCTCTGGATGCTTCAGGGGTGGCAAGCCAGCTTGCTGCAGCTATCCTTTGGTTACATAATGAGGTTTCACATAGGAAATGATTCTCTTTCGCTCTCTGCAGGCCTGGTGACCATGGAGAAGTCTGCTTTTGTAAATAGCAAACAAGAACTGAAGGCAAATGTCTGCTGCATGACTTAGATTTTTCCTCTCATATCAAAAAAAAAAATTGGTAAATCAGATAAAGGAGCACAGAACTGAAAAAAATATCAGCATATTTCTTAATAAAAAGGAAATCCTGTGTAATTTAAATGGCCTAAATCCAGAAGTAAACCCTATAACTTTAGCCATCCAGGAAGACATTTGTTTTGATTGGTAACCTATTTATCTCCAATTTAAAGCTGTTGGCTCATATTCATGGCGTTGAATTCAGGTAAGTGTCTCAGATGCAATAATCTGTGTCGATTTCTTATCTTAAGGTGTGGGACAGGATGGTTTAACTAATGTGGGACAGTTATAAATGTTCTTAAACTGGTGAAATATGCATTTAAACACATTAAATGTGCAATACCAAGTTTTTCAGTGGTCTTGTAATGCTTATTTTTGGGCACATTGCAAGTTATTACTTAATTATTACTAATATTAATAGAATACATAAGATAATTCATTACTATACTATTTATAGCAGCAAAACATTGTAATTACTGAAATGACCAAACATGGGCATGCACGTTGGCCTTGATTTTTATGGACCAAAAGAGTTTTTATTGTATGAATTATGGTGATTTAGACCTTTCAGTCTCCCAGTGTGTCCCAGATTTCAGCCTGAATTGTCCTACATTAGGAAAGGCTCATAATCTGGGAGAATTTGGCACAAGTAGCACTTTTATATTTGCCATTTCTTCTCCGAGTGTTATATTTGCATTCTCTTTTCTGATATGATTAGAAAACACCTTGGGGATTTCAGAATGGTATTGGGTACGGATGTAATGTGTTGGTCTCATGTTGAAATACATTGCTTAAGTGCCAATTGCAAAAAATGTCCGACATTACTCTAATTCACCCTACATTGCTCTGTGAATATACAGTATACTGCAATGATTTCAGTGGAATTTGTAGTATTAGTGGTCGTGTCGAGGAAAAAGCTTTATCTTTCCCCAGTGAGTTCATAAAATTTCCTTGCATAAGGGGAGAAAGGGAGTCTGGTTTGACACAAAGTTTGCCTCTCTTCACGTGTTCACTTGTCCTCCCCGAGATTCTTGGCAGTCTGAGTGTAATAAATAGAACATCTGCTGAGTTTTCTAGGAAAAAGGATGTTGAACAGTCAAACTGCTATAAGCGAGCAGCAAAGAAAAAGTGCTTCAAATTTGGTCTGGTTTGGTTTGGACCCGAGCTGCAGTTGGGGTTGATTCATTTTCATTTGAGTTGACTCAAAATGGCAAGTGACACTGCTACTTAGTGACTAATGATATTCAGTCTCAGTTATTTTTCAGGTAATTTATGTTTATTATGATTTGGCTGAGCAGAAAATGAGTTGACTTTCTCCCAAGAGGCAGCAGGTTCTCACAGAAGGTGAACTGAGGCCCCTTGGTAATTGTGGTCATGACATGTAGGGATATATGACCTTATGCCCTACCCTTGTCTTCATAGTTCTGTCATTACCCTTCAGTCAGCACCTTATCTCAGCTCCTTATCATCAGAGTCAGGATCCAGGTTAGATCAGCCGCCGTCTCAGGAGCCGAGCCACTCAGGTTACCAGTGAAATGGCTTTACTGACGGGCTCGGGTAAAGTGTCTGTCATTCTCTGAGCTTCCTGCCTCAAAGCCAGCTCCTGCTCTAACATGTACTCCGCCATGTTCGTACACCTCCACGCTGGTGGCCCCTCCACTAGTACCACCCGTCAGAGGTGGAAGAAGTATCAATACTACAATGTAAAAATACTTAACTGCAAATAAAGGTCCTGCGTTTAAAATCCTACTTAAGTAAAAGTATAGAAGTATTATCAGCTAAATTGACTGAAGGTACTAAGGTAAAAGCACTACTTTTTCGGAAAATTGGGCTGTAATATACTGTTTATTAAACACATTTAACAAAGTACATTGTTAATACCAGTGGTGGAAAGTAACTAAGTGCATTTACTCATACTGTTCTTAAGTACAACTTTTAAGTACTTATACTTTACTCGAGTATTTCCAGATGATGCTACTTTATACTTCCACTCCACTACATTTCAGAGGGAAGTGGTTTCCAACCTTTTTGGTTTTTGATGTCTTACAAAAAGCAGTGTGTAGTCGGGGTCACATTTCAGATGTCTATGAGTTGTTAACAGCTCCAACAAATAGTGATTTTTCCCTCTAAACTTCTCACATGGTTTAATTTCAATAAATGTTCAAATGATCCAATATTTCACCAAAAATCAAAGATTAGAGAAAAAGTCCAAAGACATTTGTGTGTCAGAACTTTATTTTTTCTTCTTTCCTCTCCCATTAATCATCTCACGACCCCTCAGATTTATCTAGTGACCTTTTGGAGGGACCTGACCCCTAGGTTGGGAACCACTGGTCTAAACTAACTGTATATAAAGTAATATTTCCCTCTGAAATGTAGTTGAGTGGAAGTATAAAGTAGCATAAAATGAAAATACTCAACCTTAATAACCTTAAAAATTGTTCTTTAATACAGTGCTTGAGTAAATGTACTTAGTTACATTCCACCACCAGTATGTGATATATTGTTTTTTTTAATTTTGGTGCATTTATCAGAAGCTTTGCATCAGTTTTAGAAAATGATTGCCACTCAAAACACAAAGCGATAATCAACTCTTGTTGTGACTTTGGGAGAAAATTCATCTAAGCACAACCAGATAGTTATATAATAAATCCTCATCTTCACATGGCGTCCATTAAATTAAAATCCCTCTCTGCCGGTCTCTCAGTATACAGGAATGAATGGAATTGCACCTTGAGGCTAACTGCTGCCTCACCGGTCCAGCTCTCAGCTAGTGATAAGCTCACAACAACCTGTTAACTGCTGCAGACACACATTTCGGCTGTGCTTGTGTATGCATGCCAATCAGTTGCTACATCAGCGCGCAGGTTAATGATTTGTACAGTAGGTGCAAAACTTGTGACGGGAGACAAACAATGTGTTTTTTTCACTTCTCTCCCGTCTTCTTGGTGCACCTTGCCATGTTTAAGAGACTCGACCTGAGTTCTGCTTTTCGCTCACTCTGTAATGTGGGCTGGGCACCTTGAGAAGTGAGCTATCCATTGTCAAACCTCTTTGACCTGCTCTCTCCTTCAGCCTCTCCTATTTCCGCACAAAGACTCTCTAATGCCAGGTAGCTGGCGCTGGCATTCCTGTTGCATTCCACCATGGGGAAGTTGCTGGGATCAGGATGAAAAATGCCTGAAACAAAGGCCTACTCTCATTCACAGGGTTTAGGGTTCTGTGGGAAAGTCCAGCCTGGACAGAGGTTGGATGGCAGAGGAATGCGAAGCGAGGCATAGCTCACACAGTCTCTATGACACAGACCCAAAGACACATTGACAAGGTAGAGGTCCTCTTACAGAGAGGAGGCAGCCCTCATGAAAGAGGATGATCGGACTCTGGATACCTACAGTATATCTTCTGTTTATCTTGTGTACAGACAGTTAAGTCATACATTCAGAGCTTCGATTGGATGTCTCGGTGGAAGATCTGGTCCTTATCACCTCAAACTTGACATGCTGGTTCCTGGCTTTATTTGCCTTTATTTGATAGTGGACAGTAAAGAGAGATGAAGTGCAATAAAGCAGCGTTTCCCAACTTTTTTGGCTTGTGGACCCTTAAAATGAAGCTACTTGTGAGCCAGAAATAGATATTTTTTTTCTCAGATTGTTTCATTTAAGGATTTTAAAGGATTTGGTAAAGTATGCACTATATCACAAGAACAAAAACCTAAAAATTAAATTAAAATGTTCATTAATCATCTGGGAACCCATCATTATAGGGACCCATTTTGGGGATCCTGACCCCTGCAACAAAGGTCCATGGCTGGACTTTGTCTGGGGATATTGTCATGTTGTAAACAGGGCTGCAACGAATGAAAGGTATCAATCTTCTGAATAATTAATTAATTATTTTGTCTATAAAATGTCTGAAGTATAATAATTACATAATAATTTAATTAATTAAAATATAATTTCCTAGAGCCTGAGGTGACATCTTCAAATGTCTTGTTTTATACAACAGTTTCAGAAAAGCATCAAATCCTCCCATTTGAGAAGCTGGAACCAGCAATTGTTTGATATTTTTGCTTAGAAAATGTCAAAAACTATTTTATTATGAAAATAATTGCCTATTCATTTTCTTGCATTTGACCAATCGATTAATTGACTAATCGTAAACCCCTACGCTCTCAGCTGAAAATCAAAAGACATCTTTCCTCATTGTTCATTAATCATAAATTATTACATCACAAGTGTTTTTTTTTAATTTGTAAAGGTATGAAGTCCATTCCTTTACCACCACATGCTGAGGTTAAGTGCCTGACCTCACATCACCCACCCTCCCCTGAGCCGTATCTGAACCGCGGCTTGTGAAGATTTAGAGAGGAATTTACTGTCCAAGCCTTTTCACTCTCCCACAACAAATACCAACAGATATTATTGATAATGCATCTTCACCTGTGGGGAAAAGAAAGACCGTGAGATGAGTGTCAGGTACTTTTTTCACGTGAGAGTTGAGACATTTTGCAGGCTGGATCTTCCATACAAGTAGCTATAATCAATGTTTTGACATAACAATACATCAAATGACTTTGTGTAATATTAAAGAAGTCGAGAAACATGGTGGTAAACAGAGATCTATCACCTGACTCTGCAGTTCTCCTCAGACTACAGAGCTCTATAGAGTATTTCAACTGATTATTTTGGTTTTCTGGCGCACAACAATGTTTTGGTTCATTCTCTCTGCTCTCATAGTGTTGTTTTTGGCCACTGCAGGCAGCTTTTTCAGTGAAAAAGCTCTAATACCACTATCTGCTCAGCACCAAACAGCAGACAGACACAGTTAGCGACTAGCTGGTGAACACAGTGGAGCATTTAGCAGCAAATTTTGCCTGTGGGAATAGATGGAGAGCAAATATTGCAAATTTAGTGAATATTGGACTTAAATTCATCAGCTTAAAACACGTCCCCGAATAAATACTAATGTTTCTCCATATCTGCAGGATGTGTAAATAGGAAACTGTTGGCCAACATGTTCACCATATCAACTTAAGAGGCGATAGATAGTATGTCAGTATTGTTTCCGCTGCCCCATAGTAGCCAAAAAAATTAGTTATTGCATGTTTAAAGACTACAGATAATTCTTTTGTATCACAAATTGAAATGGGAATGAACTCTTCCTCCCGTCATCATCATATCAACCACACAGAGTAAAGCTACAGTATATTTCTGAATGTATACACAAAGAATAAACAATAATAATCCAACACAGATCTCATCTTGCAGATTATAGTGATCAGATCAACAGTAGATCTGCTGTCAAACAGAAAGACTTCCTGAGTATTGTTAAGTATGAAAAGCATCAGTGTCTTATCCAGTAATTTTCCACATTTCAGACATAACTTGCAGCTTGCTTTACCTGTAAACAATGTCTCTCGCTACAGATGAGTGAATGCTGGCAGCTGACGATGCCCTTTTCCTCAAAGGTTTTGTCTGACCTGATCTTTTTCACATGAAGATAAAAATCACAACTCAGCACACCTAAACAGTTAAAGCTGCCATTTGTTTATACTCTGGGCTGCAGCTTGCTATCACCTCTGACTGTAAATCATATCCAGAGTCTATATGCAGTGTGTGGTTGTGGGGCGTTGGAGATGGAGTGCATGGGGAAATGAGAGGAGATCTGTTGCAGCCCACAGGCCCCTTCGGATTCTCTGATGTGGCTTCAAGACCTAGGAAATGCAAGGCCTTCTGGGATAGCACTTAAGCAGTCTCAAGAGTTTTGTGAGAGTGTGTTTTGAGTGTGAATGAGTGCATGTGCCCGTATCTCGGTGTATTTCAGTGTTTGTTCCACCACTCGCAGCGTCACTGTTAAAGTCTCTCTCCTCTCTCTCTCTCTTGATATGTGAGGACACAGTTGGCTGACTGTGGCTTTTCAAGGAATGAGGGAGTGTCGCTGCAAATGCAAAGGGCACAGCAAATTATATTGCACAGGTGATTTTTTTGGGTCACGATAACATACGGAAGGTTCTGCCTCCAAAAACCTCACTTCCGCCTCACGTCTATAAAATGCACAGGCCTTAAAACACAATGACATTCCCACTGTTTTCTCATGGGCTGTTATCAGTCTTATTCAAACAAGGTGCTCTCACTCATGAGATAAACAGTGGGCTATTATCCTCGCTATCTGCAGCCTGTTGCGCTCCTAACAGGCTGCGATGCATTAGGGACCACTTTAATGGATAATAAGTGAGTTTAGATGAAGAAAAATGTTAATGTTCACGGATATTCAATACCATTTTGATTTTTTTTATGCTTTCCTGCTTTTTGTTAAGTGAATAAGGCTGCTGAGAGGCCCTGCCCCTCTCATCTGCAGCCTGTTATGGTGGAGCGGGAGGATGACATCATATTGGTCTCGGAGCGGCGGCTGGTAATTGGCCCACTCTCCTCCTCCAGCGGCACGGGCCAAACAGAACACACAAGTGGAGCCAGGCAATGCAAGTCAGATGCACTGGGTTTTTCCAGAGTGGCTGGTGGGGCCTCAGTGCAGACGGAGAGCCAAGAGGCCTCAAAGAGGGGTGCACCGATCCAACTGTAAATGTCAGAAATGAATGAAGGGCCTCAACTCAAATGAAATCTGATATAATGCGCCCCAGGCCAGCCTGTTTGATCTGTTGTACAACCCACTGCTGTAGACGGCTGGATAACTGCGCCTTTTCTCTATGATATGACATTGCAAAAGCATTTTCATGTGGAAGGTTTGCAAGAGCCAACGTCAATGAGCTCTCAGCCCACACAAAGTTCCATTACAGTGAGACTGAACTGCTGCACCTCTGGGCTGCTGCAGAGCCACAGCCAGTGATTGTTCGCAATATTAAAAATCAGTGCGCAATTTCTCAGTTCGAAAGAAATTCACATGCCTCGTAATGCAGATGAATTACTTATGATAGAAGATGTAAAGCTCCACCGGGCATTATTCTGAAAGCCCTAGCACATGTGAATAATGGCCAGAGGATGAAACATCTGGAAATAAGATTAAACCTCTGCAGGTTCAGATGTGCGTCTTGTAGACAAAAATCCCATCAGCAGGACAATAACATGCAAAAACAACTAATCTCATTAGGTTTTTAAGCATCTATTTGATGTGGCAACGTGAGTAAAGCCTAATTGGTTGCAGTGGATCTGTGAATGAGTCCTGGTTCTACCCCGTGGCCACTCTCACACTGAACACATGGGCCGGGCAGAGATGCTGGATACCTCTGTTCTAATAAAGCACAGTCTTTATCTTTTATAGAGGCTGCTCAGTCATGCCACCATGTTTCCTGCTATGTGGTGGTTGTACAAAAAAAAAAAAATCAAGGTGTGCTGATCTTCTGATTACATAGGCGGAGGATTACATAAACCTCTCTGTTATCATCTAAAAGAACAGTTGTGAGAACACGTTTGGTGTCTAAAGCCTTCTGTGGGAAAACATTCGTTCCTGCTATGTCAAAAGAGGGTGCAGTGCTCAGCATGTTGGCACGTGCCCGTCTACCTGTCTGTCGCCCATTGTTGTTTCCCCATATCAGTGACAGATAAATGGGTTGTGAACAGTTGTGAACGGAAGGTCACAGCTTGTCGGTGGTGAGAACATCAGAGTTCCTGTCGGGGCTGAGATGCAACTCAGCGTCTGTGGGCGAAAATGGCTGACTGAGCAAAACTGTCAGAGTAGCTGTGCTGCTCTCACTGGA
Source organism: Thunnus thynnus (assembly GCF_963924715.1). NCBI lineage: Eukaryota > Metazoa > Chordata > Actinopteri > Scombriformes > Scombridae > Thunnus > Thunnus thynnus. Next base: position 17,824,215 of record NC_089539.1, on the reverse strand, counting down.
GTGATTCTTTGAATGCTTTCACTCTCAGTGCTCTGTCAGGTACTGCACTGAGCTGTGAAGCTGTGAAGTGCAATAACTCGGTGTAGGTGTTGTTACCACAACAAGATAAAAATAAATTTGCTGTATGTTTAACAGCATTCAAAATCTTACAGCCTGAAAGATGAGATTGGTGATGTGTGAGCCGAAAGTCACAAGTCGCTCTCACTGTACTGCAACATTAAAGCCCCTTTTTCTATTTATCTTTCGGTGAGAAGAACATCATACAAGTTGTGTTTAAAGTTGCAGTGAAACAGCAGTTAGGCGTCTTTTGCTTCTGTAATGTGACATACCAGTTACAAGAGGGATTTAAATAAAATCCTTCTGATTAGATTGGATCGCTCAAAAGTGGGTGTGCGATACTAAGCAATCAAGGTCTATTTGCCTCAACCCACATCTCCCTCACCCACATTGTTAGATCAGAAGGGTGATGAGGGAAAAATAGATGAAATAGCAAATACCACCCATGAGCTACACCCCAAACGAGGAGATAAGACAGGAATTTTGATATAAAAACACTCAGAAATTATTTTTTTTGCCACATATTTGGCATATAATAAGAGATAACTGAAAAGGGAAACAAGATTTATTGGAATTTTTATTTCTATTTCACTGTCTTTGAAGTCCCTAAGTGTATTGATAAGCCTCTCAGCTCTGGGGAGAACTGTTATGGTTTTGATGGTGTGAAACAATTTACTATGTTAAAAATGACTTAGCCTTTCACTTTCAGTTCCTATCATAAGTCACCTGAGGACAGAAAGCTAATTTTGAATGGACAGGTGGGAGTGTAAACTCAACTCAGAGAGCTGGTCATGGCTTGGAAAAAGTTCCCATGTAGCCTATTTTTCATTTTTTTTGCTGCTGCTGATGCACATTTCCCAGTACATCCTTTCTGTCTCTCAGCTGGTGAGCTAGCTGTTGAGACAGAAACTGTGCCGGAGGGAGGAAATGATTATAGCATAAGGGAATGTGTTATCACTTTCTCCCTCTTGTGCATACTCTCTCAACTAGCTGAATGCCATATATTTGTGCCTCTTATCTGTAAGATGAGAAAGAAGCACATTTCACAACTTGGACAAGAATGACACGTGTCCGCCGCACAATTTAGATTCGAAACGTTTCCGTGTGTCATGTCAAGACGATTAGTCCAGACTGGACATGTGCACTGAAATATCAAATGTCATGTAGGCTGTTGTGTGGTTGCACAGTGGAAAAGTCTATATCATGTTTCCCATCCATCAAAAGCCACTCTCTGGAGGAAGCAGGCCCAGCTGTTGTCGGCCATTGATACCTTTGTTGTTCCTCTCTGTTGAACCGCATAGTCTGCGGTCCTCAGCTGCTTTCTCTTCACTAGCCTGTTAGTTCACTTCATTTTCTGTTTGTCTGCCTTGAAAAATGCCTGCCTCATTCTTTCTCCCATAGCAATGTTGCCCTTGAACCTCGCTGGTTGACTTTTTCTTATCAATTTGCGTCCTTGTCCTGCGGATGTTTGACAGCAACGTCTGCTACCTGGCACAGATGTAGGAGATGTGGGAAAGGGTCAGTTCTTGAATGCAATGTGGGAATTACATCCACTGTCACTGTAACTGTATTAACGGCAGACTCAACTCAGAGCACCCTACAGACTGCAAACATATACAGTCCCCTTCACATTTGAGAGCACATATCAATTTGACAGCCATGACTGCAAAGGGTGGAGAGAGGAGCCGCACCTTGAAAGCCCTGGCAACTTTTCATGTCTAGCAAACACATGTGTCAAACTTCTCCTCCCACGCTTCACATTTCACACATTCCTCAAGAATGTTTGCTTTTTTACCAGGTCAACTCAAGAGAATGAACCCAATGCTGCATTGTGTGTCTCACCAGCTTTGTGCAGCTTTTGGAGCTCTCTTCTATAAGACTATTTCATCTTGTGCAATTCACTCTTTGCCCAGTCATCAGTTTTTGTGCAGTCTGACTGAAAGTCTTGCTTCTACCAGTGAGTATTTATGTCTTCATGGGCTAACCATAAAGAGAGCCTCCCTGTGCTTTCATTTCCTCAGTGACAGTGGGAATCCTGACCAAGGGCTTGAGCTCTGGCCGTGGCTCCAACCATAACATATGCCTCACTACTTCCTGTTATCAATGATTACATAAGGTTCGGAAACAAAGACATCCTAGGTTGTCAGGGAAGCAGCCAGCCCCCCACCCCCACCTTGATTTCCATGAGAATAAATTTAATGGTGACATTGAAAAGCAAAGTTTTTGCACAAATATCAGATCCCATTGGATGTTATTATAGGATATATTGTAGTTATTTACAGTATCCAACACTATATGCATCCTTGTTTGAAAGTGTACAGGTATCTAATAAAGATTTCTTGCATGCATGTGATAAACATCTTCTACGTACATGCAGTTTATTGGTCACTATGATGGGATTTATTCTCAATATGGACAGTGCTGATGTTGCAAAGCGATATAGCTGGAACTTTAGCGGGGCTCCCCTGGGACGAGGCCTCGGTCCTGGGAAGCAGTGGCCTATGATCAACCGGACCATCGTAGCTTCAGGCCGCACTGTGAACCTCCTTCTTTCCCAGCGTAGGCCGGCCCATCACTGACATCTGAACAACTATCAGAATAAGCCCTGTTCCTCCCAGACTTTCGGTGGGAAGAACTGATGAGTTTCTCTTAGTTGACTTGAGGCAAGGAGGAAAAGCTTTTCTCCTGGGCGGTAACTATTATTAACAGGCCTGATATACTGCTACACAAGGCAGCCCTTGTGGGAATGTTTAGTTGGATCAAATGTCATGTTTCCAGGAGTGTGAAATGATTTTGTGTGCGTGTAGCATGTCGTATCATGATCAGTCTCATCCACCTCTCATAGCTCGGGGGGCTCTTAGCTTGGTAACAAAGCCCTGGTATCTGGTTCTGCAAGCTTGTTATTTGATTAAGACTAATCTCTGGGTTTTGATTTCAACTGGTTTTGTCTGGGGTGGAAGTAATTTTTGCTCTCTTTCTGTGTCTAAACTAAAGCTCAGCCTGTTCAACTGGATTTTGAGCTCACTGATCTAAAAAGGGCTGCACCCAAAGTAATGAGTAAAGGGAAAAAGACACGAGGAAACAGTGGAGAAACTATTTCAGGATGACAAAGTCCAAGAGAAAAATTACATTTATTAAAGGAATAGATAGGCATTTTGGGAAATATGCCTATTTGCTTTCTTGCCAAGAGTTAGATGAGAAGATTGATCCCACTTTGAGCTGCAGCCAACAGCTGGTTAGCTTAGCTTAGCATAAAGACTGGAAACAGGGGGAAACAGCTAGCCTGGCTCTGTCCAAGGTTAACAAAATCCACCTACCAGCTCCTCTAAAGCTCACTGATTAACCCATTATCTGTATCATGTTGTATAATTAATGGTTTTACAGGGGGTCAGAGCCAGCCTAGCTGCTTCCCACTATTTCCAGTCTTTATGCTAAGCTAAGCTAACTGTCTCTTTACTCCAGCTTCATATTTATAACAGATATGAGAGTGGTATCAATCTGCTCATCTAGCTCACGGCAAGAAAGCGAATAAACGTGTTTCACAAAATGTCAAACGATTCCTCTAGCTGTGTAATTTGTAAGAGGAGCTTGGAAAAAACGTAGATTTAATCTTTATATCAGAGGATATGGTAATTACTGTGTTGTGTATCATATTCCTGCACATGCACGAGTTAGAGATGAGATGATTTCAGTAATGTTGCCCACTGTGTTAAATCCCTTGGCATGGTCAGAGACAGGAACGCCCTGGTGGATACAGACCCAAGCTAGGGGTCTGGGCGCCACCAAGCAGGTTGGCCTCTCTGCTCGACTGAATCCTCCCAGCCATGATGGAGATCAAAGCCAGGCAGCATGTCAGGGGACCACAGAAGAATGATATTGTCATCCACCCTTCACCATCACCACGCTAATTCATTCTGTATCATGGCATTTCCTGTAGATAGGCCTGGTATGCCACTGTTTGTCTTGGTTTTTCTTGCTAAATTACACAATAAGCGGGAGGAAACATTGAATTTCACCATCACCCCAAGTGTTTGTTTGTTTGTGTCGCTAGCTATGGTGGTAAGCTCAATGCAACCCAGAGATAGACCGAACAATTGCTTTGTGGTTGAAGTGAAGTGGTCATTTCAGGACCATATAATGCTATAGGCTTTGTTTCCTGCATTTCACATGCTCTGCCTTTGTCTTCTATGCTTAATTGGATAAATGTAGTGGGTTTTGCAATGAAAATAGTCAGCCAAGAGTGCTAGAATGGTTTCAATTTTAAAACAATGTCATTACAGCAAGAGTTACCTCACAGAAACAATATTTCCCACTCCCACTTAAATCTATTAAACTGACAATACTTATCAGTGTATATCGATGTGTTTGGTCTGGCTACAATTCATGGCGTGTTTTTCTGTTTGCAATGCATGAGAACCATTGTTGTGGCAGGCTCCAACTCTCATGCTGATAACAGGTTGATTTCCGTCCTTCTGTTTGAATTCATGAGACGTTTTAGGGGAAATAGGGGCCTTCTGAGTCTCCCTGCTGAATTTAATCAAGCAATGAGACCAATGAGGTGAATTAAGGCTGGAGCTGACTCAGCCTTACAGAGGCCTCTTTATGCCGCTGCTGAAGTCAAGGGGGCCCAGGGTTAGCATGCATCACACACAGGAAAACACCAGGCAGCTCCCAGACAGTCCAGGCCCCAACAGTCCGCCCCTGAATCCCTCCCTGCTCGCCATTTATAAGGAGCATATCGCCTCACTGGAGCTACTTTCAAAGAGCTTTCGTTCACATTGTGAGGCCCCCCATTTCCTCCTCTCTGTCAGGAGGGAAATGTAAGTGTGCAGGAGTGGAAATGTTGCACAGTGGAAGGGAAGTGAATGGACGAAGAAAGCAATGTTATTTGTGGAACAGTGAGGCCCATTGCCTTAAAATAAACTTACACAAAATGACTTACTGGAAACTGCTCAGTCCTCTGCTGCTGATTAATGCCCCATTTTTCTATGGGCAAGGAGAGTGTTTGAGAGAAGGACAGACAGAGAAAGACTAACTTTTGTTTGATCCAAGGTCATTGAGTGGCCAGCTGCAAGGCCCTCTGTCTACCCCTGGGATCTGTCTTCCTATTGGACATCCTGTCCCTGATGAATTGTCACTCTTCTCATTTAAGATCACACAGAGGAAGTTGGCCACTGCCAGGACACACCCACCACGTCCTCGGCGGCCAATCAGCTTGCTCCAGTTGTCCAGCATCCTTCGCACTCAGAAAACCACAGCTGCCACAGGAGCTCCTCCGCCGGAATTTTTGTTTGTGTCCTTCCTTCCCTAATCTCTGACCACACACACTTGTTCACTTGTGACAGGCAGCCGCTGCCTCTTGGCCCCAGCCCAGTCCCCCCCTGTCCTCTGCACCGCCCTGAGACATCTGTGTGCTGTGAAGCAAATGAGCAGGAAAGCTGGGGGAACTTCAGAGTCAACTGCTGGAACAGAACAAGGGGGCCCCCACAGCAGAGTTATATAACAGTCAGAAATCTAACTGTATGCTCACATGAAGAACATCACTCTCTTTTGCAGATGCATGCCATGCTCTCATACCGTGAACATTACTTTACATGCATGCAGGCTCTGTTTTTTCTGCTTGTCTGGCATACAAGGAGGTATAGGACAAGCTCAAAGCTCATCTTATCCACATATCTAAGTTATTCCTTCTAGACATGAAGTTTTTTTCACTGCCAAATGGAGAGGACGTGATCTCATCCACTTAAAATCCAACCTATGTCGCTTGCTGCTTATGACTTAATCCAGGCTTCCCCTTTGTGCTAAGTGTCCCTGCCCACTGCTTGCACATAAAAAATGAGTGTTCTTCAAACACTTTGGGTAGGATATTGGATCTAGTAGATCTAAAATGAGACGAGGGGATCTAGTGTTTCTCAAGGGGTCTATACAGCATTGTAAAGCATTCTGCAGTTCAAGCATAAATGCCTTGTTCTGGCACCTCATAGAACCGCTTTTGTTTAAAGTGTACCCTCTTCCTCTCCCCTCCTCTGTCTGCTATTCCTCCTGAGTGCACGGTGGAGAATAGGGCAATGTTCTCGGAGGCTCTGGTAGGAGTGAGGGATGCAAGCTGCCGGACGTCAGACTTGTATACAGACTTAATGGAGGAGGGGGGAGATTCAGCAGTGACCGAGGCCCAAACTGTAGAAAAGAAACCCTCTTGTGTTCCAAGACCCAGACTAAAGACCAGACCCGGATGTTGCTATCTGTCCCATCATTGTCTCCTCAAATGTTGGCATTTTAGTTTGAATGACGGCTTTCAGTTTAGCCAAAACATTCCAAAGGCACAGTGTGGGAAACACCCTCTTTTTCCTGCACTGATTTGACGACGCTCCATTTGTTTTCTAATCTCACTGCGTAGTTGAGTGCAAATTAGCTGGTTGCAGCACAGGGCTTCCAATCACAATCTAAGGACTGATGGTGGGACTTACACAAGTATTAAGGAAGTGGGATTTACACATCCAAAAAAATATAATTATGAGGTGCCGGGTAGAGAAAACCACAGCAACTGTTGGGAGCAACGCAGCTACAAACAGTTATTTTTCCAATCCTGCATGTTGAGTTGCTGAACTTTTCCTGGAAAGCACCTTCTTTCCCACTTTCCCCCCTCAGCCACTCTGCAACGAGTGGCAGTGATGGGACAGCTTTGATGTGTGACACTCGCGATAGAGGAGCGCTCCACGCCGCTGATAGCATGACAGGAATAGCATGTGAAAGAGCAAGAACATGCGACTACCCATGAACATTTATGTTGCCTACTTTTCATGTTTTGGAACGGGTGTTTAGTCCACTTCCAGCGGGGGTGTAATCAGTTGATGTGAAAGCATATAGTATGCAACCATGTGACAGACAGAGACCACTTTATCTGCTCCCTGGCTGAGCTACAGCTATCACTCAGCGCTGGGAGGAGTGTTCACCACTGTTCACACCACAGCATTCCAGCCATAGCATCCTCTTCTCTACTGTCAGTAAACCCAGACAGCCAGCTTGACTCAGAGCACATGGGCAACCTGTAATCAAGCTTGGCCCTGAAACTGGCATGTAAAAGTAAATCCTGTGTTTATATCCGAGAGAGAGGCCTCCCTCATGGAACGACTTACTTGATCTTGCACAGGAAATACATAAGATGATGTTAAGCTTCAAAACAATCTCCAGGATTAAAGATCTTGACTATCACCCTCCACCTTTTCTCTCTTTTCTTTGTCTCTTTCTCTTGATCTGTGGCAGTCTGCCCATCTCCGGGCCCCTGTGCTCTGGTGGGTTCAGTGGACTGGTATGCAGCAGGAATCTTTGGATCAAGGTGATTTCACGCTCCTCCACGTTTTCCCAGGGCTTTGGCCGCTCTCTGTTACCTCTGTGCAGCCCGGAGTGTGTGATAGCGGCTGACATGTGTTATCATAGGACACATGCACAAACAGCAGCAACAGGGTAAGGCTGCTTTATCTGTCTAACACCTCTGTTTCCCTCAAGTGTCAGGCTTTGAATGTCTGGTATGGTAGGCTTCTTTGGCCTCTTGGGAGAGACCCCCTTTGGACAAAAACACTGTCCGAGGGATTTGTCAGCCCCTCCGTGCACAGACAAAAGGATAACCCTCCGACATGAAATCTCAATTCTAAGATGAATCCTCTCAAACATACACCCCCCCCCCCTCCTTTGAAGTAGAACTAATCTTACTAACCTTGACATTCCCTTAGAGACAGTTCCCACTCTCACTTCACAGTCTGCTCTCATAATAGCTCCACAGTGCTCTTTTTTTTTCTCAATGAAACTCCATATCTCATTCAGCTCTTTGGTGGCGACTGCAGAGGGGGAAGTTTGTGGTGTCCCTGCATGTGAGAAGTGGTCAGTTCAGCTCCTGTCATTCAGCTCGACTCAATGTTTTTGTTCTAACTGTAAATATGATCGGAAACAGCTCATTTAGATTTGGAAGATTTGTTTGCACGTTATGAAATCTTTGATAAGGACTTTAGCACTACCAGCTGCACAGAGGAACACAGAACTGAAATGGCCTTCAGAGATCAAAAGTGATAGGGAGTCAACAACCTCATGACTTCCTCTTCTCTTATAATCCTTTTTTTTTTTTTTTTTTTTTTTTTTTTTTTTTTTAACAGATGAGATCCTGTCTTAGAAGGACAAAATAACAAATAATTTTAGACATCCTGGAGACACCACAAGCACTCTCTGCAGATTTGCATGTCCATCCTCATACTTTCATCCTTTGGCATGCCACTATGCCAAAGGACTTCCTTTATGGAAAAGTTTTCTCTGGAAAGAGATCAACATGCCGTCCACACCCTTTGCTATAAGGATGTCTGTCTGCAGCATCACACTGTGTCCCATGGACTCCAGCTCATGTGGCAGGACTATGACCTGATTAAAAACACCAATGGTTTTACAGAGATAGTGTACTGACTCTCAACAACGGTTGTCACACAGTAACAGATATTTATGTGGCTATTTTGAACCCTGAATTCACATACAAGAGAAGGAATTTACAGCCATGTTGCAATTGTGGAGCAGGATATGTGTCATAACATTGGCTGAGAAACAATTAAAAGTCTCCACTGAAAAATAAATAGAAGTTTTACAAATAAATAGAAGCCGAGACTCCCAAAAACGCACAATAACATCACATATGTTAGTTAGTAGCCTACATTTTGACCGCTACAGATAATCAGTTAACATAGCTAGTTAGGAGATAACTGGCTAATAGTCCAGCTAGTTGCAAGCTAACTCCTCGGCTAAATTCAAACATTGTTGCTGTTCCTGACGTTTACTGACTCACTTTAAGTCTAGTTTATGTCAGTCTTGTGAGTAATTTTATCAACTTAAAGTGTTAAAATCACAAAACGTTGAATGAAGAAAAGCACATTTTTAGCTGTGAAGAAATGAACGGAGTGAAATGTTAGCTGAATGAGAAATGTCTCCGCACTTTCAATTCAACTTGAACTAGCAGCAACTGAACAACTCAAAATGTTTTATGCATGCATGTGTGCAAGGACTCTACTAAACTTCATGATGCATGCTTGTAATTATCTTTTCTGTCCAGCGCACAGATTCACATTACTGCACCGTTACTCACAGTTAGCTTGCTAGCCTTTTGACAATTCATCATTGTCATTTTCCTGCTTTCAGTCTTCATTTTATTGCATATTCTTCACATGTGTCACACCATCTGGGCTGGAGATATTTAGGCCTAATAGCAGATAAAGTGTTGATTTGTACCATAAACTTCATGTAAGCAGTGTATGATTTGCACACCAGTGACACAGTTGCATTTTTGTTAGTCTAACTCTGCTTTCAGACAAGTTAATATTAAATGTCTCTTCAGCATTATCAGTTCTGCTATTTTTATTGCAGATTGATGTAGTGATTTAACTTACATGCAGTTCATAAAAACTTTCACATCTGCTGTTGTGCACATCTGATAACAGGTAGGTATTTCAAGAGATCTTGCACACATGTTGTGATGTGTTTTATTGTATTTACAGCTGGAGATATAAAGAGCCCATATGATATTCTCCAGATCTGGATTACTTGATATGTATGCGAGGAACTAGTAGTTAGTATCTACATATGCAGCAGGCAAGTATGGATGTGTGAATGTACAATATATACCTGAGGTGTATATATGTATCGTGAATATTCAAGAGTTTTTTACTTATTTCTTCCTTGTAGTTCTATTTACTTCCTTGTTCTTATCTAGCACCTTTCAGGAAGTTGCACCTTCAATTTCGTTGTACTGCTGTGCAATGACAATAAAGGTGGTCTTTTTCTATTCTATTCTATCAGATAACATATTTTATTTACAAATTGTGGATATGAGGGCATAAGCAATAGTTTTTCAAGTGGTCCCACAATTTCTACATCTGTTTACAACGGATGGTATCATTAACCAACTGTAGATATTGATTGATTAGTATTTCATGTATGAGCGCTATTGCTGCAGCTAATGTTTCTACTTGTGTCTTTTTGAGCATTTGCATGTCATTTCTTTCAACAGCAATTTGTATATCCACATGTCTCATATTTATTACATTTAATTATAAGTTTTCCTTTTCCTCTCTATTTTTGTTTCTATGTTCTGCTATTTTTTCATAATGAAGCAGCTGCTTTTTATTTTCTCAGATTCAGTTTGAATCTTACTTAATAAAGTAAGATTATCCACATAAGCCCATTTTTTAATCTCACCAGCAATAGCTTATTTATTATAATCATATGTTTTTATCGTTGTTACTAGATAGGTTATAATTAATTAGTTTAACTATATTTAACATGTTGTGAACTTGCATAAGGATGATGATGATGTTTATTATTATTAATGTTATCATTACTATTATCATACTCATTCTGCACAAACTAGCTGTGTGACCTTTATTTCTAAATCGATTTCTGTTATTAGCCGAAATATCATGCAGAGGCATCTATTTTTTATTCCAAACTTCATCAGGAACAGAATCTGACATCCATTTCATCATCTTTGTAGTAATACTATATAAAAATAAATTGCACACAAAAAGCTCAAATGTACAATAATTGTATTACATAGGCTATTGAGTTGAAATAATACATAAAATGTCAATAAATATGCAGAAATATCTAAAGTTTAAACCAGAAGGTGAGGTCTACCTAAAGGTGTACAAATTAAATACAAATCAGAGGTACTTGTACTTTAGAGTTAGGTTACTTATACTTGTACATCACTTGAGTATTTCGATTTTATGCTACTTTGTACTTCTACTCCATTACATTTCAGAAGGAAATATTGTACTTTTTACTCCACTACATTTATTTGCCACTTGTAGTTACTAGTTATTGCTCAGGTTAAGATTTTACATGATATATTTTAATATTCTAACTGGTGTTTAAATTGTCTGCCCTTTTCTTTTTTTAAATGCACTTTGTGTGCACGGTGCTATATAAATAAAGTGTGTAATCATTAGTATAAAAAAACATAAGATACATGTATATAATATGATGCAGTAGGCTACTAATTCAATTAATCTACCCAAAGTATTGAAAATACACACAACAATAAACATTAAATTGCTCTTATGTGTATTTGTTAGTGATAAAAACAAACAATTTACTATACTATAATAATATAAAACTCTAAAAGAACCCAGCCTGCACAATGAGAACTTGTCCTCTTCAAGTACTTTTTGCTGATAATACTTCTGTACTTTTACTTGAGTAACATTTTGAATTCAGCACTTCTACTTGTAACGGAGTATTTTTAGATGCCAGTATTTCTACTTTACCTTTTAGTTCCCCTCCACTCAAAAATATGTTTTTCTTCTTGTTCCTACAGTCGGATGTTTGAGCTTCACTGTGCACAGTTTGACACTAGAAAGCTGTTTTCACATTCATCTTCTGAAAGTGGAAAGTTTCTATGAGCTCAATGAAAATCAAAGGGCGGGCCTATGAGCATGATTTACGACATCTCAATTAATTTGGAGCCAATCCTGGTTCAATATGCAACTTACACAAGTGTGATGTGGAAACTTGAAGCCTCCAGTGCACAAACACTGAGAATAGACTTTACAGTGAAGTAGGAGACATCTTGTGTCCAGCAGTTAAACATCTGAAACAAAATATATTTGCATATTCATAGATTCTTGATTTTTTTTTAATGAGGGAAAAGGAGTAGATGCCATTTTAAGAATTTTAACATGGTTATTAAACTGTTTTTGTGGAAAAAACCATGGCAGACACACTTTATTGCCTCAAGCAGAGTGATTTATATGTATTAATACAGATCTGTGGGGAGTTTTTAAGTGAAAGATCTGAATACTTCTCCCACTACTGGGCCTACGTCATGGTCGGCATGTCTGCCTCTTTCAGAGTGTTTTTAGAAAAGTAGGGATGTTGGTTAAAACTGAGTGGAAGAACCTTCTTCCTCAAAAGTATTTTAGTTTTGTGTGAGTAAAAGTCAAGGACCTCTGTGACTCTTAAGGACAATCAGGGACATAAAAGCCCTACGGACCTTGATACTGCAATGTTGCCCATTTTATTTTCATTTGCTGTCTTTTACATCATGATAAGTATTTTACTCTACCTATGACAACCCTGTCTGTTGTGCTTTAATCTGTTTGTTTCCGTTTTGTCAAAAATAACAATAATAATAGTATAATATATGAAAAAGATAAGTAGATGGTTTAAAGGTCCCCTCAAAACTTGTTTTAAGATGTATATAAAATACTCTACTTTGAATAATAATTGTGTCTCTTACGTTTTTTATTTCACAAAAAAAGTTCAATTATATGTTGAAATCCTTAAAATGGCATCTCCCTCATTAAAAATTCAAGAATCTATGAATATGCAAATAGGGGCGGGCAATATGGCTCTAAAATAATGTTTCCAAGTATTGCGATAATGATATTCTTGACAATATGACAAAATCCTCCTCGTGGGATTTTTGGCTCTCCTCATTCTCAACCAGGTGTTTCTGCTTGAGGTGGTGAAATAAGTTTGTTGTATTGCCCCCTTTGGTTGTGAAAGTCTTCTTGCACTTCTTACATATTACGGAGGTTTGTTATTGTACATCTGATCTTTTGTAATCAAACCACTTCCACACTACTAAAGCCGCTCTCCTTTTTGAAACTAAGTCCTCCACCATGGAGCTGGTAGCAATGCTACGTTCGCTTTCAGCCATGCTTGTTGTTGTCAGTGTGATTGGGTAGTGTTACTAATGTTGCCATGGAGACTGTAGTTTTCACTGAACTTCCTTACTGATATTTTGGTCTGGTAACTTTAGATAACTTGTGTTTAATTTGTTTAATTAATTTAGCCAGCTCTCTGAAGCATAAATTAAAAATGTTGTGGGACTCTTTAATCTCTGTCAAGCGACCCACCATAAATCAACCTTTACCTTGCGAGGCAGCTGGATTAGCAAGGTCACGAGATCCTCATTGGACGCTGATTGGTCTAAACCACCGGTGGTTCGGACACAAGCACATAACTTGAAGCCTGACAAGATGGATTCTCGCGTGATCTCGCTAATCTAGCTGCCTCACAATTTGCACTGGAGGCTTCAAGTTTCCACATCACACTTGTGTAAATTGAATATTGAACCAGGATTGGCTTCCAAACGATTTGTGATGTCAGAAATCATGCTTGTAGGCCCGCCCCTTAAAATCTGATTTTCAATGAGCACAGAGAAGCTTTCCACTTCCAGTTTCAAACTCTGCACAAACATAACTCTGCACAGTGAAGCTCAAACAATCCAGCTGTGAGAAAAAGAAGAAAAACACATTTAAAGACTGATTAATTAGACCGGAAGTCGGGCTATAACAGCGGCTTTTATTTTGAATCCTCAACCGGATATTGATTTTCTCAGTGCGGCAGCGAAAAGAACAGAAGAAGAAGAAGAAGCAGCAGCAGCCGGAGAGGCAGCAGGTCAGGCAGCAAAACCCAGCAGCCTCAGCAGCCTCATGCTTCGTCCTGGGCGCTTCTCCTCCTATATTGTGACAATATTTATTCGATATTTTTATATTTTATAGCCTGAGGAGGGGGGAGGAAGAAGGGGGCCCGAGTCATGGAGCTGTACTGCCTGGAGTCGGACACAGCCGTGAAAGCCCAGCCTGACCCAAACATCCTCTATGATGACAGAGTGTTGCAAAGTTTATTAACAATTGAGGACAGGTTTTTACCGCAGTGCTCGTATTTCCAGCGGGTCCAGAAGGATATTCAGCCTTATATGAGACGAATGGTTGCAGGTTGGATGCACGAGGTTTGTGGGCATTTTGCTATGATGAGCTAACAGCTTTCAGCTAACCTTTTTTTTTTTCTTCTTCTTCTTTTTCTTTTCTTTGCATGTTGACACGCATCCTCAGGCTAATTTGGGCTCATAAATGGGGGTATTTTAGTTCATAGAGAGTTGTCAGTGTTGTTAACCTATTTGACAATTGAATGAGAATGACTCACCAAAGGCGTGGAGGAGTCGGAAATTCCACCTCAGCTTCAAAGGAGTAGCCTAGCAAGATATTTACTTTCATTAACAGCTAAAAAGTGGGTGTTTTTCGCTAATTAACCAACGCAGACGACAGGGGAGAAGTTAATCTTAATTTACATAATCGAAAACGCGACATTTTCCCCTCACTGTAATTATTATTAATTTTTTAAAAGGGCCTCAAGCTCAAGGCAAGGGTAGGCAGCGAGCATGCAAACCCACTTTCATTTTCTAAAAGATAAAAAACACTTAAAGTAAGTAAACTCTTTTGATTTATAAGTGTCGGAAACTGTTTTAACACGACTTCTAAACATTTTGCACACGTTGTAAAGCTTGTAGATGATGTGTTTTAATTTTTATAGATATAAATACGTGTGTGTGTGTGTATATATTTTTTTTTTCAAAGACGGCAAGCCCAACAAGGATGACGAGTCTTATGGTTGAAAGACTTCCTATTGAGCTAATTTGTTTGCGTTGCTTGACTTTGCAGCCTTTAACTGACTAAAGAGACAATAAAACGAGTGATTAAACCTTTAACCCAAAGACAATGGAAAAATCTGCCCTATATAGTCTGTAGCCTGTAGGAAAACCACCCCCATTCCCAATTTTTTCCCTGAAACTGTAAATAATCTCGTTTTCTTTTATTATAGCTTACATAGTAAGTTAAGCATAAGTTGCAACATATAACATATATATATACATTTATCTATCATCTTTCTTCAGGTGTGTGAAGAGGAGAAGAGTAATGAAGACGTCTTCCCTTTAGCCATTAATTATTTGGACAGATTCTTAGCAGTGATGCCCACAAGAAAGAGTTATTTGCAGCTTCTGGGAGCTGTGTGCATGTTCCTGGCCTCCAAGTTAAAGGACAGCAGGCTACTATCGGCAGAAAAGCTTTGCATGTACACAGACAACTCCATCACGCCGCGGGAACTGCTGGTAAGAACTAAACGGTAGATTGTCTTTTCAGAGGCCCCGCATTCATTCGTGGGAACATGAAATGCAGTGTCACAATTTGGGATGATATTATAATGCTAATGGCTGAGTTGGTTTCACAGGAAGTGTCCCATTTTTCCCTATAAGTGGAACTGTGCACAATACAGCCACATCCTTTCTCTGGATCCATGTGGACTGCAGAGGTGTGTGATGCCATCTAGTGCCAGTTATGCAGTATGGAATTTGGATTTAGGATTCAGCTAGATATAGAAGAGTGTGTACTATTTTAAAAAAAACCCAGCCAAAATGCTTTAACAGAGGAGTAATCACTTTAGAGCATTTTCTTACCATCATGCATCTTATTAAACTTTAAGACCAGAGTGTGAGTACTCAGCCAGGAAACTTTGAGGTGTTGTTTTCGAGAGAAAAGTCGTGTAACTAACGATTATTTTCATTATAGGTTAGTTCAAGTTGTCTGTTTTGTCTGACCAACAGACCAAAACCCAAATATATTAAGTTGACAAGACAATCTCAACTCAAAAGTCCACATTGTAGCTTGTTCTGGAGCTTTTGATTGTATCACACTGTCCTCATCAGCAGATAGAGTTTGCTCAGTTGCCATGGAGATGTTAAAACTTTCCATGACTCTGAGAGATTCAGTTTACTATCACATATAAGATATAGGGTTGCAACTAATGATTATTTGTATTATCAATTAATTAATGAGTCATTTGATCTGAAAATGTATGTGAAAAATGTCGATCACTGTTTCCTAAAGGCCAAGATGCAACCTAAAGTGTCTTGTTTAGTCCACAACCCAAAGACATTCAGTTGACTGTCCAAAGAAGACTAAAGAAACCAGAAAATATTCACAATTAGGAAGCTGGAATCAGAGCATTTTGGCATTTTGTCTTAAGAAATGTCCAAAAATGATAATTGTTGCAGCTCTACGCAAGATTAATTTGCAATTATTTTGATGATAATTAATTAGTTTCAGTCATTTTTCAAGCGAAAATGCCAGACATTCTCTGCCTACAGCTTCTCTGATGTGAGGATTTGCAGCTTTTCATTTGCTTATGTTAAAGTAAACTGAATATCTTTTGGGTTTTGGACTGTCGCTCTAGACATTTGAAGATGTCAGATTATGAATTATAAAACTTATGATGAGCATTTTACACTATTTTGCTACATTTTGATGACCAAGCAGTTAATCAGGAAAATGATTGTTAGTTGCAGCCTTAAAGAAATGCAGCAAAACCTCCCAGCTGAGAAGCTGAGATTTATGCATTGATACATGATTAATCGATTATCAAAGTAGCTGCTGATTAATTTTGTCATGCAGCTAATCAAACTCTGGACCATATCACAGTTGAAGAGTTCAACCTGCTTCTGA